>NC_084589.1:11275603-11601853 GCF_033807715.1 Cololabis saira
TGGACACAGTTATAGTAATGATGGGATGTTGGAAAAAGCAATAAAATTACTGTATTAATCATCCGTCTAAAATGGCACTTTTGAAGGTAAACGATTTATAAAATCTAGCTGTGAAAAACTCACATTTAAAAAAAAATAATTGATGGAAATCAATTTCTTTATGAGCAAATCCAACAAAAATAAAAGTCGCCATATAACTGCACAATTCAACAATGTGGCTTATGTTGTTCTACCAAGTTGTCACTGGAATGTACAAAGTGAGGGAACAAATATAAAGCTAGAAGATTATTATTATCTGGATTATGCGTTTGTGACTCCGTGTTTAAGCATTTTGGTTTAGTTAAAACAAAGTTCTTGCAGCTGGTCTGATGTGAGAAACAGCTGAGCGTCCTCAGACATGCAAAGGTATCAAAAACCATTCAAGTTAAAAGGAGAGTATGGACTCCAGTGAAACCCACTTAGAAGATGAAGGGGTCCAACTGAAGCCTCAGAGATTGTATGAGAATCAATACCCTAGGGCTGGGCGATATATCGAGATTTTAATATATATCGATATATTTTCAAACGCGATATGGTACGAGACAATATCGTTTATATCGATTATTAAAAAAAAATATATACCGGTATATATTTTTTTTTTTACAATTTTGATATAGCTTATTTTGTGACAAATTGACTTGAATGTTTTATTTGAGATTTGCACAAATGTTTTGTCATTTGCACAACTGTCAACCTCAGTGGAAAAGTCTGCCTGTTACTCTATACATTGTATTAATTGCACAGTGTATTTTAATGTAATTGTTATGCAGGAAAGGGATATTTGTTTTATTTTATTCAAGAAGCATTTTTATTCTATATATGCGGGCAGTTTATTTTGATTTCATTTGTTTTATACATTTTGATATTGTGCAGACCTCTGTTAATAAAGGTACCTGTGTGACATTTGGTACGAGGCTTTGTATTAAAACTGACTCAGAAAAAAATGAAGCTAACAGAGATGCTAGGCTATAATGCTTTGGGGGAAACCCCAATTATGGCACAGAAAAAATATCGATATATATCGAGTATCGCCATTCAGCTAGAAAATATCGAGATATGACTTTTGGTCCATATCGCCCAGCCCTACAAGACCCCTAAGTTCTAGTTGAGTTTGCATTAATTATGATCAGGGAACGTGATTGTTTTAATCACTTCTGTGCGGCTGTAACAAACGTATTTTAATGTCTTCTTTACTCATATTTTAAGAGCTCGACCCCACTCAGGAAGATACGCTATTAAACTCTCCATTAGTATTCCTGGAGGGGGGGGGGGGGGGGGGTTGATGTTCTTACCTCTCCCAGGAACTCACTCTCCTCCTCTCGGACCCGGGCTTGGTCCCACAGCGTGATCTCCAGCATGCGCTCCCGAAACTCCCGCCGGTGGACCGGCGAATACATAAAAGTCTGATTCCATTTGGGCTCTAAGGACTTCTTTACTGTTTTTGTTCTTCTCTTGCTTTTGTCACTGGAGGAACAATAATTCAAACTGTTTTTATTTACAACCTTGACAGGGAACAGCCACGAGTACAACAGATCAATAACACCACACAGCAATAGGGCGCAGCTGCACACGTGCTGCTTCGCAGTCGCAGATGACAAGGTCAACCCTTTAAATTGTCATCTTCTTGAATTCCACCTCAATAAGATGCACAACAAACCCTGTGGAATTAATACATGCACACAATCTTTTAAAGCAATTGATCAAATGCAAAGGCACATGACCTTGCAAAGTTACATCAGAGAGTCTCAAATAAATACCGTATTTTCTGGACTATAAGCTGCACCTGTGTATAAGCTGCATCCGCTCTATTTAAAAAAAAGTTATGCAAGCCGCAGATATTTATGTTGTTAGATTAGATATTTACTTAATGTACAGAACGATTTTGAACTGTAAATGATGTACATGTTTGTACCTAAATAGATCCTTTCCTAACAGTGTCTTTTAACACGGCAGCAACTTTGCTGATTAAAACGGGACAGAACCAAGAGAAAATAACCAGTATTTATTTATCTATTTATCTGTTTGAAATCTGCTTCTACTTCTATCTGCTAAAGAAGTAGTGTATTCTTCTTTGCATTTATTTTGTCTTGGTTTTGTTTCTAATTCCGGTTAGAGCGCCCCGAGCAGTGGAAGAAAAATCCACAGAATAGCCGCACCTTTGTATAAGCCGCATGGTTCAAAACCTATGAAAAAAGTAGCAGCTTATAGTCCAGAAAATACGGTAGTTATCTTTGGACAAAAGAATGGATTTTTTAGCGACGCCAACAAAAGCTCAGGATCTTTCTACAAGCGATGCGTTGATCGTGATGTCAAGGGTCTACGTAAGCATTTGCAGTCATGTTCAGTGTTTCCACCCTTACCTTCTATCGGGGAGGAAGTATATTTTGACGTAGGGGTTCCTGGGCCGGCCATCTTCCCTGGGCGGCAGGTCTTTGGCGCCCAGGATGGTGACGATTAGTTGATGGCCCACTTTGTCGTACCACAGTTTAACCTGCAGGGGCAGAGCAGAGAAGCATGCTGAGAGACAGTTGAGAATCCAAAGGAGAAAAAAGAAACACACACACACACACACACACACACACACATAAGGAGGGAACAATGCAGGAGAAGATGATCAAGCTTCAGATGAAGTTTGTACATATGCATGCTATTTTGACTGTCTATGTTTGTTGGGTGTATTGCACATTTTGTTTTTAATTTGAGTATTGAGTATTTGGCTTCAGGAAAGGAGAGGAATATGTCCATCTACCTATTTTAAAGCCTTAGAAGCCAGTATAACATGGATGTGTGGACTGATTTATCACTATGTTACAATGCGACTGCCCCTCCTTATTGAACTAAATGTGTTCTTGCAGGCATTTGTGTAGTGATATGCATATTTTCTTAATCAGTGTTTGTGTCTTTCATAACATATTTCTACTGCATAGATAAATCAATTGTCTTGAATGATACTGAATATTGTGGGCCAAATCAGCCAGTGTTAAAAGCTAATGGAGACATGCTCTGAAATTAACAATGTGCTCTTCAAATGATGTATGTATGTATATTTTTCGAAATCATGTTATCTCAAACACTCGTATGGGATTGATAGAGAGGAAAAAAAATCAATCATGCTGTGTCAGGAGGAATCAAAGACAGTTCAAGCTAAAAAGGGAAGTATGGACTCCAGGAAAAGTCACTTAGAAGACCAAGAAGTCCAACTGAAGCCTCAAAAATGAAATGAGAAATAAGACTTCTAAGTTCTTGTCCATACTTCATTAAAATATGATAATGGAAAGGACTGGGACACGTTAAAATCACCAGTTATACATGCGGTAATGCAAGAAAAGAGGAGTCAAGACAAGTCAGTAGTGTTGATAGACAGAAACAGGAAGCAGGGGCTTACAGCAAAACAAATTGTACCAAATAATCCGAAAGCTTGCAGCCAACCAAGAAAATAACCTGATACTGCAGAATAGGAATTCTGATTTTAAGGCAAATTACTGAAGCACACCTGACTGAAACACTTTCATACTTATTAGTGTTTTCTTTGATACCAAGTGGTAATTACTGCGGTGCAACACTAAACCGCTTTAACATACAAAACAGAGGTTGTTATGGTAACTGTCTGATCCAGTAATCATTGAAACATATTGCCCAGTAAAAGTGTACGCACACTTATCAACCCCAATTATTAACCCAAATTTTAAGATTTAGTGAAATTTAAAAAATGTTATTGCAAATTTGAACTAAAATACAAATACAATACGAATCCATATCAAATTTTTCCATTAAGTAAAACATAAAAGTAAGGTACCTATCCAGAAGTGAAGGCTAATTAGATAATAATAAATCCAGATTAATACAAAGCAGATCGCTACAGAATTAAAAAAAATGTAAATCTTGAAAAAAAACAAAAATCCAGAAAGGAAACCCTTTAAGGATTTGTTCCTTCTTCTATCCGTAGGTACAATTTGCTTCTTATTAACTATCATCTGGAGAGGAAAATGCAACTTGGTTTTGGTTTTCCAAACAGGTTGGTGAATTTAGGGTAAAACCAAACAGCCATTCGCGCTACGTCACCTCGCAGGAGGTGGAATCTTGCTGTAAATGAGTGTAAGGTTTACATTTATAGGTGATTATAGGTTCATCTCATATAAGAGCAAGAGAAGACAAAAAAAACCAACCTAAGGAACTCACCTCCTGTATTGCCTTACAAAAATACTAATAATGCAGAACAGGGTTAATCACTGAACTCAGTATGGAAAAAAGAAAAAAGAAAAACAGGGAAGAGTCCCTGTTAAAAGTCACGTTAGCGGAGCATGCACTAAGTAAGAGGGAATAATGGTTTGAATGAGTTAGAATGAGTAATAAAAACTTTAATCATTACACCAAGGAATCAAACAAAAGATAATGGCATAATGCACTGCACGGAGGGGGAAACTTTAAGCTACCATTTCCCCAAGAATGCATTTTCCAAAGAATGGAAACAAACAAACAAAAATAGCCAGTCCACAGTCAATGAGCAGAACCCAAACCCGGTCCGTGCCCGTCAGACAGGGCCCATTACCTGGACCCTAGGGGCAAAAGGCGTTGTTCTTCTACTAAGGCTTTGGCTCTGGATAAGCACATTTAAACAGCAAAAGAGAAAAAAAAGAAAGAAAAAAAAGAAAATGCAATAAACGCAAAAACCCACAAGACAAAAAGTTTCACTTTACACTCAAAACACAACAACAGAAGTTTGTCATTTACTGTACGTGGCGGTCTTTTATCATCTTTACTTACACACATTTCTCTGCTTTCATTTTTAAACATTACATCCCTGAGCTTCCCTGCTCACTTCTGCAACCGCAAATGAACATTACACGACATCTTACACTGTTATATCGGATCAAAAACCTCTCATTTCTGAGGCCTCTCTGGTTCTGGCTGGCTGGTGCGGAGTGGCACGATGAAAAGCTGTAGTCGGGACATTCAAACGTCAACTTCAGCTATTTCTCTTCAGTATTGACGGGAGAACATGCACTGGAGGCGTGACCTTACTGCTAAAGCTGTTCCCCGTGTGGATCTGGAAACCGACACTTGATTTATCTCTTGCTTTAAACGTAGCTCCTCACCCATTCACCCCAGGAGGGTTTTTATTCTCGATAATGGACAACACACACAGTAACATGATCTACAGTCCTGAGCGCGGCTGGCCAAGGACCAGCTGAATAACCTGAGTGGGGAAAGGCTGGAGCGAGGCCCAAACGAGCGTCTCAACTCAGATTCTGGTCAACGCGATGCTTACTTAATATGACGCCGTGCTCGCTAACGCCCTCACAGGTGCATTAGTGTAACGGTCCGGCCTCTCCACGGGCCTGGGTCCGTGTGTCGGGGTGAGGTCACTTACTGAGAGCTGTCCTGACAGGTACTGGGGCGCGTCCCTCAGCATGCTGGGACTCATCGGAGACGTGACGGAGATTGACGGGCGATCCATCTTCTGAGACTCAAAGGAACTCGAACCTGACGGAGCAGAGTAACAGACTCATTCTCCTGAACTTATGTTGGTTTCAGTTTGTACAGTTTGTACTTGCAGTCACACGAGCCGAGACAACAAGACGGACCAGACACAATAAAGGGCAATGCATCGTCCGGTGTATAAGAGGCAGAAGCAGCTATGGGAGGCTTTTCTTAACCCTGGTGCTGTCTTTGGGTCAAGGAAGGAGGAAGGGAAGAAAGGAAGGAAGGAAAGAAGGAAGGAAGGGAAAAAAGAAGGAAGGAAGGGAGGAAAGAAGGAAAGAAAGGAAAAAAGAAGGAAGGAAAGAAGGAAGGAAGGGAAGGAAGGAAGGAAGGAAGGAAGGAAGGAAGGAAGGAAGGAAGGAAGGAAGGAAGGAAGGAAGGAAGGAAGGAAGGAAGGAAGGAAGGAAGGAAGGAAGGGAGAAAAGAAGGAAGTAAAGAAGGAAGGGAGAAAAGAAGGAAGTAAAGAAGGAAAGAAGGGAGGAAGGGAAGGAAGGAAGGAAGGAAGGAAGGAAGGAAGGAAGGAAGGAAGGAAGGAAGGAAGGAAGGAAGGAAGGAAGGAAGGAAGGAAGGAAGGAAGGAAGGAAGGAAGGAAGGAAGAAAAGAAGGAAGGGAGAAAAGAAAGAAGGAAGGAAGGAAGGAAGGAAGGAAGGAAGGAAGGAAGGAAGGAAGGAAGGAAGGAAGGAAGGAAGGAAGAAAAGAAGGAAGGAAGAAAAGAAGGAAGGAAGAAAAGAAGGAAGGAAGGAAGGAAGGAAGGAAGGAAGGAAGGAAGGAAGGAAGGAAGGAAGGAAGGAAGGAAGGAAGGAAGGAAGGAAGGAAGGAAGGAAGGAAGGAAGGAAGGAAGGAAGGAAGGAAGGAAAGAAGGAAGGAAGGGAGAAAAGAAGGAAGGAAAGAAGAAAATAAGGAAGCAAGGAAAGAAGGGCAGGAGAATTAGGTCATTTTGACCCAAAGACAGTACAAGGGTTAATTGAATAGAAATGCAATCATGAAAACTTCTGAAGATAAAGAGTAATGCTCACTTGATTCCAGCTGTGCATGTGTGCTGTCGGGTATCCTTGGAATATCGCTGAAAAAGAAAGGACATAAAAAAGACCCAGAAAGAGTGAAAAGGAGTGGGACTCTAAGAAAAAGAAGAAGCATGAAGTGGATCAGTTTGAGGACTAAACACTTTATTTTAACGAGCTTGACTTCCTACCCGCCACTATAGTCACGGGCCGTGGGGAGGGACTGACAGAAGGGGACGGAGGATGCAAATGGCAGAAATGACTTTCCTCTGCAGGGTGCCGGGGCTCAGAGTAGAGCTACTGCTCCTCTGCATCGAGAAGAGCCAGATGAGTGGCCCAGCCTCCTCACATCTCCCCGGTGGGGAGTTCCGGGCATGTCCCACCGGGAGGAGACCCCGGGGAAGACCTGGGAGGGACTATGTCTCTCAGCTGGCCTGGGAACACCTTGGGCCACAGAGAGAGAAATCTGGGCTTCCCTGCTTAGGCTACTGGCCCGGAAGATGGATGGATGTGAAGCTGCCAACGGCCTTCTTAAAACTTTTCAATTTCAAAAATATATTTTTGAAGGTAGAATGTGGATGAAATGAACAGGCTTTCTTTTAGCCAGGTATCATTGGTTAATCCCATCAAAGGCCGGAGATGACAGAGAGGAAAACGATGGGAGATGGACGATGTCAAGTTAACCTGATGACAAAATCTTGTTCCCGTCAGTTTGAGTTTGCCACAAGAATGTTGCTCATCAGTGGTTTATTTTAATAAACCTTCATCTTTTTTCTGATCCGCTTTCCTACGGCACAGACATTCATTTTTCAGTAGTTCTAGTAGTAGTGTGTGTGTGTGTGTGTGTAAATCCTAGCCATGGCCTTACTTACCATGAAACACAGGCTACATTTTTTAAGCACAACTTAAAAAAAAAAACAATTAACCAGGCTGTGTGATGAGTAGTTGGTGTATTATTAAAAAATAAAATAAAAAAGCTGAAGCTGAAACCTTGCTATTTGTCAGGAGTGCATGTCGCCACCGGAGCGACACTGATGACAAGGTTTCTCACCCTATGGGCCGCGACACCACCAGCTCCACCTGCGGCTCGGGCTTGGATTCTAATATGATATTGTAAACTTCTTTAAATGTGGCTCCTTGCAAAAGCTTCCCATTCCACTCCAGCACCTGATCACCTGTAAAAACAGCACATCAGAACCAGAATCAGAGTCAGACACGCTCCGTTGATCCCTGAAGGACACCTACAGGGAGCTGTATGAACATGGGATATCACTTTCATTTCCTGTTTTGCGGGGTCATGGTATCACAGTGAAAACTACAGCACACACCTAAGATTCCTCCAAATCCATTACTTCTTGTGTTCAGTACCTGGTCTGAGGTGTCCAACAGTGTCCGCTAGACTTCCTTTTCTCACTTTAGTGATGAAAGCACAAAGTCTACCAGATTCTGTCATCTTCCCTCCCACCACCTGCAGAAGCAGAGAGGTTTGGTAACAGATTAACACCGACGCTCGCCTGTAAAGCTAAGCGTGAGCTATGCTACTGTAACCTAAAAGATTCACAAAAGCACACTTGCACGGCATGGTAGAACCTACAAAGATGTTTTTGTTAGTCCTCTTGACCTCATGGGTTCAGCTCCTGCCTTTAAGGTAAAAGTCCCCAGTAAAAGCATCGCAAGGAGAGGGTCAGTGGTGGAAAAGTAAACCTGGGCCTTTTAGAAAAATGTCCATGGATTAGCTTTCCTCCCCGGGGACACACTCTGTGGCTCTGTGGCGGTGCACGGCCGTGGGCTACAGCTGCACTGTACGGTCCTGAGCTGCTGTACTCTGGCGCGCTCAGCTTACATTAGCATCATACAAATAAAAATCCCTCTTAATGGCAGCTGAATGCCAGCATACAAAGGAGCTTAGAGAAGTCTGTTAAATGAAATGGTTTTATGTAACAGGCAGGAGCTGGAGAGGGAGGCTCGAGGAGAAGACGAGCGGGGGAAGACGGACGGCGGGGGTGGGGGTGGGGGGGCCAGGCTGGCAGCCTGACTGATGGACGGACCGGCCCCGGCCGCCGTGCCGTTTGGCTGCTGCTGCTGAGCAGACAGAAACGCACAGAAGCATTGAGCAGACACAAACATGCCATTTCAGGAGGCTCATTCAATCAGTAATGATTTTCCCCCCGTCTCCCCGGCTTGGTTCTCTGTCCTCGTGGCAGCTTTTATGCAACTGTGCAAAGTGAAGCAAAACGTCTACAACAGCAGCACAAAAAAAACGGCTTTGCTTTGGCAAATAGCTACACAATTAGAATACTAAAAATACTGTCGTGGCAGACTAAAGCAGGAGAAGGAGAGAATGTAAATGTTAAAACCGCCTATGTCGGCACATGCAAACCTACATACTCAAGTTTACAACGAATGCAGTTTGAGGCAATTGAAGCCCCAAAATAAAACACTGCTGATTAATATTCATTTTAAGTATGATCAAGAGTATTAGTACTAATACAGGACTGTCTCAGAAAATTAGAATATTGTGATAAAGTTCTTTATTTTCTGTAATGCAATTAAAAAAAACAAAAATGTCATACATTCTGGATTCATTACAAATCAACTGAAATATTGCAAGCCTTTTATTATTTTAATATTGCTGATTATGGCTTACAGTTTAAGATTAAGATTCCCAGAGTATTCTAATTTTTTGAGATATTTGAGATATTTTCTTAAGCTGTAAGCCATGATCAGCAATATTAAAATAATAAAAGGCTTGCAATATTTCAGTTGATTTGTAATGAATCCAGAATGTATGACATTTTTGCATTACAGAAAATACTTTATCACAATATTCTAATTTTCTGAGACAGTCCTGTAAGTACTAAACAGTAATGTTGAACAGATTCAGCATTAAAACAAACAGGCGTCCAAACGATCAGTTTCAGAGCTGAAGAGTTATCGTCTGTAACCATAACTGTGCATCCGGGTTTCAATAAAACTCAGAGATGTGACTGAAATCAGGAACTAATACAAGTGAAGTCATTTGGGGAAAAGAGTGGCTGAGGAGCAGCCCAGGAGTACGATCTGTGTGTCAAGCCTCAAAAACACAGTCAGGGGACCAGAGCAGTGGCTAACTTACCTTCAGACCAAGCAGAGCTCCTGAGTCTCGAGGCACGCTCCCATCTTTCATGCGCTTGTTGAGCAATATACGGCCTATTAGGCGATCCCCATCTTTGGATGGCTGCCATGTGACAGGGTGCTACAAGGTCAGAGCAACAACAAACCTTTTGTTTAGCAACTGATGAGTTTAGACGGAAGCAAACAACTGTCTGTGATGAGAAGGGGGCAGTAGAGCAATAGTTCACTCGGGGATGAAAGTTCACACAAACTCTGCAAATTTGTGGAAACCGCTTTAACGTTTGAGCTCTTCTTTTTATTTTTTGTCTACAAGTGGAGAAACGTGCAACGCTTTTTTACACCAGAATTAGGAATGGGCGATATTTTACCGTTCATGATATACCGTAAAAAAAATTCTCCACGGTAAGAATTTGTCATCTCACGGTAAAAACGATAAATTCCCGTTGATGACGTTTTTGTGTAAAGCTGATTTATGGTTCTGCGTTAAATCGGCGCAGCGTACGGTGCGTGTGCGTGTGCGTGAAGGAAGGAAGGAAGGAAGGAAGGAAGGAAGGAAGGAAGGAAGGAAGGAAGGAAGGAAGGAAGGAAGGAAGGAAGGAAGGAAGGAAGGAAGGAAGGAAGGAAGGAAGGAAGGAAGGAAGGAAGGAAGGAAAGAAAGAAAGAAAGAAAGAAAGAAAGAAAGAAAGAAAGAAAGAAATGAGCCAGAAAGAAAGAAAGAAAGAAAGAAAGAAAGAAAGAAATGAGCCAGAAAGAAAGAAAGAAAGAAAGAAAGAAAGAAAGAAAGAAATGAGCCAGAAAGAAAGAAAGAAAGAAAGAAAGAAAGAAAGAAAGAAAGAAATGAGCCAGAAAGAAAGAAAGAAAGAAAGAAAGAAATGAGCCAGAAAGAAAGAAAGAAAGAAAGAAAGAAAGAAAGAAATGAGCCAGAAAGAAAGAAAGAAAGAAAGAAAGAAAGAAAGAAAGAAAAAAAGAAAGCAAGAAAGAAAGAAAGAAAGAAAGAAAGAAAGAAAGAAAGAAAGAAAGAAAGAAAGAAAGAAAGAAATGAGCCTGAAAGAAAGAAAGAAAGAAAGAAATGAGCCAGAAAGAAAGAAAGAAAGAAAGAAAAAAAGAAAGCAAGAAAGAAAGAAAAAAAAGAAAGAAAGAAAGAAAGAAATGAGCCAGAAAGAAAGAAAGAAAGAAAGAAAGAAATGAGCCAGAAAGACAGAAAGAAAGAAAGAAAGAAAGAAAGCAAGAAAGAAAGAAAGAAATGAGCCAGAAAGAAAGAAAGAAAGAAAGAAAGAAAGAAAGAAAAAAAGAAAGAAAGAAAGAAAGAAAGAAAGAAAGAAAGAAAGAAAGAAATGAGCCAGAAAGAAAGAAAGAAAGAAAGAAAGAAAGAAAGAAAGAAAGAAAGAAAGAAAGAAAGAAAGAAAGAAAGAAAAGAAAGAAAGAAAGAAAGAAAGAAAGAAAGAAAGAAAGAAAGAAAGAAAGAAAGAAAGAAAGAAAGAAAGAAAGAAAGAAATGAGCCTGAAAGAAATGTTTCTGAAATGTGGTGATAGATTTATAGTTACAAAGATGGAGTTGAATTGGTATTTTTTTTTTAATCGTCATTTTTATCGTTATCGGGATAAATGCCAGAAATTACCATGATAAATATTTTAGTCAATACCGCCCATCCCTAACCAGAATACGGTTTGTCAAAATTCTCCGATCCCACTTTTCCAGAGCTTGTGCAAACCTGCCGTGTGAGGGTGGAGTGAGCTTCATGCAGCAGGTCATGCAGAGTAAAGCAAGCAACCCCAGTACTCCTCCTCAGACCAGCTCTTCAGACTGGAGCAGGAAGACCGGAGTATCGCTCCAGTGCTTCACTGAACACCAACACACAACCACCGTCAGGTGGAGTAGTGAGGGGGGGCGGGGGGGGGGGGCAGACAGCAAAAGAAAGGTGATGAAACGGCAACCAATAGCTCAGAACCAAATAACGTAGACCATTGGGTGCCAGATTAGAAATCAATAAGTATGAAACACAGACATCACGGAGTACAGCCATGAGACACAGATAAGGTGAAGTCACAGACAAAGAGAAGGGAAGGAAAGGGAAAAAGAAAAACAAATGTTATCAATTTCGTGTGAAACAAGTCCAATTTTCCCTGTTTTTGTGTGCTTTTTTTATTTTCTGAATTTCTTGGGGTTTTGCTGGAGGCGTGAGTGGGGAGTTGGGCGGAGGGCGGGGTTCTGTCTGGACTGGGTGCTGTGAAGTGGGACAGTAGAGTGAGAGGAACGGGCCTGAGTAAAAGGTGCTCCGACTGCGCTAAACAGGACCGCTGCAGAGCAAGAACACAATATACAAAAGGAGAAAAACGAGCATGCAACTAGGAGAGACCCACATGTGCCATGACAAACAGAGGTCGTGTGTCAATGCTCTTTTTTTTTTTTTTTTTTTTTTTTAACCACGACTGTAAGATGTGTAGCTTCTGTTGGGGGGAGCAAAAACAGCAAGTACAAGTAGCAAGCAAAGAGAGTGATCCCAAAACACTTTTAGAGCAACACCGAGCAAGGTGGAGCCAAAAGTAACGGAACATAAAGAAACCAAACCGCAAGAGAAATCAATTTATTCAACTTAACAAACAAAAAAGAACAAAAAAAAAAAAAAAAAAAAAAAAAAAAAGTCGAAAAATAAACATCTCATCTATTTACACTTAGTGACAGAAAGCAAATAAAGACTTAGTGGTCAAAAAAAAAAAAGGAAAAAAAAAAAATCACAAAATGCAGGCTAGGTGGTCTCAGTACCTTCTCACTATGGCTATGCTCCTCGTTTAGGGTAGTGCTACTGCACGTATCAACTCCCGAGTCTTTAACCTGCGGTTCACACCATGCCAAGTCCTCTTCAAATGAGTGTCCCCCAAAGCGCACCATTTTCTTTTGCCTCTCAGATAAGGTCTGTGTCGGCTCGGACATAAATGCCTGCTCAATAGTTTTTCTTTTTCCCCTTTGACTGTCCCCTACAGGTGTGGGATAAAAACAGAAAGAAAAACAGAAAAAAACAACATGCAAAGGTGTAAATAAAACAAAGGAAACATGAGATGACAAAAGACTCAGGGAGAGACCGGGGGGCTTTGGGGAGGAGAGAGACAGAAAGAGGGACAGAGAGATGGGGGGGGTTAAAGGGGGCGGGGGGAGGGAGGAGGGAGTCGGAGGGGGGGGAGGGAGCGGGGGAGGAGGAGAGGGGGGCGGGGGGGTCAGGGCAGGGCTCCACATGTCTCACCAAAGACATTAGGGAGGCCTCGCTGCTATGCCATGACGCATGGTCCCACCAATGGCCATCCAAATCTCCTGTAAGGTGAGGTGAGGGCGAGGGGGGGAGGGGGGCGCACATACATGAGAGAGGACAGCGAGAGGGACAAGTAAAGACACAAGAAACCACACATACCGACCCACACATAGTACATGTACGGTACCAGAGGACACATCCAGGTATGCATTCATGTGCACACACACAAGCACTCTCTCACATACGGCTCAAACTCAAAAGACGACCATCGTGAGCAAGTCTAAGTTCCCTGTGGAGAAAGAGAGATGCAAGGGCGAGACAAGGGCTGAGAGAGTTCAGCGGCTTCAGTGACCCCTCCAGAGGTCATTGGGGAAATCCCACATCACCATCCGTCTGCGTTGAGATTGTGACATAAACAAAATCTATTGCTGAGCTCAGCTGATTTTCAGTGCTTCTTTTTTGTATCAAATTACATGATATTAGAGTTGATTCGTTATTGGACTTCCTGGAACGCCCCTCAGTTAGAGTTTCCCTGAAAGGATCTTCAAGGTAGGGCTGTTCGATTTTGCCCAAAAATAAAATCTCGATTTTTTTCTCTCAAAATCCGATTTTCGATTACGATTACGATTATTTTGTGAATTGACAAAAGGCAAAGAAATGATTTCAAATATGCTGTTTTTTTTTATTGAACATTTGCCCCATTGGGTGCAAACTTTGCTCTTATTAAACCAAAAATGAACGAATAAAGTGCAAAACTCTGTAAAATAAGTTGAAAAAAAGTTTTAAAAAATATAATAAAATATAAAGTTTTATCTCTGAAAAAAAAAATCAGCAAATCAGCACTTGCAAACATACAGTAAGTTATATTTCCAATTAAATAAAACAAGACATTTTCTAATTAAACTAAACTGGGTCTTTGCATGCTAAATAATAATGGTGCCCGGTGGCATGTTACAACGCCCCCTCCTACACTAAAGAGCCTCTCCGATGGGGCACTTGTCGCAGGTATTGAGAGGTATTTCCATCAATCATTGATATGGTATCAATCATTAATATGTGTGCAGACAAGGTTAAAAAAAAAAAAAAAAAGTGAAAAATCGATTTCACGATTTTCACGTTTTAACATCGTTCTAATTACATAATCGCGATTACGATTTAAAATCGATTAATCGAACAGCCCTACTTCAAGGTCATATTTTTTCAAAATAAGAAGTGAATGTTCTTAAATATCTTGCTTCTCACAACCAATGAAGTGACCGTGGAGGAGGACTGTGGGCGCAAGGGTCAACTTTTCCTTTTAAGAAGGAAACAAGGCTGGGCTGAGAAATGTCTTTGGAAACATGTCAATCCAAGTCTTTTTTTTCTTTTTCTTTTGGTTATGATTCAGATTTTTGCAGCGTTTTTAAAGCAGCGTTGAGCCTCCCTTAGAAAGTCCCACGGGGAAGAGAGCAGCACTCAGCGCCAACGCCAGACACCTCCCGGTTCACAACTGAGTCCAAATCTGTCTGTCTTATAACATCATGTCAATCTGTACATCTCTAGCAGAAAACACGACCAGAGGTCGTGGAAACACTGGTAAAACACACTCCTATCTCTATTGAGACCTAGGCCGCTCATTTATTTTATTTCCTCATTTCCAGAAGAACAAAAAAATAATTTTAAATAATTAAAAAAAAAATCGGAAACTAAGATTTCGATTTCAAGAGAAGGGCTGTAGGAAGCAGTGAAGCTCTATTTTGTGCTGGGGATTACAATGCCACATGATCTTGACTAATCTTCATCTAAAGTGCACAAGGATGAGCGTTCAAAGATGAGCACGTCACGTCTGCAGAAGTCGATTCCAAACGTGAGACAAGCAAACAAATGATGACGATGACGGCTGTTTCTCTTGCTGCAGATGAGCACACACAGGAAACGGTAACGCGGCAGATTCAGTGAGACTTCTGCAAATTCTGCTTCCTCTGCTCTCCTCAGAACATGTTCAGAGCAGGGAGATGATGAGTGTGTTAAGTTTGATTAAGAAGCTTAAGATTAAAGTTAATTAAAAAGTGTGAAACATATGAAAAGGTGCGCTGAGATTCCGGGCTCAGAAGGATACAGACTCTGAGAGGGCCAAAAGTTCACAAACTCAGGAGAAATCATCGCGAATAGTCTTCATCATAGTCTTCTGAGTTCTGAGTTAAACGGGACTGTCTGACAGCTCAGAATACTTAACATCCCGCTCGAGAGAAAAACATTTTCATTTTGGTTTCTATAATGAGATGGTATCATTTAAAGAACACAGAAAACCTCATCGATGGTGGCATTGATACGTTTCTTTAGGTTGTTTCTGACTAACAGATTTCCTCTAAACTGCAGAAGTCTTTCACCCAGGGAGATGCTGAACATCATCACACAGTTGTCACGGCAACATGGAGACAAAGAGCAACATCCATCCTGGTTTATTTGGCAAAGACAAGCTCCTTCAGCAGAGACAACAAGTCAGTTAACTTCACTAATCCCCTAAAAAGATGGATGGAAACTGTTCAGTATTAAGAGAGAAGCTCATGCCCTGCCCAAAAGGAGAAAATGACTTCTTTTCATCAGAATTTGTGCCTCTAGAGGTCTGTATTGATCGTGGGGAGGCAGGAAAGGAGGCCGGAGTTAGAGGAGGGAGACATACATGAAAAGGCCCCAGGTCGGGGTTCAAACCTAGCTGGTCTCCGTACACCTGCTCTAGCAGGTGAGCTACCTGAGGCCAGAGCAGAAGGAGGCCGTGTATCCGGGCCAGTGACAGGGCGGACTGGAGTCAAGCAAGTTTCAAAGACATTAAGTATTTATTGAGTTTTTACTTCGTTCCCCCAAAATCTAAAGCTCCACTCCAACGTTAAAACGTTATCTCTCTGGCTACACATACTAGTTGTACGCATGAGGATTCACTCACACGTGTTTGAACTGTAACGTGTTTCAGACCGGCCAAATGCTCACTCCTTCATTGTAAAGAACAGGGTCGAGTCATTCCCGCCAGTATTCCAGACGAAGCTCGCTGCTCCTCCTGCGCAGTACACTGTGACTACGTTTACATGCAGTCAAAGTTCGGGTTAAGGTCAATATTCCGGTTACTGAAACATTCGGAATATTCTGTTTACATGCGTGAGCAAACAGGGTTAGCCCTGTTTACATGGTAATTAATCATTCGGGATATCTCCATCAAACCAGCGACGCGCGGAGAACATCATGACGCAATTCCCATCATTTCCGCTTCTTCTTCCTGTATCCAAATTCAAAACAACAACAATAACAGCAGCACGGCGGATAATGAACAGCCCAGTAGAAGTTGCCTTCTTTTGCGCTTTGGTGCTGGTACTGACCCACCACCAGTGCTTAACACTATTCCTCGTTGCCTTCTTCATTAATGGAAGGCGAGAACGTGAAGAAATGCTACAGTACCGGTTTCCACCAGAGCAGCCCGGACACTTTGGATGAAGGTGCAGTCAGGACTGGTGGGAACAGGTAGTAATGATGGAGCTCACCGACGCCGACTGGTGTGAGAATTTCCATATGTCACTTCCTGGACTCAAAAGACCAGGATTCCTTGCGAAAAGAACATGCGCAGAAAACAAATTCATGTTCCTTTTGATGGGAATATCCCGTTAGGCTATACATGACCAAATATTCGGGTTAAAAAAAGAGGAACCCAGGAGTCATTTTTGGGTTTTTAAAAACCGGAATATGAGCAAATTCCGGTTATTCAAAGGGGTTATTGGTGTTTACATGGCCGTGTGCTAATATTCCGGTTAGAATAGGGTTATTGACTGCATGTAAACATAGTCTGTGTTTACAGTGGCTGTAATTCCTGTACATGTACATGTGTTAGGATACAAAGAACCCTTGCTGCAAACACAGCAAACAAATTCACCAATCAATCCTAGTTAAAGTACTGTTACCACCCTGCTGATATCGTCGGAGAAATGCCCCAAACCAGGCAAGACCAATCAGAAATACTGTTAGCTCACAGTTATTTCATTCCTTAGTTATCAAAACTTGACTAACAACAAAAACATGTACATTTGTTTAAGAAATATACTACAAACCCATGACCCCGATGCGTTCATCCACCAGTTATTGTCAGCAAAATGTCTCAGAAAAAGTGGCATTACCTCTATAACCTGAACTACTGGCTCCGGACAGCTCTGGTCTAATAAAATGTGGGTGCGATGAAATCTTTGAATGTGTGTATGTGGGACTTATGTTAAGATGTACAGTAGGCCTATGTAGTTCAATCACCCTGATGCAGAAAAAGAGCAGCTTGAAGACACAAAGAAATCACCAAAAGTTAAATCCGAGTACAGTCCCACTACGTCTTTCTTATCCATTTTAAGTGTATGCAAATTTCCAGCCAGAGCAGTAGAAAGTGCATTGTGAAGAGTGGGCTTGGGGCACTGGTAAGGTCATACGAAAACAGTGCACTTGTGCAGCCCTTGGATCTTATACATCACATTTTCCACACTTGACTTCCCCTGAAAGCGCCGTAGAACATAATGGCTCCATATAGGACAGACTTTCTTCCAGCTGTATCTGTTGAAGGATTCAATCCCAGAGAAATCAGGGAACTCTGACGGAAAGGCTTAAAAATAGAGCGCATATGGTTTTGGATGTAGAGGAGGAGATAATATGGGGCCGGAGCATCCAAGGTTAAAGAGACGGGGGAGAAAGCAGATGTGCGTTGAGGAGAACAGTTGTGTAAAGACGGTATTACGGTGGATGAGTACGTCTGGGTGAGCCAGGTCCTGAACAGCATCACATTTATTGGAGGATTTGGGTTTTCTTCTAAACCAAAGCCACCCATTTTTGGCTAAATTGGGTTTACTTTAATCTGTCTTGATTATCCGAGGACCTTTGTTTCTTGTTCAAACGTATTTATTTTTAGCCTTCACGTGATTTTGGAGCTTGTGATGTGTTCTAGGACACCACGTTCTCTAGCTTGGACAAAAAGGGTTTCCATAAAGTTTCATTGTTGTTGGCTGAGTAGTTTTGGTATAAACACACAGACAGATATAGATCCTAATGATCACATGTCTCTGCGTCAGCCTCCACCTGAAGAGATTATTTGTAAGCAAAGCGAGTTACACCTGCTTAGCATTCCTGCCTGTCTCCCCCCCAAAGGTCCCGTTGTGCTGGCGGCAGCGTGGCCATTGGGGAGCCGATCCTCATAGATGTTTCTGTGACATCATAGTGTGGTTCTGGCTCAGCTGTAAGGGGAGCAGTTTAGGGGGATGGCAGCAGAGAATGGACCTGCATCCACTCTGCAAATCACCGTCAAGCACCGACCATCTAACTTCCGGTCTCATGCAGTACAAAGATTTGTTGCAGTTCCTCCACTGGCCACTAGAGGCTCCAAAAGAGTTCACACCATGACAGAGCAATGAATGTACGTCTAATATGAAGGATTTACCATCAGTTCAGTATGTGCTATACACAGAACTGGAGTTGAGGGGGGATGAGGGGGGATGGCATCCCCCCTGAAATAAAAATGGTCAAAATCATCCCCCCTTTCCATCCCTTATGTCATTTCATCAATGAATGTGGTTTTACTGCTATTTCAACATTTATAGTCATCACCAGAAAAATAACACCAGAAAAAATTGACAATTTTCACCTGTTTCAGGTAAATTTTCACTTGAAATAAGTAGGAAAAGATTTATCTTCTTATTACAAGCAAAAAAATCTTGTTCCACTGGCAGATTTTTCTACTTATTTCAACTGAAAATCTACTTGAAACAGGTGAAAATTGTTGTTTTTTCCAGTGATGAGTCTTGTTTTTAGTGTAATGAGATTTATTTTACTAAAATGAGAAATTATAACTAGAAAAAAGACAAATATTCTTGTTAAGATTTTGAGTTTTTGCAGTGATCCATTTTACTTATCCTGTGAAGGACAGAGTCATATTGATACGTTCAGAAAAGTGTTTTTTATTGTTGTGTTTTGATGTATTTGATGTAAGCCCAGTGGATATTTAAAGCTTAGAGAAGGCTGCATTTAACTGCTGCTATGTCATTCCTGCAGTATTTCTGCAGGTGTTTTGGTCAGTGCTATTATTTGTAATATATTATATTATTTGTAATCAGCACAAATTATCTGACTCCATATGATAGAAATCCACCATACCCCCGGATTTTTATAAATAAATAAAGTTATAAATATAGCTTTTTAAAATGTAATGAATTGTATATTTGTTTAAATTTTTTTTGTAGCTTTGTTAGATTATTTTGATTCACTTTTGTGATGTAACCTCAGAAGTTTAGTCTATTTTGAGCAGCGTGGTGGCTCGGTGGTTCCTGGTTTGATTCCCAGTAGGGGTCTTTCTGTCTGGACTGATACTCCCCGTGTTTGCATGGATTTTTACTGGTAATCCAGCTTCTTGCCACAGTCCAAAAACATGTCAATCCCGTCACTGGGTGTGTGTGGTTATTGGTCTATGTCAGTGGTTCCCAACCTTTTTTCCTTGGGGCCCCCCCTACTTGTGTCTAAGACCAGCTAGACCCCCCGACCCGTACGTACTAGCACCAAAATAGTCTTTAATTGAAAAAATCAACATTAATTATGTTTTTTTGATACATTTCTCTTTGGTTTACTCTGTATACATATGACTTTGTTTTTCTCCAATTTCACCAATGTATAAAATACGCACAAAAGGACATAAAAGGACATAAAAATATTTCAGAAAAATGTCTCTTTTAATATGAGACCAAATTTTTTTTAACATTTTTCTTTAACAACCTGTTGGAGTAAATTACATGTTGAGTAATGATATAATAATAAGGAATTAAATCATTTCCTGTGTTTGTCACCAGTGTATAAAAAACAGACATTCATAAATTATTCCTAACAATGTCTTATGAATGACTCATTCGCAAATATAATTTTTACAACTGCATAATTTCAAAGCAGACAAAGTTTTGCGCCCCCCCCAGGGGGGGCCCGGACCCCAGGTTGGGAGACACTGGTCTATGTGACCTGCGATGCTCTAGTGACCTCCCTTGGGCCTGAAAACAGCTGGGACGGCCTCCATCAGACCCTTAATAGCAGTAAGTGGATACAGATCATGGATGGATGGAGGTTTTAGGTTCTTACTTTTATATAAAGATTAATGATTAAGAACAAATAAAGTAGAATTTGTGTCCTTTTGTCCCCCCGTCTGCCACAACGGTCACCTCATCAGTCAAAGGGAGCTCTACAAGTTCTTCCTACATCTGCACTTTGGTGAAACATCATGGATGTCTCCAGACGGCTCTCTCACTGACCGACAGCAGAGTGACCTGCTCTGGCTTCCACTCACTCAGTCAGTATAAACTACAGCCCAGTTTAGTTTACTATACTAAACGCACTCCTAATCACTAGGAGCATACCTAATGTGGCCGTAAAAGTCCAAACAGCTTTAGTACTGTGTTTACCACCAAGGTTAAGGAAGGAAGAAGGAGCGTCTAAGGTAAATAATCATTATTTTCAGAGAGCGTTTGTTTTTTCAGGTCTGTGTGAGAGGTTCAAATAGGCTGAACCTAGGGCTGTATGATTTTGGACAAAAAAAAAATCCCGATTTTCTTCTCTGAAAACCCGATTTTCGATTTCGATTTCGATTTTTTTGGTAAAATTACAAAAGACAATGGAAATTGTTTCAAATATTTAATTTTTAAAGAAATTGCAAACAAATTTCCCTATTGGGAATGAAGTGCAATTGAAAGATACTGTAAATCCTCCTTGAGTTTAGTAAAGTGACAACATTTACAATTTTCTTGACCAAACAAAGATGACTAGACGAGCTCTGTCTGTAATGCAGCCAGCTGCAAAAAAGGAAAATCGATTTTCCAATTTTCCTTTTTTTAACATCGTCTTGATTAATAAATCCGATTTAGATTTAAAATCGATTAATCGCACAGCCCTAGCTGAACCTAGATGTCACATGGCTGTCCTCGACGCTATTCTGTGACAAATCCACATCCATCTTTAAACCTTGTGTCACACTTCCCTAGCTGAGGTAAAAAATCAGAATACGCCCTCAACGTTAGCACTGTAGCCGTGTACGAACCCTGCTCCTTCCCAGAAGCTTTATCAACAGTGGCACACCACAACTGGGCGCTGATCCCCAGCGAGGCACCGTGGCTTTTTCAGAGAGCAGGAAACTCATCAGAGCCGTAAATTATGAGCATCAGCAGTCTACGCCCCAGCCCTGCCGTTTCGCCTCGGCTCCGCGGGCCGGCAAAGTGCTGACTCAGGTCCAAGGCAGAGTGCAAGGCGGCAGCGGAGCTCACCACCGGCAGGTTCTCCATCACTCTGACGGCTCAATAAAAACCAGTGTAAACTATTAATTGGATCATTAATTATTGATGCTGTTTTTACTACAATTCAAAGGGTGAGAGCGAAAAAAAGAGGCAGGGGTGAAACAGTGTGTATGTTTAAACACAGTCGCCATGCGAGGAAGGTGATACAGCGCCGCGTTCAAATCCTGATGAAGGCAGCTCTTAAAACACTGACTTAAGCTGTATACTCAGACAAAAGGACAGATCAATCCTCCTCTTTATACTTAAAAGGCTGCAATTTCACTGTCTCCAATATGAAAATCTAATTTAATAGGATTATCTTTGAACGATTTAACAAAAAAAACACACTTACTGAGATGCAAAAACTGATCCCCAAAGCCATTAATGAGGGTGTAACTTAGGTTGTCACTACACGGTGTCCACCTGTCTGCGGTGGTTAGCCCGCCGTCTTCTCCTTTTCTGTGTGTTTGGCACTATTATGAGACTGCATGTCAGGGGGATCGATAAAGAGGAAAACACTAGGAGAGGACCATCACATTAAATCAGTCTCCAGTGCTCCCAGACACGAGTCAGGCCCATTACAGCCTGCACAGACTTTCCTCCTGCGGTCTCCTCCCGCCCTCGGCGGGGGGTCCAGCCCCCTCCAGGCTCCGGGGATTTGAGAGCATGACATACAACCTGCTTAGCCTGCTGTTACACACCTATCTGGTGGTCAAGTCCAGCTGAATCCACAAACCCCAAGGCGCTGACGGGCACATACTGTCGGTCCGGAAGGTGCTTCTCTCTCAGCATCTCCCTGCCGTGGCCTCACGTGAACTCATGGGCGATGCTGTTTGCTGCTCTGGCTGCTCCCGTCCAACGTTTGCATACAGTTTGCTGATTTTGTCTAATTCAACGATCATTGTCGGGCAACGGTGTGAGGGTACTTTGCTTGAAGAGCCGCGTCACCAGAGACACGGCCACAGCGCTCTGTACTAGGGCTGGGCGATATATCGAGATTTTAATATATATCGATATATTTTCGATATGGTACGAGACAATATCGTTTATATCGATATAGCTGTTTTTTTTTTGTTTTTTTTTATGATTTTGATATAGCTTATTTTGTGACAAATTGACTTGACTTGGTTTTATTTGAGATTTGCACAAATGTTTTGTTATTTCCACAACTGTCAACCTCAGTGGAAAAGTCTGCCTGTTACTGTCTACATTGTATTAATTGCACAGTGTATTTTAATTTAATTGTTATGCAGGAAAAGGGATATTTGTTTATTTTATTCCAGAAGCATTTTTATTCTATATATGCAGGCAGTTTATTTTTATTTCATTTGTTTTATACATTTTGATATTGTGCAGACCTCTGTTAATAAAGGTACCTGTGTGACATTTGGCACGAGGCTTTGTATTAAAACTGACTGTTTTTTTAAGGGTTTGCCTCAAAAAAATGAAGCTAACAGAGATGCTATGCTATAATGCTTTGGGGGAAACCCCAATTATGTCACAGAAAAAATATCGATATATATCGAGTATCGCCATTCAGCTAGAAAATATCCAGATATGACTTTTGGTCCATATCGCTCAGCCCTACTCTGTAGCAACACGCGATACCTGGGTGGAATTGAAATCCTTTCAAAAGGACAGTGGCTCAAAAGACACCTCCAGGTGAAGGTCAAGAAAGGGAGTGATGGTGTGTTGCATCACATGACCACGGCCACCTGACCTGAGCTGCACTGCGATGTCGTCTCAGGCATGAAAGGAACTCTGTCAAGACTTTTAGGAGGGCGTTCCAGGAGATTTTCATCTGAAGGGTTGAGACATCGGCAAGGAACATATATCAAATATATTTATCTTTCTCCTTTGCACATTGCATGACTTGACAAGAGTTAGTTGCCTTTAGTTTAGTTTTTTCTGATGTCCCCAAAATGTGACAGTTCACCAAGTCAATAAAATCTAGATCTGGGGTCTAAACCTGCTCCTGCTCTTATATAATCAGCTAAATGCTACAGTGTTATCATTTACTAACAAGTGATCGCAATTAAATGACCACTGCACACAGCAGCTCCACACAATCAGCCAAAGGACGTTCGCCACCGACTGTGTAAAGATATCCAGATTCACTCTTTAATTTATCTTTGCTCCGGTCTCCTTTATGAGCTGGAGGATGTTGACGATTACAGACAGAAACAGCAGAAAGTATGACCCTCCAAATAGTCTATTTTTGTTCCATGGTTACCTATAAACCTGGAAACTCCCACATCAATAATGTAGCGCCGCCGCTGCGCTGCACCTCGCACTGTGGAGAACAGTTACATAACTAAGGAGACCAAATGAACTCCTCTGCTTTCCTTTTCAATAAACATTCCTAGTTTATCTACAATGAAGATTTCTAGCTTATATAGAGGGCAGTTTGTTCTAAAAAAAAAAAAAAAGAAGAAAAAACAACCCAGACGGGGGTGTCTCACTCGGTCCCTCTGTTTATCTCTTCTTTTATTCTCGCCGCTCTTCACATTTCTAAGCTAAAGGCTGCCCCCGGTTCCAGGTTTGACAACAAAATCAATTTGCAATTACGACAATGTCAGCCAGGTGGATAAGTCAAGAAGCTAACAGCCCATAAAACCGAATCTTATGTTGATTCTATGCAAACTAGCATTTAATTCAATCACGGCGTCTAGCTCTTGGTATGTGCGCCTGAACCTTCGGAGCAGGCGGGACATTTATCACGAGTGATCAGACGTCCGTTTCACTTTTCCAGGAAAGCCAAGAAGAGCGGGACACCAGGGAAGCCACTTTAGTTTCATGCACTATAAACGGAGCTCCGGAGCAAAAGAACAATTCACATTAATATCTGAATAACATTTGATTACTCTCATTAACTGAGGTAAAACCAGCAGAGCTCATTTGGAAACTTAAGAGCTCACATGTCATGAAAATCCTCTAAACTGCTGTTCTAAATGTGGGCCAATAAATCCTCAGCAGATTCTCTCTCTTTTTTTTATCATTCATTTACTCTGACTACGATCTGCTCCCTTACTGAGTGGGCTGAGTGATAATCTTACTGCCACACTGTAATAGTCCACTTTACGTGGATTTACAGCAGGGGCACTGCAAAACTATGCTCGTAGTAATGTAACAGACGAGGTAACTAGACCGCTGGAACACATATAATCACTCTATGCTCATTTATTACCTTTGATTATTGGCATTTCAGTGATAACGTGGAACATTTTTTTGTTATGAGCTCGGTTCAGCTGGCATCACGACACGCTCACATCTCATCACTGCGCCTGTTTCTTATGTCTGTCGCTTTGGCAACGGACAAACAAGGGTTTATCAGCATGAAACCACTGTCGTAGGACCCTGAGAAGTTTGCGATGAGATGGCAGATAAAAGCTTGGGAGCAGCAGCGACGTCTCCTTTAGAAATGACATCCACACACAAGAACAGTCACCCACACGGAGACGTGCCAGCAGGCTCGTGAGAGTGCAAGCCTCCACCTCGAAGGAAAGTGAGCCGTTAGTGGGTTCGTTAAGAAACGGGGAATGCAGCAGTTCCTTGCACATACACCAGGCTCATCATTATCAGTTTATGACCTTTTTCTTTGCTCAAAAGCTGGGATTTTCAAATCAGAGCGTTACCAAAATAAAAGATCATTATGGTTTATGACAAAAGACGTTTTACTCAAATAAAAAAAAAAACAATGAAAATGAGTTGATATTAAGATTTTAAAAGGAATATAAAATTCATAGATAAGCTTTGCTGCAGTCCAATATTTTTTAAACTGACAATTATGAGCCATACAGAAAAATGTGCATGTACTTACAGACACGCACAACACACACACGGACACACACACACACACACATATATATACACTGTAGAACAGTGAATCTGAAATCATACAACATCTGAGTCAACAGCAGTGTGGAGAACTCATGATAATATAAGACTGCAACAATAATTCAATTAAAAGTCATTCATAATTTCGCTGTAAACAGTAATTACTAAAGGATGAGTGTCACAACTTCACACAAAAGAAGCCCCTGAGAAGTTTGCATTTGCAGAAGATAGATAAATACTGCATAAACATGTCTAGACGAGTGCTGGCTCCTACCTTTTTCACTGACCGACTCACTCTCTATCTCCACGTCCTCGCAGCTGGTGTACTCCGGCGTGGTGGCCAGCTCCTCCTCCGAGCTGCTGAGTGAGACCTGCCTCATCTTCCCTCCCTTTTTGGTTTTGTGGGGCTTGGGGGGCGGGGGCCGCACCGACTCTGACTGGTCGGAGCTGAGAGAGTCATTCCGCAACATGCTCTCCATCTTCTCTCTCTTGGACTTGCGGACGGCCGAGCTGGGGTCCAGGTGGAGCTGCTGCCTCCTCATGGGGTCCCCGTGGTCTCCTCTCCGCAGGTCGCCCGACCGGTCGCCCAGCACGGGGCTGCGGTGCGGCGTGGGGGGGCTGTGGTTGGAGGTCCTGTGGCCCCCCATGCTCTGGCCCATGGGGCCCGGGGAGGAGCGGTCCACGGAGTACGAGCGCTGGCCCATCATGGGCGGCCGGCGCTCGGTGAGATGTTGGCGGGACAGTCGGATGGGGGCGGGTTCGTCCTGCTCGGTGTAGGCCAGGGAGACGTCGCTGTGGCGACGCTCGTGCCTCAGCCGGCCCACCTCGGCGTGCATCCTCATCTGCTCCTCGTACGGCTGGGGCTTGACGGGGGTAGCGGGCCAGGTTGGGGTCGCTGCGGTACCGGGTCTGGAACTCCTCCTGGCGCTGCCGCTGGAGGTCGTACTCACTGGGCGGTCCATCTAGCTCCTGGTCCAGCGGGTATTCCTGGGAGTGCCAGCGGCCGGGGCCCCGCCGGTCCCTGAAGCCCGTCCGCATGGCATCCACGTCGGGGTACATGCGCGGGCCCCGGGGACCCTGCCGGGGGTCCCTATCTCCATAGTCGGACGGTGATCTGGGCATGCTGCCGTCTGTCGGGGCATACTGCGGGTGCTCGCCCCCCTCCCTTTGGTCGTAGTGTTGGTTGGGATCCCTGGATGCAGATGGACTTCGTTTCCTGCAGAGGAGAGAAAGAGGAACAAACGAGAGAAGCTGAGTGGCTGGTTCAGATTTCAACGGCATGCTTTCAGAGCTGCACGGTAGGGATGGGCGATATTTCACCGTTCACGATATACCGTCAAAAAAATTCCCCACGGTAAGAATTTGTCATCTCGCGGTAAAAATGATAAATTCCCTTTGATGACGTTTTTGTGTAAAGACGGATTTATGGTTCTGTGTTAAATCCACGCACAACGTACGTGAAGGAAGGAAGGAAGGAAGGAAGGAAGGAAGGAAGGAAGGAAGGAAGGAAGGAAGGAAGGAAGGAAGGAAGGAAGGAGGAAGGAAGGAAGGAAGGAAGGAAGGAAGGAAGGAAGGAAGGAAGGAAGGAAGGAAGGAAGGAAGGAAGGAAGGAAGGAAAGAAGGAAGAAGGAAGGAAGGAAATAAGGAAGGAAGGAAGGAAGGAAGGAAGGAAGGAAGGAAGGAAGGAAGGAAGGAAGGAAGGAAGGAAGGAAGGAAGGAAGGAAGGAAGGAAGGAAGGAAGGAAGGAAGGAAGGAAGGAAGGAAGGAAGGAAGGAAGGAAATGAGCCTGAAAGAAAGAAAGAAAGAAAGAAAGAAAGAAAGAAAGAAGAAAGAAAGAAAGAAAGAAAGAAAGAAAGAAAGAAAGAAAGAAAGAAAGAAAGAAAGAAAGAAAGAAAGAAAGAAAGAAAGAAAGAAAGAAAGAAAGAAAGAAAGAAAGAAAGAAAAATTCCCGTTAATGACGTTTTTGTATTGGTATTATTTTTATCGTTATCGGGATAAATGCCAGAAATGATCGTGATAAATGTTTTAGTCCATACCGCCCATCCCTACTGCACGGGCTTCATTCAGCGACCGACCACGACGGACACCTGCACCGTCTCCGTCACGTCCGCACTTTGAAAGAATACTGAGGGTTGCATAAGCAAAATACTGTCTGTGATTCGAGAGCCGCGAGAACCGATAAACAGAATAAAGAGAAGATTAACCACGCAGCCTGAGTCGACCTGACCGTACTGTACGGATGTGTGAGGGCATTTGTGTGTCAGGACAGGAGAAGTGACAAAAAAAGAGGAAAAACCAAACAGCTCACTGATAAATGATCCAAAGGTTCTCCGACCGTGTTTGTGTGCATGATGCAACCAAAACAGAGAAATGTTGAGTTCTGTCTGAACCACATGACGTTACACAGTTACATTTATTTAGCTGTCTAATTGTGGTCAGAGATCCGAAAAGATGAAAAGCACAACAATAAGTATGGAGTTTTGGGCTTATTCTTGTTCAGAAATGCGTTAATGTTCGGAATTATACCAAACTAGATAAACAGATTATTTTCAAGTATTGCTACATAAAACAGGCTCATTTATGTCAAAAAAAAAGAGAAAGAAATCAGTTAAAATCAGTTGCTGGTCATTTCATCATTGTCTGATTGTCAGAAGGGAAAGCACCCAGGAGCTGCATGGAGGGGGGGGGGGGGGGGCACTAGCTGCGCATTAATGCACATATTCTTTTGTTCAGAATTAATTATTCATAAGCCACTTTTCTCCTACATTTCTCCCCTCTTTTCCTCCAAAGTAATAATGACATTTTGCCAAGGAAAAAGCTCTGTGAAGCATCCCTTTAATTTTGTACATGACAACTTCCCATAAATTTCAAAGGGCTTCATAAATCACTGCCAGCCTTGCTCACCGGCCAAGGTAAGGACTCATCATGTGTGATTGGCTGATCCGCTGCAGGTTCTGGCCTCTGCCTTCTGCAGCAGAGATTCCTGGGGTTAATCTGAGCACCGCAGATGTATAAAAACAACAGATAAACACGCCGCAGAGAGACACATGCAGGCAACAGTTCTTTCTGTACTTTCTGTGTTGGGTTTCTGTGTGAAACGCGGGATAATCTCGCTACACAAGTGCCAGTGCCATGAAGACAGAATGATGAATGAGTCCCGTGTTTGAGTTCATGAACTGGTGTACGTTTAAAATATGAGCTGTTACAGAAGGGCAGAGGTTCAAACAATTGGGCCGGGCACAATGTGGCGCACCAGAAAACGTTTGGCTTTGTATTGGGAGGACAGAATAACGGAGCAAAATGTAAAAAGTGAAGCAAAAATATAGATAGTAGATATACTAATTAATTATTGAAAGTGTTATATACTAATTACATTTAAAACCAACAGAACTTTATCAGGTGAGGATGGAAATATCAGGTTTAAAGTTGGGCGAGACCAGTTCAAATATGAAGGTAATTCAAGGTGCTTCACAGCAAAAACAGAATTAAATAACATTTGAATAAAAAAATTAAATCATTTACGTAATACATTAAAACTATTTTCACAAAAACTCCAATAATATGCACCGTTATATTATATTATATTATATTATATTATATTATATTATATTATATTATATCATATCATATTAGCGTGGGCACTGCCCACTGGGTGGTGGAATTTGAAGGATCTGATCGCCCCCGCCTAAAAATGCATTATCCATCATCCATCTTCATTCCTCGAGATCTACTCTCCTGCAGGTTTTAGATGTCTCCTTGCATCAACACACCTGATTCTAATAACTGGTCGTCACCAACTTGTCATCAAGGTGTGCACAGCTCTGCTGGTGACACAGCCACTGGTATCACGGCGTGCTGAAGCAGGGAAACGTCTAAAATCTGCAGGATAGCTGCTCTCGAGGACCAGGGCTGAAGACCAGTTAGAGTCTTTGGTATTCAGCCAGCTCACACATGTCACTTCTCCGCTACGCTTCACATCAAAAACTAAAAAAAACACCTCCTCTCCTCTCACCGTAGCATCCAAACTCACTAGCGGCCGTGACACAGCTAGAAGGAAGAAACAAACATGAGGGTTGCTGCACTATATTGATGAGATGCTTCAGCAAGTTGGCTGAACGGTGCTGCATTCGCCAAGTGAAAGCGAAGCTGAAATGGTGCTGGAGTCAGGAGCAGGCGCTGTGAGTGACATGCATGAGAAACATCTCTTTACAGTCGTGATTTGATGACTGTGGCGATGTGGGGTATGTGTGTGTGTGTGTGTGTGTGTGTGTGTGTGTGTGTGTGTGTGTGTGTGTGTGTGTGTGTGTGCATGGCCGATGTTGACTTGAGCATGACTGTGTATTTAGGGCTGTGTGTGTGTGTTTTTATTTGTGCTCCAGTAGCTGCCCAGCTTTTGCACTGAGGATGTCCTCGGGCTTCGGCTAATGTCTTCTCTGAGACGTTGTCTTGGAATGCAACACCAAGAGGACAAGCTAGCTCATATGAGACGCGCAGATCAACTACAACAGGCATTAACAAACTGCATGGTGACAAGCTCTAACTTCTCTTGACACAAGTATCACATTTCCCTGCTCCCACTTAGCCTTGTATGTCCTTGCTGTCCAAACACAGCGGCGCCTGTGGCAGCTTGTGAGCATGCTAACAACGCTGCTGCTCCCCATCAGTAGCTGCATCGTGGTTTTAATGCTGTCTGCACTCAAACAGCCCTCGGTGCAACAGAGCGGCGGTGCAGCACTACCTGTGCAACACTCCCCCAGACCTACAGCTGCAGCTACAACTGCTACACACAACACAGCTCTCCACGGTTCTGGGACGTTACTGATCTCAGATCTGCGACATCCACGACACAAAGTATAAAAAAAACTGCAGAGATATCGACAAAGAATATGAATAAGAGGGTCTTGAAAAACTGAAGATCATGCTGCTAAACGAGCAGCTAGTGTGCTACGTGCATTCAGCCTGCATGGGCAGGGGACAAAACGGCCCGATGAAGCTCATGATGCTGCACAGAAACACGGCTGGCAGGGGTGACCGAGTCGCAACTCACCCAGCAACATAATCCCTCCATCACATCCCTTTGTGCCTGAAGATTTGTGTGTGACGTTAGCACAGACATGGCAGCGAGCCACAGCGCGGCCTGTGTGGGGTGCAGCAGGTCTGCGAGCAGTGAATCAACCTAACAGGCCCGCATCTTTACTGCCATCACGGCACATTACGGGAATCCAGTCCACAGCTTGTATGCATTCCTTGCTGTGGGAGGAAAAGCAGTCCTTGATACCGCCATTGTCCTGTTCTGAGCTAACTATAGAAATCATCTGCTGTGAAAGTGTATCATTCATTTACAGCCAAGGACATAGGTGACCATGAGAATTCAACTCCAGGAGGGAGATACGGTCTTTTTCTACAGGACATTTTAGCCCAACATGGTGGGGATCAAATATGCTTTTTTTTTTTGGTGTAATCAGTGAATTTGTACTCATTGAGTTTTTAGATGCCTTTATTAACACAGCCTTCCCCTTCCGCTGCCAGGGTGGCCTGACATACTTTCAGTGGTCTGGAGGTAATTCCAGTTAACGTCATCTTGTTCAGGTACGCTGTCCTGATCAAAAGCAGCGTGATGTATCAAATCCGTGGCTCACAAAAATCATGGGATTACACTATGGCCATGAAAGATTAAAAAGATTAGAAGTGACCTGACATGCTTGCCATGATAAAACCTTTATATGGTGTTTTCTCTCTTTTTTTTCACACACGACACAGCACATAAAACAATTGGTGTAAATCCCAGAGTGAATCAGCACGTAGTGAGGCTGTCCTAATCTGCTCCTTCTCTGGCCCACTGATCACAAGCATGCGCGGTCTAAAAAGAAAAGAAAAAGACGCTACTCGATATTATTCTAAATTATTCTATATTATTCTAGATCGTGTCACTCTTACTGTCTGATCTTGGACTGTTCATCATAATCCGAGCAGGAATACGCGCGTGAATATACACAGATGTGCAATAACTGATGCAGGTTTTAGATCAAATCTGCAACACAAGCTTGTGATCAACTTAATGCAAAAGGCTCTTCAGCCCCTGTAATGGGTCTTCTTTATGCTGTTCTAGTCACAAATAATGATAACAATAATAATAATAACGATGCATATAACAGATTTTTTTTAAGGATCAGTAATTCACTCAGTTGAGGAAAGTCATCAATTCATCTTCGAAACAGAAACTGCTTTACTAAAAACAACATTAAGCTGTGTTGACTTTCACATCGTGCTGAATCACAAAGATCAATGAATAACAATCTCAAATACTGTTGGAAAAGAAATGCATGAATATATCCATGAGAGGTTGGTTGTGCTGCTGTTTCTGCGGTAAGCTTTGATCGTCCATAATCACAGCGTGATCAAACCAGTTACCGTAGACAGGTTGAAAGAGTAAATAAATAAAGCAGGAGCAGCTTTTTCTTGATTATCTGGGTGGTGAATTAGACAACGCCGACCCGTGTTCCCATGACTGGCTGTTAAGTTCACAAACCAAAGAAATGCTATCAGCAAGAAGATCAATAATTCAGAGTGAATAAGAAGGCTTTCAGCAGGTGATGAGCCCTTCAGAAGTCGTGCAGGCTGCAACGCTCTCTGCCGTACGCTCTCACACAGACTTAAGGTGAGCTTTAATCTCTTAGCGAATGTTGTCATAACGAATGATGGAGTTGCTGCTTTGTCACGGCCACGTTCAAATGCCGGGCTGGAAATGATGCTGCAGGCAAAGACAACAAGTACACCTTCCTGCACAGTAACTGACGCTACCGCACACATGCACGGCAGCAGCCCGTTTATGCAAGCCGCGTTTTGTTTCAGGATGTTCTCTAATGTTTTACAAACACTGAATATATCAACCAGAATAACATTAACATGCAGCACTAATTTAAACATATTTCAAACTATTGCATTTTCCCCACATTCTAAGTCACAACTATTCATCACAGCCTAAATGAAGAGCAGAACCAACCTTACTGAACCTTTCTGCCAGACTGGGGGGTGTAGCTCAGTTCAGATGTCTGATGTTGCTCCATGCAAAGACATCTTTTCACAATCCGTTCACCAAAGCCACACAGATCGTTCCAGGCTACCTCACAGTCTACGACCAGGGTGCAGACGGCAACGCTACAATATCCCGGGTTTTATTTGTGGAAGGGCAACGAACATGTGAACGCAGCAGCAGATTAAGTCTTGCAGCAGCACTCTTCCAACTGGGTGTGCGATGCCAGCTCTGTCTGCTCTGCTTTTCTGCTGCTGTCGATGAAACATGGTAAGTAAGAGAGCCAAAAGCAATCAAGGTGAAAATGTAACACTGCCCCCGTGGGGATGGTGCCACCTCCACTTCGCGTGGAACCGGGAGACGTCAAACGAGAACAAATGAGCGGTGCTGCGTAGCAGAGTTCTCCTCTCAGACTGAATCTGTCCCAGTAATGACAACAACACAACCTGGAAGAGCTTCTGCAGAAAAAAACACCCAAAATGAGAGCAAAAAAAAAAAAAAACAAGATACGAACTAAAAGGTCTTAATGAAGAGCATTTAGAGAAAATGGAGAAAAGAAGCCAATGTAGAAAAAAAAAAGGTCAAATTAAAGATGCAGTCTGGCCAGACAGTCACTGTGAATCTGGGACATCCATCAGAGTAAAAGAAACACGTCCAAGTCACTTGTCAGGTAGCGGAAGAAAAATCATTTTAAACTCCTGCATCAACCAGAAAGTTGAGCTGAAATTTTTAATATTCAAATGTAAGAGTAGCGGCAATATGACCTACTTTGCTCCTGACAGTCTGCTGCATCCAAAGCATCCTGACACACTACTGGATTTGGATACATGGCACAGTTTCACTGCTGTGCTGCAAAGGCCTGAGAGGGAGCCGGTTTTTCCGACTTAAGGCCACCGTCATGTGATCCCGGCAATTGGCTGGAGCTCGAGCAGCGACCCCGTTCTACCCGCCGCCTGCTCCGTGCTCCTGCTAGGACGGGATTACACTCCTTTTCTGGTTATTATCTATCTCAAATCAAAAATAGATTAAGAGTTCTCACCTCACATCAGTCAGCCTGAGGTTCTGTGATCTTTAAACTGAACAAATGACACGGTTTAGATGCATTTTTAATCCACAGAGTGGATTTCCGTGTAACATTTCAAACGCAGGGGGAGTGCGAGACAGGCAAATGCAGAGAGGCACACTGAAGGGAAGACCCTTGGTGTCTGTGGGTGGTCGCGTTATGACTGATGGTATCTGTGTGTCTCTCTCTTCCCTTTTCTGGCACACCTTTAACAACTACGGCTTTCCGTTCACTTTCCTTACCCTCTTTCACCAATTTGTTTTACAGGACAGGCTGAAAGCAAGGCAGGAAAAGCTTGTGACTGCATGTGTCTGTGTTAATCACAGCAGTATTTTCACATCCTGACTCTACTGCAGCAATATGTTTCCTTTCTTCCTCCCTGAACCAACATTGCTTTGGAAATAAAACATATTGATACGTGTGGAGTGTATACAAAATGCATTTCACCACACGTGCTGGAGTCGGCAAAAAGTGGGAAGAAAGTTAAACTGAAAACTAAATGTGATGAAACTGTGTAACTATATCTATCACTCCAAACACATGTGGTACTCGTCCAGATCTGCCAGGTTTTGTAAGACCACTTTAACAGCAACAACTTCAATTATCATAATTTCATATCGTTGTAGAGGAACTCTGGTCCAATCTTCTTCTAAACGTTGCATCAGTTTATTTAGGTTTTTTTTAAGTTCCACCACAGTATCAAAAAAAAGTTGAAGGTCCGTACTTTGACAGAGTCTCCGCAATGCCATTGTCTATTTTCTTTTTTGTTCTGTTGGTCATGTGTTTCACAGAAATCCTTCAGTTGATCTGAGTTTGGGAGAGAAGTTCAAGGTCAAGTCACTGACCACAACCTGTCCTGGTCTCGTCCCTCTAAAACAGCTGCAAACCATCACTGCTCCACCAACTGTGCTTAACAGTTGGTAAAAGCAGAAATAAGTCGGGATACGTCATCCATTCTTCCGCTAAAAAACTACGGTAAAAGGGATGCGGCCGCCCACACATCCCTCTACGCACAAATCACATTACATATTTAAGCATCAACGTTTCCTCCGGACTGTCAGAGCTGATTGAACTCAGCTTTACCCCACTACTGAAAACAGTAGTGATGATCTTCATTGCTGGGTACATCTACTGTACCTCTATCATGGCACAATAGCAATAATTCAAACGGTAATTCTGTGTAAAATAAACTATTTATTCTCCATGACTCCAACGCAGCTTTCTTTCACCTGGTTTAAATCTTTAAATCCAATTTTACTGAATTCTATTGGAAGAATAAAACACCAAGGATTAAACTACCTACTTAATAAAGACCTAAATCTCAGGGAGGCTTAGAAGCTTCAAATTTCTATTTCTATTACTCTCACAAGCCAACACTTCTGTTCGTCCTTTTCTTTTCATGTCTGTTTATCTCATGTCAGCATGTCTGTCCTTTTTACACAGAGACACATCACATACACACTACAGCTATCACCACACTGCACACACTTCACCCATCACTGTTTTGTCTTTCTACCCGTCTCATCCTGTCATGTTTCACATCGGTGATTTTAGTTCTCGTGGTCAGAATTAGGAATTCAAATATTAACAAATCAATTGGATCAGACTGTCAAAGAGGACTGGTGAAGGACACGCACACTCACACAACATTCACTCATGATGTAAGAAAACTTACATCTGCTGCAAGATCAGAATGCATATGTCATAGGTTAATGTTTCACCAAATTATGGCACTAACCATTAATATATATGCAGAGTTGTAAAAAAAAAAAGAAAACTGTTGGTAAGAGACGTTTCTGCTGATATTCTGGGTTAGATTTTCACCAAACATGGTATCGTGTGTTATCCCCATGTTACTCTTGTTTGATCCAAGGACGTTGTTCCTGAAGTCTTGTGGTTCAAATGTAACTTTGTTAAACCAAGCCATGCTGCACGGGCCTTCTTAAAGAGAGCATTGACCTGTATGTTCATTAGTAGGGATGCCCCAATACCATTTTTTTCACGAGTACGAGTACGAGTACGAGTATTTTAATTTGTGTACTCGCCGATACCGAGTACCGATCCGATACTTCTACCACAAAAATAACTAGGCTAAAAATGTAATGAAAAATGCAATAAATTGGAAGACAGGTTTTATTTGCAACAGAAATTCAATTTTAAACAAAACTCAGCCGGCTGGGCTTTCCTCCGCCTGGGAGCACGCATGCGCAGCCGCCGCATTTACTCCTCCACGGTAACTGCTGATGTCTTGCCTCCTCTGCACTGTATTAACACATCCTAAGACCTGGTGCAATTAGCTTTTCTTGTTGCTTTGGGCCCCCGTTAAGAAATTCAATATTATGAAATAGACAACAGAATGTGTGATGTCCACATGTGTGTATGACAGGTCTGAGAAGGTTGAGTGGGAATTTAAAAACTGTTTAAAGTACAGAACTCCAGAAAACGCAAATATCCAATTCAAAATTTTTCCTGGGTCTTTGAATTGTAAAAATAAACAATTAAAATACAGATTAGCGCTGTTTTTCTATTTAAATAAAAGCAACACAATTATAATCACAGCAGGTTCACAAACAACCAGACAAACACCATATTATTCACAGCAAATAATGATACCCCCCCCCCCCCCCCCTCCGTCTCCACGCTCTGTGGAGAGTGAAGCATGTGGACTGATAAGTTGAGCAGCTCCACATCTACAGGACGGGTTCATATGAAACGGTTATCAGACCGGTGAGTGCGTTCCCTGCAGGTAAATGGCTCCAGAAACACCGTCTATGTCCCGACCGCATGGGCAGTGCTGTCTGTGTTTATGCTATCTCCGAATGCTGCATGCTTAATATACTATATCTTGCACGCTGCATAGCCTGTTAGGTCTCCTTTTTATGAAGAGACACTGCTAGTACTTTATGTAGGCCAAGCCCCAGCAGAATATGCCATTAAGATTAGCTACAAGTCAGGACGGTTACACTGCTGCTTTCTCCTCCCCTCCCAACAGAGAGGTTAAAGAAGCAGAGTATATGTACATATTTTATTTCTGTAACAATGCCAAAAACCTGCATGTATGGAGAGGAAATTACATTACAGCTGGAATTCAATAAGGAAATCACCAATATGCACCAGAGGAACTGCTGGACAGGTTAGTTGGAGCAACACCTGAGCTGTGCAGGGGAGCTTTATGCATTTGTGCATATATATATTTCAACACCCAGCACAGGGGAAGTCTTGATTCAGACATGAGCATGTGGACCAGGGATGGATGGCTTACTTTTTTTTTTTTTTTTAATAGTTTTTGGATCTTTTCTATACAGTTTAGTGACATGCAGAGGTGGGTAGTAACGAGTTACATTTACTCCTTTACATTAACTTGAGTGAGTTTTGGGAAATTTTGTACTTTTAGGAGTAGTTTTGAATCACTATACTTTTACTTTTACTTGAGTAGATTTGTGAAGAAGAAACTGTTCCTCTTACTCCGCTACATTAGGCTACGTTGAGCTGTTACTTTTCTTTTATCCCTTTTATCCGCGTACGCGTCAATCTCATGACATCACTGGGTGATTCTTTGGGAAAAATGTTTGTTTTTACATGTTTTGTCACATTTACACAGACTCAAACACACAGAGTTTCTATGAGTTCATGTTTGTTCTAGTTCTTCTGGTTAAAAAAGAAAAGTACAAAGGCTTGAAATTTTGTGCTACTTGTGCTTAATTTATTTTTTTATTCTGCTATTTTATTTATTTTATTATTTATTAAAGTACTTGAATTTACTTTAAGATTATTTTAATTTAAGCTATTTATTATTTTTTATTAATTTTAATTTATTTTATTGATTTAATTTGCCTAAAGATGTTTATTTTGTACTTTTGTCTGTTTGAATGGTTGTGTTAAAAAAATAAATCAGACGTTACTCAACAGTTACTCAGTACTTGAGTAGTTTTTTCACCAAGTACTTTTTTACTTTTACTCAAGTAATTATTTGGATGACTACTTTTTACTTCTACTTGAGTCATATTATTCTGAAGTAACAGTACTTTTACTTGAGTTTTTTGGCTACTCTACCCACCTCTGGTGACATGCAATACTTTGTTCATGCCTTCATAATTCAACATTAAAGTTATCAAACTTGTCAGACTTCTGTCAGTGTCTTACCTTTAGCACCGACGTGTGACTCTCGCGTGCTGCTGGTCAGACTCAAACCTACTCGTCGGTATGTAACAACTCTACTTTCAAACCGGGTTGAAACGTTCCCCTGTTTTATCTGACTGCACCCCGCACCTCCGATAGGTGCGCACAAACGATTGCTTTGGTGGACGTGTAATTATAAAAATATCGATGTCATGGTACACTGACACGCATGGAAGCACACTGCTGCATCGGCAAAGTAAAAAGTTAAACCACATGAGGTAAAGTAAAAAAAAAGAAAAAAGTCAAACAGGAATGTAAGGTTCGTTGGGTAAACGTTTAAATGTTATTTTAGTATAGACTTTAGTATAGACTATAGATATAACTGACGCTTCACCCTGTGGCGCGTGCAGGGGTGAAACTGGAGTCCAATTATTCACGGTGTCGCACGAACATCCTCAAACAGATTACAAATACTTTCCAGCGTCACATGAAGGCTTGGAAACTGCCCCCCCCTGCCAACCGCCTCAGCCGCACACTCGCTGCTCCGCGCTTATCAGTGATTGGTCATTACACAAAGTGCTCTTCGTAGGAAATGTTGAGATTTAACATGATATTTCACATCCTACACATATTATTTTAACCAAATATTTGACTGTATTTCTACTGAGGTAAAAAAAACATCAAAAGCCCCACCCTCCCCGTCCTGCTCTCTCTCCCACACACAAGTCATCCCACACACCCACGACTCTGTGCACGCACTTCTTCTCGGTTCTGCTTAGTATGCATTTTTCATTCAAGTGAGTGAGCTGCATTTAAAATCAAAGGCGGTGACGCTACTCAGCTGTCTGACGGCCCAGAGAGACACGAGGTAATGAAAAAAGCAGAGGGGTGAGTCAGAGGAGGCTATAATAATCTTTGTTGCCCAAAATAACATTCTCCGGAATGGACCGATTACCCTTTTGGGAAGCTGACGGTACTTCTAGCTGATGTAGATGATTCACAGCTATTCCTCCATCACCCTCCACCTTCTCCTACCACCTTTATCCTTTGGGTCTTTTTTAATAAACAGGCAGCACCCGGCAAAGCCGTCCCTAAACTACAACAAGGCCAAACGCTGTGGACAGGCGTGGACGCTGTAGACTGACAAGCTGCAGGCAGAAACACACAGTTAGTGGGGGAAAAATACATAAAACAAAATACTGAAATCTGCTCTTGGGTGAGCAAGGTTTTATTTGGTGTTTTGTCCAGGCATTGATTACAGAATGTTATGGAGTTCAGGCTAAGTAGCCCAAAGTATAAAATGACACTTCCAGTGTTGATGACACATCCTGTCATGCTTTTCCCTCACTGGTATGCTCTCTGACAATAAATGTAAGCCAGAAAATTAACTAGTATTACCACAACAGCCCCACCTCATCCACAGCCAGGAAATCTAGACTGTTCGATGCAAAATCTGCAAAACAAATTTAAATGGTTGGAGCTCCTTAACTATGCCCACTACTCTTAGGGAGCCACTTAACCAGTCTATCCTTGTAGAGTCTCTGGGCTTAGCACGATGACAACAGGGACCTTGTTATCTGGATGTAAACTAAGTCAATGGCTGCAACTGAAGGGTAGTGCTCGTTTGAGTCGCCTTTGGCATCGACAGTAAAAGATTTAGACTTTTTCTTTGAAAATTGAACAAAAGTCAGCACATGTATTTTTTGTTTTACAGGCTGTGTCAAAAGTTTAACGTACTCTTCTACACAACTCCATCTCATTGACACATTTCCGTGGCTCTGAATATGCAGCAAGTCAGAGAGCAGCTTCAGGTTGCCTCGTGCTCAGAAGTGACAGGATGTACACGTGACAGCGTTTGATATGTGATGTTGTGTAGTGATGTAAATTATGTAAATACAAGCTAACAAGAACACTCATCAAGCTCATCCACAGCACGGGTCAGTGTTCGACGACGATGTCATACATTGAATACTTTTGAAATGATTCAGCATTTCATTTCAATTCATTTACGACTGACATAAATGAGAACTTTTTTTCTCTACATATCAATGTAAGGTTCACATTTCAGAGTCTATATGAGATTAAAAAAACTGTGTTTTACTCTCCAACAGGAAAAACTATACAAGACAACCAAACTGTTACCAGCTGTAAAAGTATAAAAGCCAGTGTCAGTGATGTTAAGGGTGCATCAGTGGCCGTGACACTGGTCACTGTGTACTCTATGTGTGACAATGCCATTGATGCAGGGGTTTGACCTAGAAGTGTGGAGAGAGACGGCATCTTTTCCCAGGAACTGTGTGGCAGACCTCACTCTGCACAACCTCCACCGCGTGGCTTCTTTGACACCAAGCGCTGATGTGTATCTGACCTGACTTCAGTCCTTCTAACAATGTTACCCCTAAATGTTACTCTGGATGCTCTCTGGCCCAAATACATCTCTGATCTCCTGGTCCATTATGAACCAACAAGAACCCTCACGTCATCAGAGTCACACCTGTCTACGTTACGTTTTTATGCTCCTCACCTGCGGAACAAACTCCCAGAATGCAGCAGGGCTGCTGAAACTCTCAGTGGATTTAAGTCAAGGTTGAGAACTTTTTTATTTCCTGCTGCATTTCAGTAATCTCCCACAATGCACTGGAACTTTTATTACTTGTATGTTATTTGTTTTATTCTTTTTAACTTATGTCTGTATGTCTTTCATTTCTGCTTTCAAGCTATTTTACTTTTTAATGCATTTTTTTAAATGTATTTATGTGACGCAATAGTCTTGTACATGAATTGTTCTATAAAAATAAACTTGCTTTGCCTTGTTGAAAAATTATTGTTAATAAAATGTAAAAAACAATATGGCAAACATAGAGCCAACACAGAAATAAGATTTTTGTATTACAAAAAAATAAGCATGGAGTTATTCAGTTGTAACATTACAAAATATCGCATATTGGTCTATTTGTTCAATTTCCATTTTGAATACTTGCTTTGTTGGTGAAAAATTGTTGAATTGAGCTGCTCGGTGGCGTAGTGGGTTAAGCAGTGGCTCATATACTGAGGCTACAGTCCTCCTGCAGCGGTCGCAGGTTTGAATCCCGGCCTGCACACCTTTGCTGCATGTCATCCCCATTCTCTCTCTCTACCCCCTTCCTGTCTGTACACTTTGAATAAAAGGGCCACTAGAGCCCAAAAAAAAGAAACATTGTTGAATTATCACCAAAAAAGCATTCATATGTTCTTATAATTCAGTGTTTTCTCACTCCACAATTTGCAATTGCTACGTTGGTTCGCAGCAAATCAGTGCTGCATATTCACAATGAAGGCTCTAAATTTTGTAAAATTGCGAGTCTAAAATAATTGTTGCATACCTACTTTTTGCATGATGCGAAATTCTCACCCATGATCAGAAATGTAAAATGCAGAGGAAACTCATCTCGGCTTATACCTGCAATCTTGTCCTTTCGGTCGCTAACCAAAGTTCATGACCATATGTGAGGGTAGGTGCGTAGATTGACCAGTAAATCGAGAGCTTTGTCTTTCAACTCAGCTCCTTCTTCAGCACATTGGTCCGGTACACCGACCACATAACTGCGGACGCTGCACCGATCCATCTGTCAATCTCACGCTCCATCTTTCCCTCACTCGTGAACAAGACCCCAAGATATTTAAACACCTCCACTTGAGGCAGGACCTCTCCACCTACGAGTAACTGAGAGGGCATGCCACTCTTTCCCGGTGGAGAACCATCCCAGTGGTCTGGGTAGCAGTCATGGCAAGGTGCCTCAAGGACCCAATCCCTGGATCAAAATCCTAGTAACAGCGACACGGAAATTACATTTTCAAGGCTCTAAATTTTAAGTGGTTGCATTTTCCTTTGCAAATTGTAAAATGCTTTTATTTTTGAGAAAATTGGGCATACAGGTATAATTGTCACAAAAGTAAATTACACAATGCTCAAACCTTCTTATAAGTAGGTTCACTAGAGAGTGAAAGATGGCATTACAACGCAGACGGTCATGACAATCCAATCTATTATTATCCAACGAAGTTTCACTTTTCAGATTTTGTCATTGGGTGTATCTGGTTTGGATTAAAATTTTAAAAGGCATGTTTGGTATTAAATGAAATCAGTAATTTCCAGGTTAAGAAAATGGAGCTATCATACTAAAGGACTAAACTGAAAACTGATGTACATAATTCCTCCTATTTGCAAAAGCATACATGACTTACTGCAGCATACTCACTTAAGGGTTGCCCCATCAAAAAAACAAAACCTTTGGGATAAGGTTTTGCTCTGCCTGTTCGATTTGATTAAAGAAAAGTCCCTTGCTGTGTGCTGAGTGCTCAAAAGAAAGGCCTTTCTGCTGTCCTAATGACAGTGAACGCATGTCAATCAATGAACCCATGGTCAGACTTGTGCAGCTGAGAAAATCTTTGATCTTTAAACTTCAGCTCAACAACTATGGTGATTTAATGATAAATTACATGAAGCTGCATGTATTGATAATATGTTGTAAATATTTTCCGCAGATAGTTACATGAAAAAAAATACAATTTACAAAAATCCATCATGGGTCACTGAAAGCAACCGGTTCAGAGCCTCAAACGGTCTAATAAGCCCTTAGTGAAGGGAATCACTACTACACTCCCAGTAACAATAGTATTAGATTGCCAAAGACCTCACGATACGATACACATCACGATACTTGAGTCACAATATACGATATTGCCATATCCAAAGTTTGCGATAGATTGCGATGTTATACATGGTTCACTGAAAACTGTAAAGGCATTATGCATCTAAAAAATTACAAGCTAAAGTAAGAACATATTTTCATATTTTTTTATATTATGAAAACATAATACATATTATGAAATTAACATTAACAATATTATTTCTGCCCATATATACAATACAATTGTACTGGATTTACAACCCATCTGAAACATGATTTATTATTTGAAATAATTAATTCATTATTTAAAAAAAAAATTATATTCATATTTTGAATATTGATATCAAATCGTCCGGCAAAGTATTGTGATATATTGCCCTATTTATATTTTTGCCCACCCCTCTGGCCTCTGTTACTGTGAGAGCTTCCTCTGAAAGGTCTTTGGGGGCAGAGCTCCAGCACAGCAGAGAGGGAGGAGGGAGGAACTTAGACGCTCTTCTCAAAGTTCTGCTTTATGGGCATCCTTGGTTGCCATTTTGTCTTACTGCAGCACAAAAAGCTCAAACTTTAATTATCGTTCTGTAAGTGAGAAACGAAATGTGGAGAAGATGGCAATGAAGAGAACGGCTGCACAATTCAGAGACCAATGAGAGGAAGTGTGAATGGTGCTGGATCAAGAGAGATATTTAAATAAATGGAAGAAAGCCCAGCTGGCAAAAAAAAAAGGAAAATCTTCAAAGTCAGCTTTTTCTTAGTGGTAGCCACCCCTGGAGATCAGATCAACTACTATCCCAAAACCTAATGAACAAGTAAACACTGGAAATTGAATGAATATTACATGGGGTTTCATTAATGCTAGCCAGCAGGCTCCAGAAATAATGAAGGCGAGCAGTGGAAGCAGGAGGAAACAGTTACTTGAATTTCTACTTGGGTTTACTCAGCATCTGCCTGCCAGAAAAGGAGGCTTTTGATCAGTCCTTGGCTGGTTTCTCCCCTCTGCTGGGTGGCAGGAGAAGCCCACGGATGCTGTTGAGGGCAGTCAGAGTTGGCTCATTTGCACCACAAATGAACAAAGCTATATGTTCATAGACAGGGAGATGAGGGAGATGCGCACTTTGTCCAAAGCTTGCAAAATATGGAAATAATTGATTTCCTTGACTTTATGAAACACCATCATGGTTGCAAAAGAAGATTTGAGCATGGGTTGAGGATATGATGGATGATGATGACAATGGACTGAACGGACACAGATGTTTCAGATTAAGGTTTGTCATTGCTGCTTTATCACATAACTGTACTTTACTGGTAATTGAACAAGGATCCATGGATGGATGGATGGATGGATGGACGGATGGATGGATGGACGGATGGACGGATGGCTGGGTGGATGGGTGGATGGATGGATGAGGAACTTGTTTTTAATCAACTTTTTAACAGCCTTATTGTGTTTTAATAGGCTAAAAAAAGAAATCACGATTTAAACAAGTCAACACCCCAGATAGGAGTTTCTACTTTTGAAACTGTCATTTGACAATGAAAGATTTAAATTATGAATTCAATTTTCTCTGTGTGAAAGTTCAACCTTTCAACTTGCAAGATGAGCAGTTGTGAAAAAAAAACTGGATTCTCTGCTTAAAGGTATTGTGACATAATTTTTAACATGCTTTTAACACTATTAAAAGTCTTGGCCAATATCCCTCAAATGTGTCTAAAAGGGTGTAACAAGAAAAACTTCACTCCAGTACTCCATGCCTGGCTTTGTTTATGACGGTGTTTTTTGCGCAGTGAAAAACGCGTCCTTTTTCCCCTTTCCTGTCAATCATTGCCCCGCTCCTCCTCCCAACCCCCCCGGTGGCCGTCTCTCTCCCTCCAGCCCGCGGCTCAGTGCTGATGGGCAGGGAGCTGGGTGGAGGGGGCGGTGATTTAGCGGGTCTATACGTATAGGTCCGCCACCAAACCAGATGCGCCGTTTTTGCATAATAATGCGGAAATTCCCAGAAAGCACACAATACACTGAATGTTAAAAGTTCGTTTTTTTTGGGTGTAATTGATGTCAAGACACCCAACTAAACACAAAAAATCAAGAAAAATGTGTTTTTCATGTCACAATCCCTTTAATGCCCCAATTCTTGGCTTTTGGTCTGGTTTTATTTTGAATACTCTCTCACCTCACCAGAGTTCATCAGTCAAGGCCACCTTTTTTTTGATGGTCTCAGTTCCATTGTTTGGTCTGCACCCAAACGCGATCAGTGTGTTTACACTGGATGACATGAACCACATCGAGCGGAAAAACACATTCCAATTTGTTTTAAGTGGACTAAAGCCCCTGCGTGAGTCTGCTGACTGTGTGGTTGTGGACGCGCACCTCTCATCTATGCTCTTAGTGGGTCATTTTCACCATGACACCAGCGTAGTGCAGTGTGTCACACATCTCACACTGAGCTGAAATGAAACAAGCGCACTGGCTTGCTACGCTGTCGGGAGCTGCATAATCAGCACAGCAGACCCACACACAGAGCTAATGAGTGACGTGAAGACTGCAGACTGATTGTGATGGCCACTGGTGACATTACTGTTCAGAAGGCCTTACCGCTACGTGTTCATGTGCCAAGCGCTGGGGTTTTCCTCTCCTACTTTAGAAAAACACACAAAAGCAGACACCTGTCAACAAAGCAAGGATTGTTGACTGGCACCAGACCAGGGCTGCGTTTCACAAGACCAGCATGGAAACTAACAGGGTTGGAACTAGGCCTGTGTTGAAAAAATCAATTTTCTGATTCTAAATCAATTCTCATATTAATTCCTAAAAATCGATTTGTATGTCTAAAGATCGATTTATTTATTTTTTATCATTACATTACAACTTTTGGTATTTTTGTGTTTATGCCCAAAAAAGGATTTTGCCTTTAAATATGTTTAAAGGTATGAAAACATTAAAGTTTTCAGTTATATATCAATGCATACATTGTCTATATTTCATTACTTTATAGGTTTGGGGTTACATTTGAATAAAATGCTAAAAATCAAATTCTCAAAAATTCAAAACCCGAAAAATAAAAAAAATTCAAATGGAGTCTGCGCAAAAATAAAAACGATTTCACTTGGCCTCTGTTTGTTGCCCTGGATCTGTTTGATAATTGTGACCCACACGATGTTTCTGAAAGCAGTTCTATCAGCATTCTGGGAGGTAATTGGTCCTTACAGCATTATTAGCTGCCAATACTTGCTATTGAATCTCAATATAATACTAGTATAAATATGTTGCATAACTACAGTACACAGTCATATCATTCATGCAACAGCTCAAAAAAAACGTTTTAATAAAAACTAACCCAAATCGATATCGGAATCGAATCGAATCGGATCTAACCAAATCTTGATAATCGATTCTGAATCTTAAAGGGGACCTATTATGGCATCTAATACCTATTTAAAACAGGCTTTGAATGTCTTAAAAACAAGCTTTTGATTGTTTTTGCTAAATAAATTAGAAATTCAGCCTTTGAGCCATGTCTTTATCTTCTCATTCTCTAACCTCATTATCTATGAGGGATTCTGAGTGGGCGGGGCTATGATAATGAGGCTCTGTGCTGATTGGCTGCCTGAATGACGCGATACACCGCTACGAAAAAATGGCGGAAGCTCCGGCCGGCGGAGTTAGTTGTGGCAGTGGTTTCACGCATCGGAGGCCAACCTGTGTAAATCGCATTTTCGTTGCGTAAAGACGGGAGCAGAATCTGAACGGCTCGTAGATCCACATGACACTGGACGGCTCATCCGGGCGGCTGTACAGACACTGCAGAATTTGGTTGCTTTCCTCCTTCTCTGAGTTGGAAGGCTGAGGGGAGACCACTTTATATATGTTAAAGCAAGAGAAAACGTGTTTTTCATAATAGGTCCCCTTTAAGAATCGGAATCGAATCGATTCTTGACATTTGAATCGATCCCCAGCCCTGGTTGGAACCACGCAGGTAGGATGCAAGTGTTTCCCAAAATCATAGTTGGATCAACGGCGGTAGCAGCATTGGTGACCGACAGTGCAATCATTGTTAAGCGACACAGTGTTTCAGTCTTTCTCAAGACCACCGTTCAAACAAACGTTTGCAAACACCGTCATTAAGAAGGGAGGGGGGAAGTGGAAGTGGAAGAGGAAGCGACAGATCTGGAGCAGTGGTCAAAGCTTAGGGACTGCTCGCAATGTCATTGATGATGGAAGATGTAGTTGGTGGCTGGTAGTTTCCTGCCAAAGACGTTTACATGTATGACAACATAAATCGTTTTAAATATAGATTAGAAAATTGGAAAGCTTGCAATGTTTGATATTGTTGTTTCTCAAAAATGTCTGAATACAGCTATATGTTCTTGGGAACATATAACTAATCTAGCTACCCTGACACTGACACCCAGAGTGATTCGTCAGGTAATGATGAATGTTCAAGCCATCGAAATGACCACATTTACAGACAGATTCATCCAAATGAACCAACTGATAACAAAGTCGATTAAACAACAATAATAAATATTGTTTCGCTAAGGAAACCAACAGATTGCATCAAAACCTTTTTTGCATACAATTTCCTCCCCGTCCTAAGCAAGCACCAGGCGACTGTGGAAGGAGAGAAAAACTCCCCTTTAACAGGAAGAAACCTCTGGAAAAACTAGACTTAGGAAGGATGACCATCAGCCTTGACTGGTTTGGGGTTTAGAGGACGGGGAAGAGGAGAGAAAGTCATCATTGGTTTAAGTTTACTTAATGATGGAAATGAATGCTATTGCAATGTAGAACTATTTCTTTTCCACGACCACTGGATGGTTCTTCCAACATCGTTGTTAAAGAAATAAGGAGCTACTCGCTGTATCAGTTAGAGATAAATAACTTGTGAAACGTAACCATCCAAGCAGTAATTATCCAATGTGAAGCTGTTACCTATTAACTTTATTTAAATCCAGGTAGTGATGGTTTCTTTTAGACGGGTACAGTATATCTAAAAAGTAAAACCTTTTTAATTGAATTCTTATATAAGCATGCTATTAGATGAAATAGACAGGTTCCAAAATATATAAAACCCATTAAATATTTGGCTGGACATCCTTAAGGAATTTCCACATTTCTGATTAAAAATGTTAAATTCTCACCAGAATTAAAATAGTGAGAGTAAATCCATTCGCTGCCTGGTAGGGTCCGGATTTGTAAGCACAGCACACGTTTCCTTTGTCTTGTGGCCAGGACTCTGGGAAGGCCATCCCAGAAGCTAACTGTCCGGCCTTTTTATCCATTCAGAAACCATCTTTGATCCGTGTTTGGGCTCACTGTTCTATTGGAGCACCAAAGTATGTCCAAACTGTATTTAAAGTTTTAATGTTTTATCTTAAGGTTTGATTTTCCACAAAATCAAAAGTCCAATGACACTTTCACACTTAACAGTTGCTTCAGGGTTCTTAAATGGGCTGAAACGGTTCCTCTTCACTCCTACAAAATAATCTCGTAATGACTGTTTGTCCACAGCTCTGGACTTCTCTCTTGAAAACACTTGGTGAGTCCGAAATGCCATACTGAACAGTATATACTAAAAAGTATACTTAAATTTTGCACACTTTTGAGTCAATATCAGTAGTGTGCATTAATTCGGACGTACTATTAAAAGGAAGTGACGTGTCACAGCAGTAGCAGCAGTGGCAGCGCTCCGCTCTGCTCTTTCCCGTTTATTCTGGCCAAAATAAGATGACATTATATAATATTATTATATACGAATATTATAATATTAATATTATATAATAATATTATTATACTTAATATTATACTTATGACTATACGTATCGCTAAGCAACCAAACGCCGCTGCATTGCATTGTGGGAAGTTTCTGCTCGGCTAGTGTCCATCAATCCACATACATTTTTCCAGAATGAGTATGGATAGAGCATACTATTAAGTACGTACTAATGTTTCGGACGCACTAAAAAATTTCGCATAATCACTTTGCATACTCATTAGGGTGGAAGGATGGAATTTCGGACGCAGCCACTGATTTAGAAGTTATCCACAAAAAATTTGATTTTTTTAAAATACATTTCAAATTTAAAAATAATCAAATTCATTTAAATGTCAGGATTAAATTCATGCTGCTACAACACTACAACGGCGAAGACTGTCGAAATAAACATTTGCATGGTTACTGACACTGACTAACAGCACCAAACACGGAGGCCTATATTTGAACTTAAAGGAGCTGTATGTAAGAGCAATAATAAAACGAATCATAAAATGACCCCGATATGTCAACAGACATTTAAAAATCATGTTCATTTCAAATACTTATGTCAATGACAACAGCACTCAAGCCAGGATATTCCAGTTTAAAAAGAGGAGTTGCAGCCCTCAACTGATGTTTATGTTGTCATTTTTTGTTTTGGCCTGAAGCTCCACCCTCCACCTATCTCCCAATCACCAAGTCAGTATTGTTTCTGAAGCTCCACCCTCCACCTATCTCCCAATCACCAAGTCAGTATTGTTTCTGAAGCTCCACCCTCCACCTATCTCCCAATCACCAAGTCAGTATTGTTTCTGAAGCTCCACCCTCCACCTATCTCCCAATCACCAAGTCAGTATTGTTTCTGAAGCTCCACCCTCCACCTATCTCCCAATCACCAAGTCAGTATTGTTTCTGAAGCTCCACCCTCCACCTATCTCCCAATCACCAAGTCAGTATTGTTTCTGAAGCTCCACCCTCCACCTATCTCCCAATCACCAAGTCAGTATTGTTTCTGAAGCTCCACCCTCCACCTATCTCCCAATCACCAAGTCAGTATTGTTTCTGAAGCTCCACCCTCCACCTATCTCCCAATCACCAAGTCAGTATTGTTTCTGAAGCTCCACCCTCCACCTATCTCCCAATCACCAAGACAGTATTGTTTCTGAAGCTCCACCCTCCACCTATCTCCCAATCACCAAGTCAGTATTGTTTCTGAAACTCCACCCTCCACCTATCTCCCAATCACCAAGTCAGTATTGTTTCGGCATCCGGGTTGCCAGCTCGGCTCTAATTATCGCAGCCATGGCAGCCTACGTTCCTGCTGCATTCTGCAGCCTACCTGGCAACCTCTGGTCGGGGGGAGGAGGGGGAGGGTACACGCCGCTCAACAATATTTTGAAAGTGACTGCAGTACCAGTTTTGGCCATTTCTTACAGACGGCTCATTTAAGCACAATCCAAGTGGTCTGTGCAGTTTTTCTTTTTTTTTCTTGTGGCTATTCTAAAAAACAATAATAAGATGACATCAGTCATCTGGTCTGTAGCACAGAAAAGTGGCTTTTAAAGGGACAAAGACGCCTTCTAGGGACTCGTGCCGCCACACGGAGTCTCACAAAGAAGCACACAACGGAGGGATGAGCCCCACATTCACTCAGAAGCTTTCCCCTGACTCCATCAGGAAGTGGAACGAGAGGATGCTAAGCTCCTGGGGCAATGCTGGAAATGACCTATGATGACCAAATTCAAACGTAGTTTTACTGTCAAGAAACTTAATCTACTGTAAGTCACGCAATGGTACAGGACAGTCTCAGAAAATTAGAATATTGTGATAAAGTTCTTTATTTTCTGTAATGCAATTAAAAAAACAAAAGTGTCATACATTCTGGATTCATTACAAATCAACTGAAATATTGCAAGCCTTTTATTATTTTAATATTGCTGATTATGGCTTACAGTTTAAGATTAAGATTCACAGAATATTCAAATTTTTTGAGATAGGATATTTGAGTTTTCTTAAGATGTAAGCCATGATCAGCAATATTAAAATAATAAAAGGCTTGCAATATTTCAGTTGATTTGTAATGAATCCAGAATGTATGACATTTTTGTTTTTTTAATTGCATTACAGAAAATCTAAATATTCTAATTTTCTGAGACAGTCCTGTATGTTCAGGTTTAGGGTCATACACACATTTGTGCACACATATTCAACCTAAGTCTTGCTCTACAAGCATGCCAGCACTCTATCTAGCTCAGATTTCCTGTTTACAACTCCACTTTCTTCCAGTGTTGTCTCTTGTGACCTTCTGTACTGTCCTCCTCCTTCCTCGCTGCTGAGGCCGGAGAGAAACCTCCACATAACATCATCTGCAATTCTTCTCTGGAACCTGTGCACAAACTTCTGCAGAGGCAGTTTCACCTCACTCTCTGAGCAGCAGCAAAAGCAGCAGTGCCAGCAGGCCCGGGGTTAGGAGGACATTAGCCTGATGTTTATCTGGCTTTACAGTCCTCAGCCGGCCACCAGATCTCGCTCTCGCCGTTTCTTCCCTCGCGCTCTGACTCTCCGTCTGATGCTCTGATAAGATTTGGTGAGAGGGGAGAAGAGTCAAGCATATCAATTCTGACTTCACCGCTGTCTCTCCATCATTCCAACTTTTTCCAATTTCTCTCTCTATATATCCCCTCTCTATTCTCTCTCTCAGCAATAACGACACCTCTCTTAGATGCCGAAGCAATAAACCCGGGCCTCCCTTCTTCCTGCGCGCGTCTCCCTCGGTGAAGACAAAACCAATAAAGGGCTAGCTTAATTATAGCTGCTGAGTTTCGCCAAAAGCAGGGTGTAACACCATGGGGCTAAGAAGAACGCTGGAAGGGTGGACTGAGCGTGGGCCAGGTATGGTGATCCGTTACTGGGAGGTGGAGGTTGCACAAGAACTCCTGAGGATATCGCCTCAGTTAGACAACCCACACCTTAACCCTGAAGACGTTACTTTATTGTCAGAACTATTCTAAACTTGAAAGGAGAGTTGGCAGAGGCCTTGAGGCCGGCTGTGAAAGTGTGGGCAGACATGATGGGAGTATAATGCCCCCCCCCCTCCCGTAACTGCTACAGCTGAGGAGCCCTTTAACCAGACATTCAATCCCCAGTAGCTACAAGAAAGCAGCTTCGTCAGCTTGATTTTGGATCCGCAGGGGTTTTAATGTGGAACTGTTGGAATGTAAGACAGAAAACAAAACAGTCAGTTCATTTACCCTTCGCTAAAAGGGTAAAAGAACTGAGTGAAGCTAAGAAAAAGAAAACTACCTACATCTTTGTCTTCTATGATTTCAAGGCCTGTAGCCTGACTCCTCCTACCAGCCCGTCACTCTCATTTCCTTCTTTTCCTTTTCCCCAGTTCTGTTACGAGGAGACAAACTCAGAGCTGAAGAGATTCAGTGCCGTAGAAGCTGCAGTCTGCTATGTCTGCCTCGTCTCCAGCTCGGTCACCATGGTAACTGACGCCCGGGTGCTCCTGCCTCTTCGTGCTACTTTCTGTCTTCCTCTTGCTTATTTCATTCCCCGGTTTGTCTTCCCTGAACTCCCACCTTACATCCACCGTGATCGAAGACTTTTGAGATGAAAAGATAGCAAAGGGTGCATCATCTTTGCAACATAGGACAGAGAGTGCTCGAGAAATCCTTTAAAGATCTGGAAGAACCCAGTCAGTGTTTTTTTTAATGCAGTAAATTATGGTTCATTTCATTTGTCTGTATTTGTCTATCTATTTGTATCTTAAACAGAAAAGGCCTTCTTTTGAATAAATAAAGTTATTCATGGGGAAATAAATTCCCAGACCCCCTCTAATGCTGTCATCAGTTGCAGGTGGAGGAGAATAAAGAAGAGGCATTTAATAGCCCTGTTAACTTTAATCAATGATTTGGGTCCAAAATGAAAAGACAACATTTTTCTACCGGTAGTTGAGCTGCCTCTTAACATCACAGTGGCATGTTGGGAGATATAAATGCATTTGATAATGCTTAAACCTGTTTTAAAACACTGCTCTGCTTGCAAATAACTTTTACAGCAGTTGTATATTGTTCTTTTGTGTGTTTATGTCATTGTAGTCCTGTTTGTGACGGTTCACAAAAAAACGCCAAACCACTCAACTAATTCTCGGCTTGAAATTCGGTTCGGCAATGGTCATTCATTATTTTAAAAATACAGTTTTTAAATGAGCTGTTACAAATCATGTAGAAATGATGCAATGATGCATTTAATGACAAGGACATTTTTAACAGTTACTTTAGGAAACTTTTTTCTTCCCCTTGTATAGCACAGAGTTACGATCCAGCTCATCTCAGAGTCATGAGGTTTTTACTGGTTTTCTCTACATTTTCTGCCAACATTGAGTATGATGTAGGATGATTAAAATATCATGTACACCACTTTCCCTAATTCTCGGGAAACCTCGTCTTTGAAGGGGACGAGTGAAGAGATGAAGGGGTCAGACTTTAACCTGGAACTGACAATAGTGGGGAAAAATGGCTCCTGCTTTCTTGTGATCATGAGCATTTTACCACACACAAGCGTTCCTGGCTGCAAATATGCTGTCACTGCAGGAGAAGACAATAGCTGAGACTGTGGGATGCAGCAAACAACTGTGAGTGTGAGGATGAGTCACTTAAGCCACACTCAAGACTGCGATGCCGATGTGGAATAGTTAAAGTCTAGACATGTGAGTTTTACACAATATGCAGCAGAACATTTAACACCTTGCTTCTTTGCAGGAAATCAAATGTAACTATCCACAGTCCAGTCACACTGCTGTATAAGGGGCTCCTTGAGAGAAGGGTTCGAAACGCCTCCCACAAACTCAGCATCATCCGTACTGAAGCGTCACACTGACATCTAACAGGACTAAGTTTGGTCTCAGGCATTCAAGAAAAGCATACACAGACTGCTGCAGAGACGGCCAGATGATACGGGAACTGTGCGCGTGTGTGAGGAGCGAGGCCGAATATGGTTGCAGTTTAAGTGTCCGCTCAATTCAAAACCATCCAGGCCCTCTAAGAACAGATACCCACGACCCATTAGGACCTCTGCTGACGCACACATGCATAATACATGGGAGTTGGATCTAAAAGCACACAGCCCATTAGAAAGTCTCTGTCTGTGCAAAAAGAAAAAAAGATAGAGAGAGAGCTTAGAAGCATCCCTGGCTAAGCTACGAAGCAACCGAGACCAGTGAACACTCCTGGTTAGCAAAGTTCTGGTATATCTGGAAGCTGCATGATACTATTTGTAGAACAGAAACACAAGTGGACACAGAGATAGCTCTGGATGTATAATCCAGGAGAGGTTACTGTTGTTCTTTTGTCAATAAGACATTCTGAGGGAGATTATCTATAACATTATTAATATCGTCTGCTATGATACAAATAAGGGACCGTCCGAATGGCAGGCCTTTGCCTCGGCTAATACTCTGATGCAGTTCAAACTGACGGATTTTGCTACGAAGAAGAAGAAGAAAAAAAAAAAGGTAGTGATGGAAAATAAGTTCAATCTAATCAGTCAAATGTGAAGATTGCTGGATCCCGGTTTCCAGGCACCGAGCCCCCTGTCCCGCCCTTCCAGTGGCTGAGTGTTCTGGCCATGTAATGTGAGGTGGCAGAGAGCCCAGCAATGCTGTAAATTATTTCTGACAGTAGGGTGGGGGGACAAGAGGGAAAGACTCGCCGTCCCCAGAGACAGTCGCTGGATGGTGTAGCGATACGGGCTCTGCGTCTGCGGCGAGAGAGGAAAGAGGATGCGTCCTCTCGGCCCCTGTGGCAGCAGAATATACGGCCGGTTGTAAGTTTAAACCCCTTCCTGTAATGTGTATGAGTCCCAACAGTCGACCCTGGCCAGATGACTAAGGCCTCTTTGTGAGGAAAACAGAACATTCAACAGACATCAAAATATGCTCAAGTGTATCTAGGCAGGAAAGCCAAACTCTTAATTGGTCCCTTGGGACACTACAAGTAGCCCAAATTTAGATTTTATACACAAATTCTAGCTGCACTGTAGCCAAATGTAACATGTGTCACTGAATTCAATATTTATTACCCTATTAGTCTTAAATCTTGTGGGTTGTTTGTTTGTTTTTCTGCAATATGTCCATTCCGTGGAAGTGAGCTGCTGTTCCAGTAGGGGTAGTGGGAGTGCAAGTGCACGAATGTGTGTGTGTGTGGGAGGACGTGACAGTGCAGCCACTCCTTTCCAGCTCTGGACTCTTCAAATGTACATTTCCCCTGGTCATGTGCTGCTGCTCTGGGAGGAGAGCTGAGAGCTCCAGCTCCAGCAGCAGCAGCAGCTCCAGCTCCATCAGCAGCAGCAGCAGCAGCAGAAACAGAAGGGGGGCACACATGCTGCAGCAGCGGCGCGCAGGCGCGCAGCACCTCCATATGTTTACGGTCCACCTGAACGGCTCATGTCAGCTCATCTCTCACGCCTCACACAGTCTAATCGAGACACACGCATAGACAGGACGGCTAATTCCGCTCCCAGCATCCCAAACATCCCAGCATCATCCCAGCATCATCCCCGCATCCAGCCGGGGAGGACGTGCAGCTGCGGAGCTGGTCCAGCACCGCGGGCTGCTGTTACGCAGGCTGGATGCGATCGATAAACGCAACCACCCCCACCCCCCCTCACCTCACCCACACCTCCCCCAAACAGCTACTCGTTTGACATACCAACGGGGAAAGCCCTTCCCCGTAAATGTGGGCATTTCTTCACAAAGGAGCCACTGACTCACCCGATGCTGCTGAGCGCCTGCTCGAGCAGCTCCGTCTGCAGGATGTTCTGGGGCGCCGAGAACGCGCCGTTGAAATGGGATAAAACCGAGCTACAGAACTGACGCAATGTCTCAAACTGCATTTTCCCCCTCGGTTTTTTTCTTTTATCCTCTGCAAGTGATCACCCTTCTTCTTCTTCCCCCCCCCTCCTCTCCTCTCACCGCGGATACATCCCAGTCAGAGCCTGCGCTCGCTCCGGCCGGACGCCCCCCTTCTTCCACGCATGCATACGCCACCTCGGGTTTTTAGTTATTATCTCCCGGGGCGCAGTGCACGCAGGAAACACGGAGATCTAGTTCCATGGCTCTGCTGCTGGCGCTCCTGGGGAGAAGGGTCCTTAAATGAGAGGCATTCCGGGTGGGATCCTTCGTTCATAATGCTTCAGACTTGAAGCACACAAAAAAAAAAAAAAAAAAAAAAAAAACCCGAAGTAGTGCCGGTGAAGACCTCTCTTGCTTTTGAGGGAGCAAAAAAAAAAAAGATCATCTAATCTCGGTGTGCGGAGAGAGGAGAGAGGAGCGGCCGGAGGAGAGGAGGAGAGGAGAGGCGGAGGAGCTTCCTTTACCGGTGCATCAGCTGCTGCCTCGCATTCAACTCATATTTCCCCTCGCCTGTGGAGAGTGGGCTACACGCACTAACGCACACACACACACACACACACACACACACACACACACACACACACACACACACACACACACACACAAGGACTGACGAGATATTGAATCGTGAGTCTTTTCCTTCCCATATCTCCATTCTTTCTCCCGCACTCTGGGGTGCATGCAGAGGTATAAAACGTTTACACGCACACACACACACACACACACACACACACACACACACACACACACACACACACACACACACACACACACACACATATATATATATATATATATATATATATACACTAGTATTTTCATTAGTCATCAGATCTACAATCATTCTGCAATACATGTCTCACTGTTACCATAGTACCATACCATACCATAATAGCTCATTATTAAAGGCACTCTTTCAAAATGTTTCAAAAGTGTCTTTTCATCCTCCGTTAAGCTCTTTCTCACCCCCAACAAAACTGTTCCTTATGCATTTATATAATGAACCCTTTAACTTCATGTCCAAGTATACGTTCACTTTTGACTGTTGTGGAAAATAATTTAACTGCTATTCATTATCTGTTGGGTAAGAGCCCGACAGATCCAGCTTTCATTTATATATATATATATATATATATATATATATATATATATATATATATATATATATATATATATATATATATATATATATATATATATATGTACATGTGTGTATATATATATACACGTACAAACACAAACACACATACAAGCACACTGTATACTGGTATACTGTGTGAGTTTGAAAAATGAAAGCTGGATCTGTCGGGCTCTTAAAGTGAACATATACTTGGACATGAAGTTAAAGGGTTCATTGAGATCAAATGAATCCTATGGATATAAATGCATATGGAACTGTTTTGTTGGGGGTGAGAAAGAGCTTAACGGAGGGTGAAAAGACACTTTTGAAACATTTTGAAAGAGTGCCTTTAATGCTGAGCTATTATGGTATGGTATGGTACTATGGTAACAGTAAGACATGTATTGTAGAATGATTGTAGCACTGATGACTAATGAAAATACTAGTTCACTGGATTCCTGAAACACGCATTTCAATCTTGGGAAAGGTACTCAAGACATTTATGGTATACGGCTCAATATGAACTCAAAAGGCTTTAATCTTTGCAATTAATGGATGATTTTTGCTCCTTCCAGGTGACCCCAGTGAGCCATCAGGAAGAACATCAGGACTCTGGAACTGAACACTGTCAATGTTATCATTTCCACCAGGGAGTGTCAACATGTGTGGCGTTTAAAAGATCTATCCAGCTATTATCTATATCTGCTTAATCCTATTCAGAGCCACGGGGATCTGCCGAGCTTATCCCAGCAGCAAGGCGGAGGTTCGCCCTTGACAGGTCACCAGTCCATCACAGGTTCAAAAGGTGCTTTCAGTTGTAGTTGTTATTTCAAAAAGGGCTGATACCGGTTGTTATCTAGACATAGATCGTTTAGATCACACTTCAACATGAAATTTGGCCTTAACATTTACATGCGCAGTTGAGTTAAGCTACCTTCAGGTCGGCTATAGACTCCTTTATTTTGTCCCTATATAAATACACGCCAAGGGAATCAATGGAACTTTTATTTAAAGGAGCTGTCTGTAAGAAATGGCCAAAACTGGTACTGCAGTCATTTTCAAAATATTGTTGAGCGGCGTGTACCCTCCCCCTCCTCCCCCCGACCAGAGGTTGCCAGGTAGGCTGCAGAATGCAGCAGGAACGTAGGCTGCCATGGCTGCGATAATTAGAGCCGAGCTGGCAACCCGGATGCCGAAACAATACTGACTTGGTGATTGGGAGATAGGTGGAGGGTGGAGCTTCAGAAACAATACTGACTTGGTGATTGGGAGATAGGTGGAGGGTGGAGCTTCAGAAACAATACTGACTTGGTGATTGGGAGATAGGTGGAGGGTGGAGCTTCAGAAACAATACTGACTTGGTGATTGGGAGATAGGTGGAGGGTGGAGCTTCAGAAACAATACTGACTTGGTGATTGGGAGATAGGTGGAGGGTGGAGCTTCAGGCCAAAACAAAAAATGACAACATAAACATCAGTTGAGGGCTGCAACTCCTCTTTTTAAACTGGAATATCTTGGCTTGAGTGCTGTTGTCAGTGACATAAGTATTTGAAATGAACAGGATTTTTAAATGTCTGTTGAAATATCGGGGTCATTTTATGATTCGTTTTATTATTGCTCTTACATACAGCTCCTTTAAAGTGTAAAAGATTAGTGAACGGTGAAATGGAAAGACTTACAGACATGGACATTTCATACATCCTGTCCATTTTCTTTTTAAATGTCGTCTTTATTGCTCTGCATTGGCCTCATCCAGTACTTCCGGATTAACGCCCATCAAGAGTGGAAAGTTATTCTGGATTTATCTAGGTGTGTTAATCTGAGAAATTTGGTCTAGGTCAATTTCATTCAAAGATGTTTACACGCATTTTCTTTTTTAAACTAAAAGGTGTCAGTTAGACAATAATTCAATTTTTCTAAAATTCTGCAAATACATTGATTGATTATTCAATCCTTTAAGCACAGCTAGCTAAACAGAAACTGGTACTGTAATGGGTGCTGATATAATACACACTTCTAAAATGAGATGGACAAGCTTAGACTAATCAATAATGAACATAATGGTGCAGAGCTGCTCTGTAGTGAAGGGGCTGGGCTTTCATGTTTAATGGGTGTCCAGGCTAAGGTTCGTCTGCTTTCTCATCTGTTTAGATTATTTCACTTGTTCCAAGCTGAATGTGTTTTAAAAACAAAAGTGAGAAAATTCCTCCGGTGGCTATGTTGGGATCCCTGCGTAATAATTGCTGTTTTAACAGCAGACCTCACTACCGCTGCTGTCCTGCCGGATCTGTGTGCTCATTCAAATGACACCTCTGAGACCAAGACAAATTACAAGCTCTCCCCAGTTATTTCTCCTTATAAATAGTCTGTCAGCGTTTTCCCCTCCCTTCTATCGCACAATACAGGAGGAGTTAATTTACACATTGTTTAAGATTAATGAAAAGTGGGTTTTGGTGTGTATGCAGTGGGAGTTCTATTTATGGACTCTCTGCTATCCATCAACGACATCATCCCGTGAAGTTTCAGACAGCCAGTTTCCTGTTTCCCGTCACTGCAAATGTAAGCAATGTCACTGCCAGATTTTTCTTCCTGGGACCAGCTCCACCCCCGAAGCCAAAATATCAATTAATATACAGCGGCATGGGCTTGGACGGAGCTAGTTTAGCAGTATTAGCCCTGGTCATTCCTGCACCACTCTCTCAAAAGGACTCATTACTAAGCTTTGGTTTAAATCTACAGTGATAGGTGGTGCACTTTATTGTGATTTTGTACAGTCTGTATACAGAACATTGAATATAAAAGATTTAAGATGACTAGCAATGTAAATAAACTCGGTCACAGCAGGGGAAAAAAGTATGAAAAGCATGGACTTGTAACAATTCTGCAGAGTAAAAAGTAGCATGTTGCCCAGACCTCCTCTCAGCCTGATATGCAGGAAGAGCAGGCAGAGATAGAAAAGCATCTGTCTGTGGACTGTGTTTGGCATGAAAGACCAGTGGCTGTTTAGATCAAAGTCTTAGTTTGGACAAAAGTTCAATCACCTGAGCAGATTCTGCTGAGAACTCTGCAATAGATGCCATTTCTTAAAAGTGTACAGACCCCTGGATACAAGCCTCTCATCTTCTTCTTCTTCTGCTTGCCTTCTTCTTCTTCTCTTCAGTGGGAGAACAAGGAAGAAGCCCCCGTGTGGACATCAAAGTAACTACCTAATTTGAAAGCACTTTCAAGAAAGAGGTATGCAGATTCCCCGAGCACAGCAATCCTGTTCTGTCAGCATCTGAGGGCGTTCTCCTCAAGGGAGCATTTTGAGAAAGTTAAAGAAATATAAGGATCTTTATTGTGGCTACACATTCTCATTCTCATCATGCTCAAATTTTCAGGCGCTGAACTGAAATTGATTACCTGAACTGTTTCAACGCCATTTCTGATTGGCAGAGCACCAGTCTGTTACTAAGGGAGTGCAGTTTGTCTTTAACATGCAGATAATGCAAATGATTGCAATCAGCCATCCTGTGCTAGTACCCCATCCAAGCTAAATGAGGCTGGCAATTATCTGCGTCTATATGGCGCTGGTGAGGCATGTGTGTGTGTGTGTGTGTGTGTGTGTGTGTGTGTGTGTGAAGAGAGTGGGTGGGTGACTGTTCAGGAAATGCTGAGCTAGCATTAGATACACTGAATGTATCTGTCTGCCTTATAGGCCGTGTGGGTTCTGCAGTGTTGGGGTAGTTACTCAAAAAAAGTAATCCATTACATATTACTAGTTACTTAAAAAAAGTAATCCCTTACACTACTTAGTTACTGGTTGCTGAAAGTAACTAGTTACATTACTAGTTACATTACTTTTGGATTACTCCGCAATATCACCTGAGCTGCACCATAACTCGATTGCCAATGAACAACATATAAAGGACTGTCTCAGAAAATTAGAATATTGTGATTTTCTGTAATGCAATTACAAAAACAAAAATGTCATACATTCTGGATTCATTACAAATCAACTGAAATATTGCAAGCCTTTTATTATTTTAATATTGCTGATTATGGCTTACAGCTTAAGAAAACTCAAATATCCTATCTCAAAAAATTAGAATATTCTGGGAATCTTAAACTGTAAGCCATAATCAGCTATATTAAAATAATAAAAGGCTTGCAATATTTCAGTTGATTTGTAATGAATCCAGAATGTATGACATTTTTGTTTTTTTTAATTGCATTACAGAAAATAAAGAACTTTATCACAATATTAAAATTTTCTGAGACAGTCCTGTAGTAGAACCTTATTACTGCAGTGCCCAGATCAGCACCAGAAGTCCCGTAAAATCCCGTAAAATCCCGTAAGATCACGTTAAAGGCTGATTTATGGTTCTGCGTTACACCAACGCAGACCTTACGGGCGTAAGGTCTGCGGCGACGCGCACCGTACGGTGTGTGTCGCCGCGTACCCTACGCCGTAGCCCCTGCGTCGATTTAACGCGGAACCATAAATCAGCCTCAAGTCAGACAAGTGTTGCCGCGCATGGTGAAGACGCATGAAAGGCAAGTTTGATTTTCTTTTCTGTTCTCCCGTTCTACATGTAGTTGAAAAGCTTAAAGTAACTAAAGTAACGTATTTTTTCTTGTCTTAGAGTAACTATAACGGGATTACCCAAATTACAACTGTAACGCGTTACATTACTGCGTTACTGGCGAATGTAATCTCGTTACAGTAACGCGTTACTTTGTAACGCGTTACACCCAACACTGGGGTTCTGTGTATAAGCACTGTACTGGGTCCATGTCAGGCTTGATTGGCTCAAAACACAGATCCACATAATCTCTGCAACAACCACAGCTATCAGTGCTAAGGCCACATGAAGGAGAGCTGCCGTACACCATCACTTAAGCCTGAATTATGGTTCTGCATCAAACCAACGCAGAGCACACGCCGTCACCGTGACGCCGTCGTGAACCTTCGGACTTCTCCGTCACTCCATCTCGTTGCGGTGCAGTACCCCCGTGACCGCTAATTCGCGATCTTTTCCTGAATGTTTTATCCGACTTTTTTCCAAAAAAATCACACATACACGAAGAAAAGAGCGCTGAAAGTTCACGACTGCTTCAAACCGGAAACCGGAAATGCGTTGCTTCCAAGTGAACCAATCACAGCCCTCTCGGTCTGCGTGTGGTCTGCGTCGCCTCGACGCGTAGTTACAATTTTCGGGAGGTAAGCCTGAATTATGGTTCTGCGTCAAACCAACGCAGAGCACACGCCGTCACCGTGACGCCGTCGTGAACCCTTCGGACTTCTCCGTCACTCCATTTCTCCGCGGTGCAGTACCCCCCGTGACCGCTAATTCGCGACCTTTTCCTGAATGCACGGCAGCACGGTGACTTAGTGGTTAGCACTGTTGCCTCACAGCAAGAAGGTTCGACTCCCAGGCCCAGCAGGACCTTTCTGTGTGGAGTTTGCATGTTCTTCCCGGGCTTGCGTGGGTTTCCTCCGGGTACTCCGGTTTCCTCCCACAGTCCAAAAACATGCATATTAGGTTAATTGATCATTCTAAATTGCCCGTAGGTGTGAGTGTGTCTGGTTGTGTGTGGGGACTACGGGTGGAAATTAGCATTTCTGCTAAAGCCTGGTGTATTTACACTGCTTAATGTAGTGTTCATGAATATGCATCGTCCCGTCTAAATAAACTTTGAAACTAATGGTTTATCCGACTTTTTCCGGTCACAGGGAATCAAAGAGATAAGGACAACTATTGCAAAAAAAACAAAACAAAAAAAATCACACATACACGAAAAGAGCGCTGAAAGTTCACGACTGCTTCAAACCGGAAACCGGAAATGCGTTGCTTCCAAGCGAACCAATCACAGTCCTCTCCGTCTGCGTGTGGTCTGCGTCGCCTCGACGCGTAGTTACAATTTTCGGGAGGTGCACGTCAGTGACGGTGTCAGTGACGGGTTAGTGGTCTGACGTCTGACGTCAGTGGTCTGCGTCGATGCGAACCACACGCCGTAGGCACGGCGTCGTTTTGACGCAAAACCATAACTAAAGCTTTAGCTGTCTTTGCTGAATCAATCAGGGTGAATTTACACACTTATATTAAAAAAGAAAGAAAGAAAACACAAATCGTATCACAGAAACAACCCATACATAGCAAGGTATATCACAGTGTTTCCATGAAAGGGAAAAGAAAGACTGACCTGTCTATGGGCGGGTCACCGGGTCCCGAGTATCTTAGCCCTGTACCATTGTCAAGGGACGCCTGCCGGGGCAGGAGCCCGCCGTGAGGTCTGCTTCTGTCTGAAGTCGCTGTCAGATCCCCTGAGGCTCCCTGGTAGGGGTAATGGGACGGGTCCTGCAGTTTGGCCTTTTTACCCTGCGGCCCACCCTCAAACACACCCCGCACTTGGCCGGGCCCTGAGCTGTAGAACCACGCCCCCGACTTGGTGAGGATTTCTTGTTGTTTTCGGCACAAGTTGCATACCCACATAACCTGCAGGGAAGAGAAGAGGAAGTTACACAGGCAGCCGTCTCAGCCCGGCATCAACGGTGACTGAATGATCAGGTGAGCGTCTAACTTTGTGAGGGACATCACTGTTGCTGGGTGAAAAAGCTGAACTTTTCAGAACATCAGCATTTTAGAACCAAACAGCTAATATTGTTCTGAAAAGGCTTTAACCGTTACAATAACCATAAATATCACAAACAATCCAATGACTCCTGTTGATGAGGCGTATGTATTATGAAGTATTTTACACATGCAGCAGCCTGTCACGTCATGGAAAAGTAACCCAAGTTGGATTTCAATTGTCTCATATATAGAGCCAGTGAGTCTATCTTCTACATTTTTTGCTTTGTTTTATTTATTTTTAAAAAGAGGCACCACTTAACCCTTGTTTCTGTTTAGTAAAGTTTAGCGGCAGAGGGCCAAATGGAAGTTCAGTCACTAGATCAGTTATTATTCACATCTTTTATTAAGTAAAGCTTAGATGACAGTAATTAATGGACTTTGGTTATAATATAAACATTTTTAAAAGGAATATTTTCTGTTTTTTAGGGTCTATAAATACCGGTGAGGAAAAGGTTTCACAGCTCTGGGGTTCAGTGTTTTTACCCGTTCTACGGTGTAGTTCCAGCAGCCAGCTCACCACATTAGTTTCCTATATCCAGCAGTGAAAAGATGCTCCAAAGACTAAACTTGCATATCTACACATTTATGAGTGGTAAAGCTCTTTCTTTTCTCAATACACATGATTGTATGTACTTGAACCGTCCACCTGGAACACGGTAATCTGAATCTCCATCAGTCATGCTTCAGAAACCCTCAGCTCGTCTTCTAAACAATAAACAACTCAAAGTTGCTTATAAAGTGTTTACCAAGAGTTCACTACATAACTGACCATCCAGGCAACCAATGGGGCGGCCGAGGCTCACCACGGCCCCACAAGCTGTCTTTACAGTACCAGCGCTGACTCAGTGCATGAACTGACCCTGAATTGACCAATGTGATATTTCTAGATTAAGTGAACTCCCTTAAAGGAGCTTGAGGCAGGATTTATGAAAAAAATTCGTATACGTTTTAAGTTTTCTAGTAATAATGTCAGATGAAGCGTTCCAAACCCAAAAGAATGAGCCCTCTAGTGTATCTCTCCGTTGCCTTGAACAGGCTGTGTGCTGCAAAATGTGCTGCAATTCGGTCCCGAATTTCCCGCGCTGTCCTGCGGATGTGACGTCACATGACGCTGCATGCGCGTTCTCCCCGTTCTCCCGTGCCGACTTCGCTGTTGGCTGCAGTACCCCCAACGGTCGTCGTGGCGCTAATGAGTCTCATTTCTTATTCTTGCCTCAAGCTCCTTTAAACTGTATTGTTATGCACTGTTACTCTCTGTAGAGATTCAAATGCTGAAAGCGTAGCTATCATCTTAAAACTTAACTGGTTAATCTTATTGGCTGGCTCCATCTCGTCTGTATACAGTATACCAATCAAAAAAAACATTTGGGGTCAGCAAACTGAAGCGTGGTATACACAGTTGTTTACACTGTTATTCAAATAATAATAATTGTTTGCATGAAGACCCGGGAAAACCATTCCTCCAATTACGCAAGCCTTCAGCCCCTGAGTCTAAATAATGAATAAAATCATGTGGTTATTTAAATTGGAGTCAGTAAGAGATCATAGTTGTATGTCAGGGGCCTGCAGACTGTATGGCATTGAGTTTACATGTTGTATGTTTGAATGTCTCTGTATATCAGCTGGGACGTGCTGCCACACCCACAACTCTGATCTGGATGAAGCAGGTATAGAAAATAAAGAAATGTGTCTGAAAATATTTGCAGGAGTAGCAGATTTAACAACTACACCTTCAAAGCTTAAGGTGTAATTAATTTTTGGGATATTAAGTAGCTATAAAAGAGGGAGGTCATTTCACGATATAATGGTTAAAATCCACTGCTCAATCATCATGTTCGAAAGTTTCCAAATATTTCCCCTCTGAAATGCATTATTTTTAAACGTAGTATCTCGGTTGCTTTCAGAGTGGAGACAAAACAAAACTCTAATGAATAAGTTTAAGGAATGGATCAGGTAGGCTTTATTCTCGTGTAGTTTTGTAGGAATAACAAATTAATTCAGGTAAATTTCAAATGCACTGCCAAGTTGACCATCTACAGGTACAGGTACAGGTACAGGTACACAGGGGGCAGCAGGTAAAGTCCTATGAGATATTGACACATGAGGCATTTATGACCAGCTATCAATGTTACAGATGGGCTATAACTGTGCTGACACACAATGGAAGCAGGGAGGCTACAAATCGTGCTTTATGTGTCCCAGTGGAATTTATCAAGTGAGGTCATGACTGCCTCATTCAGGCGGGTTCAAAGTGAGCGCTCTGCAGTGAACCATGTGTCTTTAGTTAAGACCTGGAGGCTGCAGGAGCTCCTGTAGCTGCCAGCCGCTACACCCTAACGATAGTCAAACCTTTTCATGTATTGGCATGAATAAATATGCAAAATAACATACCTGATGATTTTGCGAAACATAAGGTGCACCACATTATAAGGCGCAATATCAATGGACGGGTCTATTTTCATACATAAGGTGCACCGGGTTATAAGGCGCATTGTAAAACATATAAAAAGTGAAACAAAACCGTCTGGTAAGTTAAACTTTGTTCAACTCTTTCACAATAACTCAGAATATCGTTCAGTTGTAACTAAAACAGAAAAATACTCTCACGTTTTAAATAATTCTTCTTCCACAAATATAAAGTGGCAGAAGCATCGTCCTACGTCCTGTTCTTTGATTGGTTCATCGTTGCCAGCGATAGCAGAGACCTGAAGTTAGTGTGAGGTTGGAACAACATTGTATTCCAACATTTGATTATAACTGGATTATGATATGGATTTGAAAACTGGGTTCACGCTAAAAATCTAATGTTGGCTTGACGTCTAATTATAGTAAAAGTAACAATGACTACCTTAGATGTTGGACGATGGTTGCTTGCCAGAACTACATAATTAGTTATCTAACATTGATGTTGCAACCCATATTCAACCAAGGACCGACTTTAATGTGTGAGCTAGGAATGGTCTGACCATCAATCAAGCGGAGCGGCTTCGTCGCTACCAAAGTCACACTAAAACATTTTGACAGGTTTTTTAACGCAGTGTGGACCACCGCATAAAATTGGTTCACGGTTAGTAACAACAAGAATTTATACGTAAAGTGCACTGGATTATAAGACGCACTGCTGATTTTTGAGAAAATTTAAGGATTTTAAGTGCGCTTTATAGTGCGAAAAAATATGGTATGTATTTGTAACCATATGTATTTATAACTAAATACCGTACATATTTGTATAGTCACACTGGTTTGGGACGTGTCCACTTTACACTTCTGGTTGGACTCTTAACTGTATTTCATTGACTGTACAATAACAATAAAGTTGATTAAAAAAGATAAAGAAATTCAGGTTTAAAACTGTAAATTGTAAATTAACCCCTTAATGCCTGACATGAAATAACATATCAAAAAATCTAATTATTTTTATATTTTTCATTATATATTGGAATCAGAATCAGTTCCAATTTTGTATCTAATAATTTATTATTTTTTTATTTTTTATTATTTATTATTTTTCTTCATGTACTTTTTATTTATTTTCTTTTATTTTTTGTTTTGTAGAAAACTTTTTTTTTTTTCCTTTATTTTTATTGTTGGGATAACAACGGTCTCAGAAATTCATGTGTGAAATATGATGCACTTAGCATTATAGGGTTAAAGGTTGTGTAGGTGATGCCTGGAAAATTACAAGAATGAGAGTGATTTTAAACTTATACGAGCAAAATGTTCAGCCTTTTCCTTCTAGCTTCCATCAAAAACCACGTCTCCAGAATGACAAGTCCGCAGGAACACACACCCCCAGTTAACTACCGCAAGCTTCAGGTGTGATAGCGTGATAGTCTTGGCTTGTGCGTAAGCCACAGATCTAAAGTCTCATCCCACTGACAAGGCATCAACAAGTTCATGTAACCACCTGCAGAAACAAGCACAAAGTCTACCTCACTGGCAGAGATGTCAGCGAATCCTTTCCCTTGGCCAAAGTGAAATAACTGGATGGGTTGTTTTTGTTTTTTACAGTCAGCCTCCTCAGATAACAGTCGTTTTTTTTTTTGCATTAATCCCAGAAGACTTTTTTAATAATTTATTTTTCCATTATATGAACTGTCAATCAGATTTAAGCTCTGCAAATTAAGCAGAATTTCTGCTAATGTCAGACTTGATTTTTAGTTCCAAAAATAAATTAAGGGACTTTGTATCAAAATGGAAATTCAACATAAAAGGGTCAATTTGGAAAAACCTTCACCACCAAATCTTTCTCTTTAAATCATCAATAAGCTGTTTATATCTCTATATGGAAATATTCTGACTACTGGAGAAAGGTACAGGTATCTTCACAATGTTTGTATAGTTCTACTAATAAAGTACAAATACTGTACTCCCAGACAGAATTGTAATTTGCATTTCGACATTTGATGTCTATTCATAAAGCAGACTGTGTGGTGGTTAATTACTGAATTGAGCCCTTCTATCCTGTGACCTACATATTTACCCCTTCAAACTGCAATTAACTTAAAGTCAGTTGCTAAGCACCTTTCCAGTCTACCAATAATAATTAACCATAATCTCACCTCTTGGACTGCACATGTCAAGCTGTGTTATCTCATCAGTGAAACCTAATAGAATATTAGTATTCCAAAAGCACAAGCCAACAATAGAATGCATGGACCAGCAAGTGTTTAGCCCAACTGAATTTCAGGCATCAATGCTTGGATTTAATTTCAACTATAGAATCTAGTCAGACAAATGACAGACAAGAAGGGCAAAAAGTATAGAAAATGCATATTGAATAACCATATACCAGACAACAAATGGAGTGCGCATTTTTGTCCAGTTTTCAGATTGGAGATGAAGATTATCCAAATGTTTCAAATGCATTACATAAACACAAACAGTAAAAAGGTTTAACAGAACGTGAAACAGGTTTTTTTCCCCCCTCCCCTCGAAGAATAAAATAGTCTTATTGATGAATCCAAATGTTGTGCAACAACACTCAAGTTGGCCTGGGAAGAAGCAATTTGTTGTTCTGTCTTCTGTAACCGCACTAACCTTTTAGTTTATAAATGTTATTTGAAAGAACCCAGAACCCAGAAACAGCATGATGTCTACTGACATGTAATAATCAGGAAACTGTGAAAACCAGTGTTCATTTATAGACTGCACTGACACAAAATCTCTGCAACAAATGTTGGTTTTCACAACTACATATGTGAAGCAGCTGTAACAGCGACGTCATATGAATTTTATAAAGGGATTCTGCTCAAGACTCTCCAAACACACACAAACAGTTGCCTTTGGCTTAACTCTTCACAGCTGAGCATAGGGCAGTAGGGTTGGGGGTCGTGGCCCTCAGGCAACGCCATTCCTCCATGTGTTTGCACATTTCATAGCAATTGGACTGGCAGTTGAAAATGAAAAGCTAAAAACAGAGCACTGCCACACATGGGAGGACAGCAGGAGGATATATACTCTATTAAATGAGTTATAGGCTGTTTACTGAGGCACTGAATTAAGGGAAACAAACACCAGTACCATGGGATCAATAAATAATTTCCTTTCTAATAGTTTCTCTTCAAAGCAAGGAGGCTTTCAGAGAAATACAAGTGAATATGAAATATATGTGTGCGTATAGACGTAGCAATAGGAACGGCAAAGGGATACCGGTGATGGAAAGGCTATCTTTGAGAGAAAATAATGGAATATTATCGTCCAAAATGATATAGACCCGAGGTATAGTACAGCCCGGCTCACAAAATGTGTGCAATTTACATACTAAGAATGTTCATTTTTTGTGAATATTTCAGTTAGTAACACTTACAAATATGTCATGAACCCTTTAGTTATTCATGCTTCATGTTCCATTCATATTTTTCCTGATGGGTCCTTGAATGCAGTGAGTTAGAGGACTGAGCTCTCTCTTGTGGCCACCAAGCTGCACTACAATATTACTTAACAGGCTGTAGAGTGAATCAGCAGTATCTGTGCAGGCATATCAGTGTTCAAAATGAATCGCAAACATTAAATATCAATAAAATTGATTGCATGTTTACATGCATTGATTAACTTGTTCATAAACGTGTATATATATATATTTAATATGATTGAAATGATATCTTATAGGAGCTCTGTTATCATTAAAATTATACAGCCTGAAATGATCATTTATGTCATTCCAGCCACAGTAAATTGATTGGAGAATAAAAAGTCTAAAATGGGCTCATTGATGTAGCATGACCTATTTTTTTGTCATCCATCTGAAAACCACATTTCAAAAGCGATATGTTCCTCTCTATTAGCCATCTACAAGTGCAAAATAAAAATAATCACAATCTAATTTAAAGGTTAAGTCAAAACTAAAGATGGCACAGACTGTATTATTCATGTGCCACTAAATGAACTGTCATGAGTATCATGTTGCATAGCTGTTTCTCTCCTTCACCTGAACTGGGGTGAACCCACACACTCATTAAAGACTCATTGTTCTGGGAGTGGAGTGTTCCTCAGAACATCCCAATCTGGACTGATTCCAGCTGAGGTATACAGGCATCAATAAGGATCCAATCCACTACACCCCAGAGCAAATTACTGCCATCGTCGGGGGCTACGTGAGCATAGCGAGCTGCAAAGACAGGTATTATAATGCCCCAACAGTGAACGCCTGATGGAATATTTGTATTCTAAATGAAGGTTGCAAGGCCATTTTCATACAGGGGTAACAGGAGAGCATTTAAGAATATGTTCCTATACTGAGAATTTTGTGCAGCATGTTTATTACAGAGTGAACACATACTGGAACGCACCTTAAATTAACACATTTAGTAGATGATCATGCCATGTGCACATAGTTCTAACAAAAAGGCTTACAGTGCGATTTCGGTCAATGAGAAAGCAGAGCGCACGCATTCACATGCTCCAACACAGCCTGCACGTGGTGAATTACATTTTAATGAGTTTCTAATTTTAGTGTGTGTGCGCCAGTAATAATAATAGACTTGATGAATATTTATGTTCCCTGTTTGAAGTTCAGCCACACATGAAAGAGGAGGGAAATTCTGTTAAAATCCCGTGACTGCTTTTACACTGAAATGGCTGATCTTTTTTCAGACCTACACCCCATTCAGTCTGTGACCTAAATAAACGTGTGAATTTTTTTTTTTCTATTTTTTTCTTCTAAGACATGATGCTTGTTCACGGGTAGAACAAATATAATTGGTGGTTTTTCGAAACCAGTTTATACGTTTGGAGACTTAATAGGCGTGCATGTGATCGGGATGAAATGATCGCACTACTTGTCCTTTGACAGATAGAAACAGAGCTAGAAACAGAGGTAGAAACAGAGGTAGAAACAGAGGTATAAAGGCTGAGAATGAGTGGTGATGGAGATGAGCGGGGTCCTCGCAGCTCACCCATGGTGCGGCTGGAGCCGGGCAGCGCGTCCGCGGAGAGATCAGCCGCTCCGACCTTCAGCACCACGGACAGCTCCGGGTGTTCCGAGCAGCACCGTGAAGGTTAAACCGGGATCTCAACCCGACCACAGCCCCGTCCAGGTAAACACAGCCAGTCTTTTACCACAATTCACCAACAAAGCAATTAGATATTACAAAAAAAAAAAAAAAAAATGACGGATTTACGCTGGAGCCGCTGAATGCTGCTGAAAGGTCCGCGGGAGTAAAGCGTCTCCAGCGCGCTGCGATGCTCCAATCACGTCCTGTCTCTCACACCGCCGCGCTCATCTGGATCACAGTCAGCCCGCTGCTGGACTGGAGCACAGCTCATTATCTATGCAGATCGCTGCTGGACTGGAGCACAGCTCATTATCTATGCAGATCCCTGCTGGACTGGAGCACGGCTCATTATCTATGCAGATCTCTGCTGGACTGGACCACAGCTCATTATCTATGCAGATCTCTGCTGGACTGGAGCACAGCTCATTATCTATGCAGATCGCTGCTGGACTGGACCACAGCTCATTATCTATGCAGATCGTTGCTGGACTGGACTACAGCTCATTATCTATGCAGATCCTTGCTGGACTGGACCACAGCTCATTATCTATGCAGATATCTGCCGGACTGGACTACAGCTCATTATCTATGCACGACTCCCCAGCTCGACTCGTGCGGTGCAACGGAGACATGGAAACGCAGTTTCGGATGTGGGATGTGGAATAATAGCGACCGTCCTTGTTTTTCACGAGCGACCCTTTCACTGGAACACTTCACCTCGTTCCTGACTCAGCCCGAATCTGCCCCGTAAATTTCATCTGTTCCACGAAAGAGCACGCACGCCAGGGCCATTTACAGCTCTACTGTGAAATATCCCAGTGTGATAGTGGGGGTTCAATCCCTGAAAGATGCTCTGTTTGCATTACACTATTAGAGTTGCAGTAAAAAAGGCTGAATTTGTCACTCTTAAGGTCAAATTCAAGTTCACCTAAGAAAGTAAATAGCCTGATTACATAAATGTCACTATGGCTATGCACAAAGGCATATAGGACCAAAGGGGGGGCCTGGACACACCTTGTTTGCATATATCAAGCTCAGTTTACTGCTAGACCCATTATAACAAGTCACACAATGTCAACTGCCATATGCCTAAAAAAAATTAATTTGATGTATTTTTAAAACAGCTAAATCAATACTGCATTGTATATTTTTCTTACATTCTTCCGTCTTGTAAATACTTCAAACCAGGGCATTAAGGCAGGCATCACATCAATTACAAATCTAAGGTTCCCACAGTGACTCAGTGATTGAACACTGCAGTGTCAATCCCTTCTAAGCTTACAAAGCCTTACAGGACAAACTCTTCTTATGGGATGTCTTCTTTGACTACGTGAGTCCCACTAAGATTTCAAAGGATGAAAGCAGGTCTTATAGAACTTTCTTGGAAAAAGGAAATGCAATGATACTGTAAGATGATATGATGCTGGTTAGGTCCCCAAGGATTTAAGGATAGAGAAGCTTTTAGATTGTCCATTATCTTTTCTCTTTTTTCTGTTTTGCAAAAGTGGTTCAATAAAAAACATGTTTAAAAACAATTACAGAGTAATTTAGTGGAAGGTATTCTACAATTCAGGCTTCAAAATGATTATCTCTGCTGGTTTTCCAAGTTAACAAATAAACTCCACATCTCCCATGCATGCAGCATTTTGCTTTGCAGCTAAGCTAAAGTAATGGTGTTTTACTACACAGCTAAGTCTTCATGCAACCAATTGTAAAAAAGTTTAAACAAGAAATCATCTTGCAATGAGATCACCACTGGCAACAACGAGTCCTCCGATCAAATCAGTTTTGGAAAATACATGTATATTCACCAAATAAGTGGCAACTCCAAAGGAGCCTTTGTGCGCACTAGTTCCCAGTCTTCAACTCAACACAAAGATTGAAAATATGTGTAACACCAACTTACAACTAATGATTTCATTTCCATCAAGGAATATATATATATATATATATATATATATATATATATATATATATATATATATATATATATATATATATATATATATATATATATATATATATATATAAATTGGGTTCCAGCAGTCTATCAATTACATTATTTCTCATACATTTTGTTATTTTTGTGAAAGCGTGTAGAAAATAATGTTTCCGTACAGAAAGAACATTATTAAAAAAAAACGTTTAAAATTCAAAGATGTCTCAATAAACTACTATAGTCCTTCTGCGTTCACTTCATAGCAGAAATATTGTGATTAAAGAATTGCTTTAATCACAAATTAATCTCCAGGGGCTGTTGATTTCTTGGGCTTTTTTGAAGCCATGTCTCAGGAAATTGTGGAGAGCCCCTCTTGGCGTGGAATGTCTTAGGCCACGTTACCCGGTTCCGTCATTGAGCCGTGGTTGTTATCAGTACAGGTATGTTTATCAGTGTTTTTACATGTGATTTATTGAGCCTGCAGTTACAAGATATCATAGGCTTTGACAAACGCTTTCTTAGCATCACCCTCAGTCTTGCCAAATTTAAATTCCTTTACCAACTATTTAACTCTCAAGTCACTCGACAGCGTATCATATGTCAGTGTACCATAGCTGAGCTAGCTGTCCCAGACACAGGGACTTGTAAATATTCAATGGTGTTTCACAGAACAAGATCTCTCTCGACACTGCTGTCACCATCTGTGAGAGAGGGAAAGAGTAGACAGATGGAAAAAGGGCAGATTTCAGCACCGCCACCTCTTTCACTGACACACAAGCCTTCAGACATAATGGTCGGTCACACAAAAATATGTACCTTTGTTCATTACAGAGTAAACAAAGCTTGCATCCATTTGCAGACGCAGCTAGAAGCACGGCTACATAAACCTATCAGGAATTGATATCGCAACAGTCCGATAGGCTGTGCTGATGTCGAGAATGGAGGTGATATGGAGGTAAATATCTCTTATTTTAGCCACACAAAAAAAGGCCACGTATTTGCAGTTCTGCAGTTGCATCCCAGCGACCACACACTAGGGATGGGCGGTATGGACTAAAAAATGTATCACGATAATTTCTGGCATTTATCCCGATAACGATAAAAATGACGATAAAAAAAAATACCAATTCAACTCCACCTTTGTAACTATAAATCTATCACCACATTCAGTCTTTGTAACCCCCAAAACACTGCTCTAAAAGAATACTAAATGCTACTAAACTACACCAATTAAATTGAATTGATAAAAACCAATTAAACTAGTCCACCTGTACTGCAAAACTGGAATGACTCAGATCCCCCATGTTTGTTACACAAACACGTATCAACGGGAATTTATCCTTCTTTCTTTCTTTCTTTCTTTCTTTCTTTCTTTCTTTCTTTCTTTCTTTCTTTCTTTCTTTCTTTCTTTCTTTCTTTCTGGCTCATTTCTTTCTTTCTTTCTTTCTTTCTTTCTTTTCTGGCTCATTTCTTTCTTTCTTTCTTTCTTTCTGGCTCATTTCTTTCTTTCTTTCTTTCTTTCTTTCGTCCTTTCTTTCTTTCTTTCTTTCTTTCTTTCTTTCTTTCTGGCTCATTTCTTTCTTTCTTTCTTTCTGGCTCATTTCCTTCCTTATTTTCTTCCTTCCATCCATCCATCCTTCCTTCCTTCCTTCCTTCCTTCCTTCCTTCCTTCCTTCCTTCCTTCCTTCCTTCCTTCCTTCCTTCCTTCCTTCCTCCCTCCCTCCCTCCCTCCCTCCCTCCCTCCCTTCCTTCCTTCCTTCCTTCCTTCCTTCCTTCCTTCCTTCCTTCCTTCCTTCCTTCCTTCCTTCCTTCCTTCCTTCACGTACGTTGTGCGTGGATTTACTGTAACACAGAACCATAAATCCGACTTTACACAAAAACGTCATCAACGGGAATTTATCGTTTTTACCGCGAGATGACAAATTCTTACCATGGGGAATTACCCATTCCTACCACACAGTACATTAGGAAATCACTTATGAGTTGTTAATTTCATTTCTGATCATCAGTACCTCTACATGGGTGCATATGGCCTGCATGTAAAAGTCACGTCTTGTGCCAAGAGGCAAGGCATCACCAGGTAGTGGGCACAGGATCAGTCAGCCTATCTGCCACAGCTTCAAGTCCCCATCTCCAGCCTGCTGTCACTGTTATTACTCAGCACCATCTGTACAGCATAGTAACCAAACTCCCAGCTATTATCTATCATGCAACAATGGGAACCCATACAAAATGACACTGAGTGGAGGAGCAGGCAATCCAACTGCTCTGACGTTGACCCTGATGGTATGTGCCAAACGTCATAGCCTATAGACTGTTACTGTTCTAACTGTCAAACACCAGCACTGTTGTAAAGAGAGCTGTCAATATGTTTGACAAACAGTTACTCCAGTCGAGCAGGTTGAAGCAAAGGAAACTATGGGAAATCAATAAGTTAAACATGGACAATGACAATAACATAGTTCCTGTTATGCATTCATCTTGCTGTCTCTGTGTCTGCCTTTCATGTTTAAACTGCACAGTTGCAGAGTTTACCTAAGGGGATTGAATTATGCCGTCAGTCTCACATATGAGCCTATACATTAATGCTTTAAAAAGACCAATTTAAAGGGGCCTGTCAAAGAAAGTACTCAGAAAATCTCTTCATGTTACCCGTTAGAAAAACCTTTTGATCAACAGTGCGGCGACAATCCAAACAAAGCTCTACAGGAACCACTTAAAGTCCAGCCCAGTTTACATGCCAGTTTGATACTTGACAAAAGGCTGCTCTGGGATTTGCTTAAGTGGAGATGCAAGACACACAATGAAAATGAAAGTTCACAAAGTCTAGAAGCTCCGTAATGCAGCTGTATGAGGTCATTCTTCAAACTCCACGCCTCCAAAATATAGCAGCAATTTATACTTCAGCACAAATCTACCATCGACTTGAGAGCAGTTCAAGAAATATTTTCATCTTTTTAAACGATGCATCTCTCTTTGAAAGGTATGATAGAAAAACCTGCTGTTTTTGTATATATTTTTTATGATCTTATGTTTATTCAGTTTCTATTTCAGCATAACAAGACAGACTCACAGATGAGACCATTTGTGACTTGTTTTGGTTCTTGTCAATTTTTGGCTGCTGTATGTGTATTTGTGCATGCCATGGCGTTTGTGTTTAGATACAGTCCCAAGAAACATAAAAATGATTTGCTAACCACTTTGTCCTCCTGTTGCAATTCCATGAGAGCAGGAATGCAGTAGAGAGAAAGAAAAGGGAAAACAGATGGGGGAGCAGGGAAAAGAGAAGGAAATATAAGGAGAAAAACATTGTAAGTCGCATTATCAGGTCCTGGTGTTAATGTCACATCCTCCAACGGCAAACGAGAGGATGGAGTCATAGAAAAACGGTTATAATTTAAATTCAAGTAGTGTAATACAAAAAAAATGGGTTTGGTGTGAGGAAAGGATTTTATAGAGGTTAGTTATGCACCATTGTGCCTCATTTTACAAAAGCAAGCATAACGTTGCTGTATGAGAAGAGCAGAGGAGGAACAGTTTCCTCTAGTGGCGACACAGGGCCACTGCAAGTTATAAAACAAGGAAAAACAATCTACAAATCATAGATAAATGAATTAATGCAAGAGAATACTACATCTTAATAAACTGAGTATAATTTAGCTGCCATTGCAGACAATACTGATAAAATTCTCAAATGATGATTTCAGTGCAAAGTTTCACAGCCTCACATAAAATGTAAAAGTAGGGAGTGTTGGTGTGTTACTGAGTGTGTTTGTCTGTCTGTTGAGGGGGAAGGGGGCCTATAAACGGTGAGTAACAGGCATGCATGCTATTATTACCTTATTTGACCGCAGAGACACTCGTCCTCCGCACCTAGCACAGAATTTCGTTTGGCAATATGAACAGAGGTGACCACAGCCATCGGCAAACTTGGTTTTGTGGCAAATCCCACAGGTTGGGGCTTCGGCCTTCTGGTCCTGAACCTGCTTCGTCTCCTCTCCCATCTTCTTAACCTGGTCCTTGTACGATTCAAACTGCTGGTGTAGCTTTCTGCCAATGAACAGGAAAGTCAGAGAGTTAGGAAGACGGAGAAAAGGTGCAGTGGCCTGAAATAAAGATTGTTCATCTGTTTTTACAACAAGATCATAGTACGAACATTGAAACAGATTTTATTCCCACACTAATTTAAACTTCCTATGTCCTATATGCAGACTTTAAAATGCACCAACAGAATAAAAACAAAGTATTGATGTTGTAAACAGATAAAACCCTTTGTTTCGCAGTCTTTAAGTGAAACAACTTCACACAAATGAATAATATAGGGTTTCTGTGTTATCAGCTTTGACATGAAGGTTTACATTATGCTATTGATATTTCTTTTTTTTGGTATAACTCCCAGACTAAAACACATTTAAGGTAGCAAAAGATAACAGTCTCTCTGTGTGACACTTCACCTTTGCACCCGAATCACGGCTTTAGACATTTTCTCAAAAATCATGTTTCAGCTTGAGGGATTTCACCTCGGATGTATGCAACGTGTTAGATTTTCAAAGGAAAAGCAGGCTATGACCTGAAAAGGTTCAAAGCTGAGCTCCTCTGTTGATGCTGAACCTCTTAAAACACAGGGGGGGTATCAAATTTTAGTTTAAGAACTTCACTTAATTCCACTTTCTCAGGTTCCTCTGCATTTAATGAATCATTTGCACCTGTGTTTCTACATCAGGACTGTTGAAACGTGAGACAGAGAGCACCCTCGAGTCAGACTGTTACATACCAATAACACCAGCGCACTAAATGATTGCTCTGTTGTATAAGCTACTCATTTGCGGTCATGACCAGTCCACCTTCCAGTAAAAACACTGAGCTGTGTCTTTCATGTTCGTGTTTGTGGCCTGTAGCTGGTCCCCAACTGATACGTTACACCTGATCTCACAGAGCAGCCCCCTTCACTCCCAACAAGTCCAGAGAGACGGCAAAAAAAAAACACAACTTGGACTCTTCACATGCATTTTGTATGACACATGTCAACTGAGCGTCACCTTGGAAACTAAACACTGGGCTGACTTCATAATATGGCGATTAGAATTGGTTTCGCCCCACATATCCCCTGCAACATTCATTAGGTCTTGTAAATTATTGAGCGGAGCTATCCTTTTACCACATACAGCTCTGCATTTGGGATAATCAGGCATCCTTTTCCCGCAACCCGGACCTTTAGGACCCAAAATGTGACGGTCACACACCACCTGAAGAATTTGTGCGTCATATGAACTTCAAAGCCCCACACTGACGTTCCCTGTGTTGCATCCATGGAAGGGATTAAAGGGCTAATTATGTCCCAGCCTTTGAGTGTTTTAGCGAGCAGAGATTAAACTAGTATGGAGCTTTGTTTTAACAGATTCAAACCAAAACACATTTCCTGACAGAGAGCCTGATAAGAGACCGATGAAGAATATGATACAAGTTAAAGCTATAGCCCCCTAGGACAAAAGAAAATCAAATAACTGAATATTATAGTTCATGTTCTCTTAATCCCTTTTTACACTTTATTCCATTTGGAGGAACGTGCACTTGATCCCGGACCCCCACATGGAGGACGGGCCGCTGCTCTGCAGAGATACTACGAAGCCGCTGCCACTTCCAAAGGTCACTCAACTCTTTACTTCACTGTATAGGTTTTACTTATGTTCGTCTTAACATGCGTCAATCCTCACGTGCAGGCTTAATATATATTTAAGTAACTAGATAGCCAAAGTGAATAAATACAAGGTAAAACATGGCCAAAAAGAAAAAAGAAAAGGAAACATGAAGTACCAGAAGTTGTGGTGGCAGCAGGCACCTGGTACCCTGCACCCATACCAGGGGAGAGGCTTATTGTGTCAAACATGGTCAAATGTAGGTGACGCTGCTGATGAGTAATCATACGCCGCTCATTGTCTAATTCCACGCTGGCGTATCGGAGCCCTCTTACCTCTGGGCCAGCAGCTGCACACAGCCAGAAACCCGAGCCTCTCTCTTGCACATGTGACTTATGCAACTTGGCGCCAGCAAAGCTGAAATGCAAGATCTCCAACAAACTGCTCATTTCTACTTCTCCCATTCGCTGTGTGAATTGACTGTATTTTTCTGGGATCTTTAATACTGGTTTAACAAAAAAGAAAAAGTTGTGATAATGATATGGATAAAATGTGGATACCACCCATATCCCATAATCCCATATTGTTTATCACTATACTTTAATGGTTTATTTAAAATTATTAGTAAAAACTAAAAAAAATGTAAATAGCGTAATGATGATGTTGAAGGGGCTGTTATTTGCTGTAAGATCAAACCGTAGTGGCTGCTATGCAACCGTTTCTTTTATACAATGACAAGCGATATACCGTATTTTCTGGACTATAAGGACTATTTTTCTGGACTATACCTGCATATAAGCCGCATCCGCTCTATTTAAAAAAAAAGATATGCAAGCCGCAGATATTTATGTTGTTAGATTAGATATTTACTACATGTACAGAAGGATTTTGAACTGTAAATGATGTACATGTTTGTACCTAAATAGATCCTTTCCTAACAGTGTCTTTTAACACGGCAGAAACTTTGCTGATTAAAACGGGACAGAACCAAGAGAAAATAACCAGTATTTATTTATCTATTTATCTGTTTGAGATCTGCTTCTACCTACTTCTATCTGCTAAAGAAGAAGTAGCGTATTCTTCTTTGCATTTATTTTGTCTTGATTCTAATTCCGGTTAGAGCGCCCCAAGCGGTGGAAGAAAAATCCACAGAATAGCTGCACCTTTGTATAAGCCGCATGGTTGAAAACTTATGAAAAAAAGTAGTGGCTAATAGTCCAGAAAATACTACATATTTTGTAGTGTTGCTATTATATGTTTATAATTCTTGTGCTCTTAACTGCCGCTCAGCAAGGCCAGGACAGTCTTGAAAAAAAGATTTTAAATCTCAAAAGTTTATTTTCCTTGTTAAACAAATAAATGTGAGCCTTTCAAATCTGTTATTTCTATATTTACAGATATCAGAGGACAGAACATTTTAAAATACTTTATGAGAGATAAAGATGACTAAATCCTCCACAGAGTGGCACATTGCTAAATATTTTACGTAATTCACATCAAGAAGCAGTTGATGAGAAGTAAATATTACATTTTAGGACATGTATTCATGTAAACTAACGTATTAAGATACTAAATTGTACTCACTCCAGGTTGTGTCTTCTAAGTCTGTACCTGTCTTCACCTCCCTTAAAGGACAATTTCACGTGCGTACTTTCACTAATCACAGCATGAACAGCCCTGGTGTGACTGATGCCCTGAACCGGGGCTCACTTCTGGCCATAACTATGAATAATAAACACTCTATGTAGCATAAATGTATTCATCCAATGGCTGGAACAGCACACTAGATTTAATATCACTGATAATATTTGCATTTCACTTGATTGCCATGTTTTACACACTGCCTAAAAGCTACAGCCAACTGTGGGATTTTATGAAGCCGATCTATCGTCAAGCGTTACTTACACCTATGACTGCCATAAATTTGACCCAACTGCTGCTGAAGGAACACTACAGACCCCAGCCTTACCAAAAGATATTTATTTACTTACTTACTTACATCTTTTTTACATAAATACATTTTTAATATAATCCCGTTTAACCCGGTTTATCCCAGTTTATCCCAGTTTAACCCGGTTTAACACGGTTTAACCCAGTTTAACCCGGTTTAACACGGTTTAACCCAGTTTAACCCACTTTAACCCGGTTTAACCTGGTTTATCCCAGTTTATCCCAGTTTAACCTGGTTTAACCCGGTTTAACCCAGTTTAACCCGGTTTAACTCACTTTAACCTGGTTTATCCCAGTTTAACCCAGTTTAACCCGGTTTAACCCACTTTAACCCACTTTAACCCGGTTTAACCTGGTTTATCCCAGTTTATCCCAGTTTAACCCAGTTTAACCCGGTTTAACCCAGTTTAACCCGGTTTAACTCACTTTAACCTGGTTTATCCCAGTTTAACCCAGTTTAACCCGGTTTAACCCACTTTAACCCACTTTAACCCGGTTTAACCCGGTTTATGCCAGTTTATCCCAGTTTAACCCGGTTTAACCCGGTTTAACCCGGTTTAACCCACTTTAACCCGGTTTAACCTGGTTTAACCCAGTTTATCCCAGTTTAACCCGGTTTAACCCAGTTTATCCCAGTTTATTTAGGTTTAACCTGGTTTAACCCGGTTTAACCCAGTTTAACCTGGGTTAACCCGGTTTAACCTGGTTTATCCCAGTTTATCCCAGTTTAACCTGGTTTAACCCACCCGGTTTAACATTTTTTATATATGTATGTATATATATATATATATATATATATATTTATTTATTTTTTTTTATTTTTTTTAAATACAGTCAGTAATGGTCATATTTTTCTCTGTTTTGTCCCGGGTTTATTATACACAAATGGTGCTTGTTTCATCACAAAAACATTATGTTCACTGAGAAATGATAGAACACACTCTGAAACCAAACTAGGGTCAAACATGCTTCGTGCCCGGCTGCTCGGGTCACCACTTCATATTTGCTCATGCTGGGAAAAGATCAAGGTGGATCTGTGCTACTACTTACGCGTCTGGCTGTGGCTCCTTGTCATTTTGGGACTTTTGTTGGGGCTGAAGAACATTATTTACCAGCTCAGTGATCCCACTAAAGGGAAACCACCTGTTCAAATAAGCAAAGTGTGACTGAAACTTTGCAATGACTCATCACGGGAGAAAACAGTTTGACGTTAAAAGGGTTTTTCGGAAAGCGGGTCAGTCTCGGGGAGCGATCAAAAGCGGGAACATTCACTACACCAGAGCAGAGAGGGGAGAGGGCCAGGACACGGGCAGAGCGGCAACTACTGGAAGACTGACAATCAAGGCAGTGTCAGAAACACGGTGAGAGAGATAGAAGAAAGATTAGACTGACAGACTTAACGTAGACAGAAGGACAGCAAAAAGCTGGAAAGCTCTATGGCCAATGGGAATGAGAGCCGCATTAAATGCTCAGCTGAGGGCAACAGAAGTGTCACTTATTCCAGCTTGGCAGCAGGTCTCAAGTTGTCAGATCGTAAGCCCTACGGACAGATCGGACCAGAAGGATCTAAAGCAGAAGAGTCCACAGTTGTAGTGACACTACGAGACTATTCAAGCCAACCAGAGAGCAGATGAAACACTGGATGGAGATGGACAGCCAGTTAGAAACCAGGGACAAGGGAATGGTGTGGGAGCCTCGCAATTCAAAAAAGCTGGTTTCAGGGCAAAGCCAATATCATTGATGTCATGGAGGTCAGCCATCTAATGTCCACATAATTCAAGAATCTAGTCAATGTGGGACATAAAAATAATGCTTGATGAAGTGATGACTGCCACTGTGCTATCATCACACTATCACAGTGGGGTTATTTTTCCATGACATTAATGCACTTTTTTTTAATTTCACTTTTTTTTTTTAAACCCCGAGACAAAGAGAAGAAAGCCACATCAAGCACACAGCACTGACTGCCAGGAAGAAGAGTCAAAGCCTAGTGCACGCTGGGTAATGCAGTTTACTTACTGTGCCGGCTGAGGCTTAGGTTCTTCTTTGATCCTAAAACATAAAAAAATAAAATGGTACGCATATACGTGTTTGTTGCATACAGAACACAAATAAATGAGGAAAATAATTTCAAAGACACAAGAAGTAACACAATAATGAAGGCACTAAATGTGTATATTTAGAATATAAGTAATGATGTGACAAAAATACAAAAAGAAAAACAACAATCATAACAGCAGTGATATAACCAAAAATCAGAACAGTTAGAAAAGCTTTAAAGATGAATTTGTATAAAATAAAAATTAAAAATAAATAGAAATCTTCAGATCCTCTCTAAATCTAAAATGACTACTTTGTGTGAGTAACAACCTGATGAACATCAGCTTTTATTTCACAAGTATTAAATTCAAGTCAATTTCCGTATTGAACATTAACACACAGCCATAGTGGACCCGGCCAGCACCGGTGCTCTGAGGCCAAGAACATATCCACAGTGCTCATGTTCAAGGCACCTAACAACCAAACTAAGAAGCGTTTGAGCACTGCCTTGAGATAAATGCTGGGAAGCTCCTGAAGCTGAGCTTGGAAGTATTTACTTGGCTTGATGAATTTTCAAAAGTTATTTGCATATGACACACGCTCAATGAGCTGTTGACGTCAACACTACAACAACTTTGCTCAACAGTGAAAACACAACATTAACCAGTTCAAAACATTCACATTTATTCCAGCACACCCCAACAAATCCCAACACATCCCACACATCCCACACATCCCACACATCCCAACACATCCCAACACATCCCAACACATCCCAACACATCCCACACATCCCACACATCCCAACACATCCCAACACATCCCAACACATCCCACACATCCCAACACATCCCAACACATCCCACACATCCCACACATCCCAACACATCCCAACACATCCCAACACATCCCAAAACATCCCAAAACATCCCAAAACAACCCACATATACCAACACATCCCAACACAACCCAACACATCCCACACATCCCAACACATCCCAAAACATCCCACACATCCCAAAACATCCCACACAACCCAGACATCCCAAACCTCCCAACACATCCCAACACGTCCCAAACATCCCAACACATCCCACACATCCCAACACATCCCACCACATCCCAACAGATCCCACGCATCCAAAAACATCCCACACATCCCACACATCCCAAAACAACCCACATACCGTATCCAAACACAACTCACACATCCCAACACATCCCAAAACAACCTACACATCCAAACACATCCCACACATCCCAAAACAACCCACACATCCAAACAGATCCCACACATCCCAAAACAACCAACACATCCCACACATCCCAAAACAACCCACACATCCCACCACATCCCACACATCCCAACACATCCCAACAGATCCCACACATCCCAAAACAACCCACACATCCCAACACATCCCACACATCCCACCACATCCCACACATCCCAACACATCCCAACAGATCCCACACATCCCAAAACATCCCACACATCCCAAAACAACCCACATATCCAAACACAACTCACACATCCCAACACATCCCAACAGATCCCACACATCCCAAAACAACCCACATACCTAAACACAACTCACACATCCCAACACATCCCAAAACAACCCACACATCCAAACACATCCAAACACATCCCACAAATCCCAAAACAACCCACACATCCAAACACATCCCAACACATCCCAAAACATCCCACACAACCCAAACATCCCAACACCACCGAACACAACCCAAACATCCAAACACATCCCACACATCCCACACATCCCACACATCCCAACACATCCCAACACATCCCAACACATCCCAAAACAACCCACATATACCAACACATCCCAACACAACCCAACACATCCCACACATCCCAACACATCCCAAAACATCCCACACATCCCAACACATCCCACACATCCCAAAACATCCCACACAACCCAACACATCCCAAAACATCCCACACAACCCAGACATCCCAAACCTCCCAACACATCCCAACACATCCCAAACATCCCAACACATCCCACACATCCCAACACATCCCACCACATCCCAACAGATCCCACGCATCCAAAAACCTCCCACACATCCCACACATCCCAAAACAACCCACATATCCAAACACAACTCACACATCCCAACACATCCCAAAAAAACCCACACATCCAAACACATCCCACACATCCCAAAACAACCCACACATCCAAACAGATCCCACACATCCCAACACATCCCAACAGATCCCACACATCCCAAAACATCCCACACATCCCAAAACAACCCACATATCCAAACACAACTCACACATCCCAACACATCCCAAAACAACCCACACATCCAAACACATCCAAACACATCCCACAAATCCCAAAACCTCCCACACAACCCAAACATCCCAACACCACCCAACACAACCCAAACATCCAAACACATCCCACACATCACAACACATCCCACACATCCCACACATCCCACCACATCCCACCACATCCCACCACATCCCATCACATTCCAACAGATCCCACGCATCCCAAAACATCCCACACATCCCAAAACAACCCACACATCCAAACACATCCCAAAACATCCCACACAACCCAAACATCCCAACACCACCCAACACAACCCAAACATCCAAACACATCCCACACATCACAACACATCCCACACATCCCACACATCCCACCACATCCCACCACATCCCACCACATCCCACTACATCCCACCACATCCCACCACATTCCAACAGATCCCACGCATCCCAAAACATCCCACACATCCCAAAACAACCCACATATCCAAACACAACTCACACATCCCAACACATCCCACACATCCCAACACATCCCAAAACATCCCACACATCCCAACACATCCCACACATCCCAACACATCCCACCACATCCCAACAGATCCCACACATCCCACCACATCCCACTACATCCCACCACATCCCACACATCCAAACACAACTCACACATCCCAACACATCCCAAAACAACCCAAACATCCAAACACATCCAAACACATCCCACACATCCCACATATCCCAACACAACCAACACATCCAACACATCCCAACACATCCCACACATCCCAACACATCCCAACAGATCCCACACATCCCAACACAACCCACACAACCCACACAACCCACACATCTCAACACATCCCAACACATCCCAAAACAACCCACATATCCCAACACATCCCAACACACCCTAAAACCAACACATCCCAACACATCCTACCACATCCCAAAACAACCCACACATCCCAAACATCCCAACAGTGGAAACTATGGAACAGCTAATCTGTTGATGTTAGGAAAAATGTAGCAGGACGTCTATTTTAAAGAGAAGATACTCTATTGGGCAAGAACTGGTCCATTAGTACAATAAACTCAGCTTCCTGTTGTACATTAATGTAGAATTAATTCTGATTAAAACATATTACAGTTTTTTTCGATTGCTTACACACTAAAATTAAAAGTAGTACACTATTAGCAAAACCTTACACTCAAGAAGCAAAACATCAGCCCATATTTGCACAACTATAAGCACATTGTCAACCTCACACTTGTTGCAAAACTCTACACACAGTGATTTTCAAAACTCTAAACACACTAAACGTACATTAGACACAAAAATCTATCATAAAGTCACTTCTTTGCAATACCAAAGCACTGACTGTCAAATTAGCACACCGTCCAACCAGTTGGTTCAACACAGTCATCAGGTGTGCAAACACTTGTTTGCTTAAATGTAGACACACCATTCAGGTGTATCTACACTATAGAAAGCAGCAGGTGAGCTCATTGGTCTCCAAGCACAAGAGTCAGAGAAAGACTACAGTTTTTCTCGATTGCTTAGACACATTTTGCACATCATGGGTCAACTTTATCTAATGCTCACACCTTCTTTGCACAGCAAGAGTCCTCTCTGGCGAATCGGTTAACTATTTCTCATTGCTTTCACACAATTTTCTTTGACTTTTACTGTAATACACTTTTCAAAACAGTTAACACACTTCTCACAAAGAGACACAAAACATAACTGATTTACCATGGCAACACATTGCAGACACTTTGTAGCAGCCAATTGGAACTGCTCTCTCAATTCTAAAAAATATCAGCACCTGTGTGAACTCTCTTTGCAAAACAAAGCAAGTAGTCCTCAACCTATCGAGGTCAATAGCTTGAAGTTGACACCAAGCATGGATGGAGGAGGACGTGGACAAGGACATGTGGCCTGATCGTCAGGCCCGTGTCGACAATGCGTAATTTTCCTGTATTTTTATTTTTTTTCATATTTACAGGGTTTCATTTGATTGTGTTTCATTTACAGTACTTTCTTTGAGAATTGACCTTTGTTGTACTGCATATTGAACCCTGTCATTTTGATTGCTTACAGTACGTGCATATGACAAGTACTGCAATAAATATTTTTCTGTCAGAATCTTGCCATTTTGTACACATTAGAATAAATGTAAATCAATGGTGTTGACAGGAACTTCAGCAATACAAAAACAGATCTACAATATTTTACTGTATACACATTTTCTGATTTTACTGTAAATACTCTGTGACAGTATATTTCTAAGTTATATAACTAAGTTAGAGTGCTCAATACAAAACCCAAATTGTAGTATGTTGTCAGTTGTAAAATAGTCAATATTATGAGGGTGTTGAACAAAAGTTGATATTGATAGCTGTGGTTTCAATTTTGTTATCCATCGTTACAGTAAATAAATGAGAAAACATACATGTTCAATTGAGAAAAAATTCTAGGTTTTGATGGAAAAGTTTGGTTTTGATGGATATGTGACAAGTTTTGAGAAAGTGGTGTCATTCTGCAAACATCATAAAGTGTTTTGGTTATTTCAGCTTCTGTTAAGGGCTTTGTGTGAGCTGTTTTGAAAAAGTAAACTGTGAATGGAAAAATGGGCCAAAATGATCAAGAAAAACTGTATATTTGTACTTTGTTGATAGTAGCCTACTCTAATCATAGGGACGTAGAAGTGCTAAAAGTGTTTTAGGTTTATCACAGCAGAGTGTAACTCGTGCAAACAGAGTATAGTAATGTGAAACGTGTTTGTTTCATATGGTAACAAAGTGTGGTTTTTAAAAAGAAGTGTATAGTTTTTACAAGCGTGTTTAATTTTGCAAAGGATCTGTAGTGTTTTGCTAATTTGGTGTGTTGTTGTGCTAATTGTGTGTAGTGTTTTGAAACCACGGGCCCTGTTTTGAAAATCATGCTTAGGCAATCAAGAAAAACTGTAATAGCTTGTAGCTAGCATTGATTAGCGAAACACAGCACACACATATTTTCTCAACTAACACCAATAAAAAGATTTAAGAAGATCCATTTTGTGACATGTTGACGCTTAGACTAAATGCAACAAGTTTAAACACGGATATCTGCACGGGAGGTCGGTGGGTGAAAGTTCAGCACAGAGAGCTTAAATTGTCATATTCCTCCAAAGTTTGCATTTTCATTAATGGACTCAATGTGTGTGAATGTTTTGTTTTGTTTTTCATCTGATGATGTCATGGTACTCTTGCCAGGTCAATCTGATGTTTTAGAGTCTCCTGCCCAAAAATGTCCACAAGTCTTATAAAAAAAACTATCACAAAAAGTTGCAAGCTAATTAAAATAAAGTTTGTGCATAATATAAAGGATAATTAACTGTTCAATATTGGCTTAAAATACAGGTTTTCCCATTGACATGTTAAACACTAGCCAGCTTTAGTCAGTGTAGGTTTTAGCTATCAAACCCACAAACATATGCTACATTCCTCAGCTTTGTTGGGTGACTTATTTGCATTTTGTATAGATTGAATCCTCTGTAACATATTTTGCCTGTAATTACTCATTCCTCTTTCTGAATTATCTTTAGAAGCTGAAATGCAGTTATTTCACTCAGGATAACAAAACCAGTAGCCACTCAGACAAACACACACAGCAACCAGCACATGACAGTTCTTGCATCAGTACACCATTAAACACCGAAGCTGTCAGATAAACCGGTCATGCTTTGATTGGACTAAACGTGACATTTAGTCACCATTAGATCATTTTCAGCTGAAACCCACACCAGAACTTCGCACACACGAGCACAACTTATTTTAAATACATGACCTGCTTTATATATAGCCCTGTGAAATTGAATGTGTTAATTGGATTTTCAAACTTCTGTTTGAGACAACATGACATGACATTATACATTTGATAGGAAGGTGTTTATTTCTTTGCTATACCTTATTTCATAACTCTAGCATTCAAGGCTTGCTTTACTGCTGCAACTGATTATTATTTTCTCTTTCACTGATAAGAAAAATGCAACAAATTTAACTACTTAATCACTCAATAGGAGCTTAATATAGACTCACACCCAGCTGGAATGAACAAACATCTTAATAATGAGATTTAATTGAACTAAATGTGACATAAATGAGAAAATGAATTGAATATCTAATTAAAGAGAAGCATGCTAAGATCCAATACCCCCGAAACAAACACTGAGGCTGAAGCATTTCTCATATGGAGAATCTGAAAACGTCAATGAAGCTTCCCAGTCTATTTTAACAAGATGAAGAACACAGCAGAGCGAGAGATCAGTCTGTTTGATCTGCGTCAGATAGGTGAAAGAACACACGAGAAGATATAGTCCTGTGTACCCATCAGTCTCACTGGTCTGTTTTCCGATGAGCCAGTCCATATTTATCCTCTCGCTGTGTTCTCCTGATGACCTGCGGCACCTTTCTTTATTGATCCCATCAGCCCCGTCTCTGTGGTCGCATTACAAGCCTCATATTTATCTGATGGAGCCTGCTGCCTGCCTGCCCGCCCGCCTGCCTGGACAGCTGCCGGGCAGAGCATTTGTGTGTGAGCCTATATGCATTAGTGTGTGAGCGTGAGGGTGTGTGTGTGTGTGTGTGTGTGTGTGTGTGTGTGTGTGTGTGTGTGTGTGTGTGAGTGTGCGTTCCCCCCATATCCACACATCTCTGTGCGTGTGTGCTCATACGTGTGTGAGAGAGTGTGCCGTGTATTATCTGACATAGCACAGTAAAATGAGAGAGTATAAAATGTCACAAGTGACGTATTGAGTATCTTGGGCGTTAAGGAGTCCTGCGGGCGGACACTGTCTCTGTTTTCACTCTCCTGGACCTGCACACGGCATTAAAACAAACTCCATCCAACTCATTGATGATGCAGAACCAAAGATAAGCTTGTGTCACACATTCTCCTTTTTTGTGTATTATGTTTAAGTTTGAGTTAGTGTCTCGTTGCAATTATACAGGATCCCTGAGTTTTCACACGTCTGACAATGACTGATGCTACACTGCTCTCTAGTGGACAGATTTGCAGCACAGACTTCTGGTAGCTGGTTCCTGAGGCCTCGTATGGGGATGTTCATTTCAATTTTTACATTCATCTTGAACATTCATGAAATTAGATTTGACAGTGACAATACAGAAAAAAGAAACAAACAGAAAAAAACACTGCAGTCTAGATGTCTGGTTAATTTAAAATGTAATATTTTTTATTTATTGGTTTATTTACTGTATTAGGATCCCCATTAGCCATCCCTCCATTGTGGGAGTAATGGCTATTCTTGCTGGGGTCCTCACACAGGACACAATTATATACAGAATAAAAACATACAGAATAACAATAAAGTATAGAATTATACATGGTAGTAACATGGAAAAAAATAGAATATTAAGATAATTTACCAGAGTGTTGACTACTGATTACAATTGGAAAAGATTGTTAAAACCTGTTTTCACACCAACTCAATACCTAGGCTTATGAAACCAAAGAAACACCAAAACAAAAGCTTACCAAGAAACCAAGAAGTCAGATATTAGTCAGATATTATACACACACCTTTCTAAAATTATCTTTTTCAGTTTGTTTTTAAAACTAATTCTGCTTTCAAGTAATAGGAGCTCGGGTGGAAGCTGTTCCACTCTGCAACAGCTCTGTACTCAGCTCTGCAGAGCTAATGTGAATCTGTTGTTTACTGCTTGTCTTGTGTCATGGTTATGTCTGTTATTGGTTGGCACTAGTTGTAAATATAAGCAGTTAGGTTTACCAACAGATATGTTATTCATATAATATTCAATACATTGTTACATATTATTACCAAGCACCATGTTGGATTATTTTCTCATAATTTTCATGTATTCTCATTTTCTCATATTGTCAGATTATTTTCTGTTTCTACACAAATAGGGAGAGGACGATGAGGGTTGTTACATCTGCCAACCAGAACTGGAATAAAAAAGATGAAGCACTCTGCCAGATGTGAAATGTATTCATAGTGCATTTTATCAAGCAAAAATATGTGCAAATATGCAGGAAGTACCTGGTTGTACAAGGGCTGATTGCAGAGTAACCCCGGTCACAGCGCCAGATTGAGAAAAGCAGCGCAAGAGTAACATTCCTGTTCGTGTTCTGCACTGTTCCTGGAACCAACAGCCAACATGTCCTTCGTAACAGATCTGATCTGAGTCGTCTGAGTTTTGTGGAGCTTCTCCGACACTGACAGCAGGACGGTTACACTGTAAGCTGAAGAAGGGACCTTTGCATTTTAGTAAGATCCAAGATGTCTAATCAGAGGTGCCAAGGTTCAACCCTTTTACCACAGCTGGGATCAAGACGAAGGCATTAACGTGACAGCGACAGAACAACCTCTGAATCATCACAAATGCAGTTGGGAAAAATGACACTGGCAACACAACGAGGCCCAGGAACAACCGCTAATATGCATTTATCAGCTTCATATCAGCAGAAAGAGACAACGGGATACCACGAGTCGTAGAACTGGGAAAAGCAGGGCACCTGGGAGACAACCAATCACTTACAGTCAAAACACTAAAGAATATGTTGAAAAGGATTTTACTGAAGACAAATCTCATTGTGTATTAAAAGGAAAAAAATTTAAGAAAGATAGAAATTTATTGCAAGATTCTGCAGCTCTAGCACTTTCACATGCATCAACACTTTGTTTTGGTCTTCCACTTCCTGTTTTACTTTCGTATCAAAACCAGTGCATTCCCAGTAACAAATAACTGTTTTCAGCACAAAATAAAAAAATGAAGCTTCTTTATGAGCCATGCAACCCGGTTAGCATAAGGTAGCAGTCAAGGAGAACTAACAGTGACCGTAAGTATGTGAATGTAAATCTTGTCATTTCATCTGCTTTGTCCTGTAGAGGAGGAGCTTTTGTCCCAGCTGACAGTTCACCCTGGTCTGGTTTCCAGTCCACAGACTAAGGCCCAATCTCAATTCTCCCCCTACTTTTCTTCACTCGCCCTTCTTTTCTTCCCTACCCCCTAAAAAAGAAGGGGGAGATTTTAGGGCACTTGAGATCTAGGGCACTTGGCCCAGGTGCCTGTCCCATTTCTCCCCCTACCCCTCGTTTTCATCCCTACCCTGATCAGGAAGCTGGGAACCAAAAGCTGATTTAATTTCAGCTGTAGTGCTGTTAATATGCCACTTTATTAAGTTTTAATATTTTTTCAGGCGTAAAAGTAACCTTTAAGATCCCCAACCTGGGCTCATTTTATCAAATATTAAGAAATTTGCTCCGAAAATTTCGGAATCAAAGCTGACTGCCGGCTCGGGAGATGATTTATGGTTCTGCGTTAAATCGACGCAGAGCCTACGGCGTAGGGTACGGCGTAGGGTACGGCGCGCATCGCCGCGTAATCTACGCCGTAGGCTCTGCGTCGATTTAACGCAGAACCATAAAACAGCTCCGCTATCTTCACTTCAGCTTTATCTGAAAGTGTGTAAATTACCCAGATAACAGCTTTGTGGTTTCTGAAAACTATTATATCAGAAACATCCAAAACAAATCTGACGAGTCACAGGATTATTTCTCTCTATTTCCCACAAAAAAAATGCTTGCTCCCTTGGTCACAATCTGAGACGAGTCTGCCTGTTTGCCTTCGGTCGGCGAGTCAAATTGACGCAGAGCCTACGGCGTAGCTTACGTAGCCTACGGCGTAGGTTATGTAGCCTACGGCGTAACCTAACAGCCTTTACTCCGGCGCGATTTTCGCGAACAACAGACAAAAAAGGGATTATGTACATTCTGAGTGAATATTATGAAAGTAAAATATATATTTGTCCCTAGAAATGTAATCAAAACGCATTTTTATGCAGAAACTAACTCAAAATATTGATTTTATTCACAAAAAAATAAAAAATGTCCGCCATGTTTTTTTTTGGGATTCAGTCCGCAAATGACGACGAAAAGCATTCTGGGAAATTTTTATACCCCCTCGCTCGCGAAGTCAGCATGTCACATCCTTCGATCTGAAGGGGCTATTCTCAGCCCCTAGCCCTCGTTATGCCCACTCCCCCTAGGTGAAAAGAGGAATTGGGACACCAATTCCCTCACGGGAACGCGCAAAATTTAGGGGGAGGGATCAAAACGAGGGCGAGGGGGAGTATTGGGACGCACCCTTAGCACATCCATCCCCACTCACCCAGTTAACACTTGTCTTGTAAAACCTGTGAATGTAGAGGACTTGGAAAGTCTTCACAACACAGCTCCAGCTGCCTCCGCAGGTATGGAGTCTGAACGTGGCCAGCAGCTGCTAAATGGGGACAAGGTTAAAAACACGCAAGACCATTTTAAATTTAAATAACAGATATTTACGTGGGGAATTGGTGGAGACCAAAATAGAGATAAAAGATGATAGTATTAATGGTGAATTCATACTGGCTGCCCTCCAGCTAACATTGGTTAACTGTAAATATGCTCAACTTGTTTTTCATTACAGATTTGGTTCTTGTTTTCTCTTGTTTCCTCTTGTTTTCTCAGTTCCCTTGATGCATCTTATTTCTTCCCTCCTGGGTGATGCTGAATTAGGAGCAGCAGTGATGTGTGCGGGTTAAACAACAGAGGCCGACCTGAGTTGAATAGTTTGTGGCAATGCTCAGAGAATAAACCTGTATGACAGGTGTTGGCTTGGCAAAATAAATACTACTTATTTGATAGTGATTTATTAAAAAAAAAGATAAGTAATTATAGGACAAAATGTCCTGTTCCTTTTCTTTTGCACATGCCACCTGAGGTGTAATATTCATCTCTATGGTGCATTTTTTGGGCAGGTGAGATCTGTCTCTCTCTAGTCCTCTGGATAAAATGCTACTCATAACATTTATGTTTTCTTCTACAATGTTATCTGACATAAATGAGACCGCAAAAAGTAGTAAAGGTATCATGGGCTGTATGATGGTGCCACTTTCCTTCAGGATATTGTTGCATGTCTGGGAATGTAGCTACTGTAAAACCTATTGCAGTGAGAATACAGCAGAAACCTGTGTAACTGTGATGACCGCGCTTCTACTGCACACCAGGATCCATGCAAATGTGCAAACACATTTGATTTGGACTGTTTGAACTCAGGACACTGAGACAGGAGACTGACAGTGAGGTCCGGCAGAAAATCTACAGTGAACCAGTACAAAGCCCTTGTCAAAGGATTCAAGAGCAGCATACTGGCATCCTGCAGCGCTCGACTGTTTTTAAAGCGGGGCAGGAGGCAGCCTCATCTTGGCATCAACACTGGAGTTGAAAGTGTGATACGGCCAGGCAGTGACCCTGCAGGCCCTCTGAGTCCACTAGAGACAGAGTGATAATTGGATCATAAGTGAGTAATCTAGCTCAGTGGGTAAATACCAACTGCATACATCATTAACACCATCACAACCAGTCAGCGGTGCCAGGAGATGAAGTTAATGTCGGTCTGAGACCATTCAGAGGGGAGTAAAACTCCAACTGGAAACTGAATTGATTGCAGAGTTATGTTCCCACCTTTGTCCAAACAAATAATTCAGTTAGTGCGCTTGACGCATAGTGTTCAGGTCCATTTGTGAAGTTGAGCTGTTAAGACACATTGGTCTTGCTTGATCATTACATATGATAAATGTAAACTGTTTCACGTAATTAACCCTTGTGTTGTCTTTGGGTCAACATGACCCAATTCTTCTATCCTTCTTTCCTCCTACTCTCTCCTTCCTTCCTTCTTTCCTTCTTTTCTCCTTTCTCCCTTCCTTCCATCTTTTCTCCCTTCCTTACTCCCTTTCCTACTTCCTTTTTTCTTTCCTTCTTTTCACCTTTCTTCCTTACTTCCTTCTTTCCTTCCTTCCATCTTTTCTCCCTTCCTTACTCCCTTTCCTACTTCCTTCTTTCTTTCCTTCTTTTCTCCTTTCTTCCTCACTTCCTTCTTTCTTTCCTTCCATCTTTTCTCCCTTCCTTACTCCCTTTCCTACTTCCTTCCTTCTTTCCTTCTTTTCTCCTTTCTTCCTTACTTTCGTCTTTCCTCCCTTCCATCTTTTCTCCCTTCCTTACTCCCTTTCCTACTTCCTTCATTCTTTCCTTCATTCCTCCTTTCTTCCTTACTTCCTTCTTTCCTTCCTTCCTTCCATCTTTTCTCCCTTCCTAACTCCCTTTCCTACTTCCTTCCTTCTTTCCTTCTTTTCTCCTTTCTTCCTCACTTCCTTCTTTCTTTCCTTCCATCTTTTCTCCCTTCCTTCATTCCTTCTTTTCTCCCTTCACCCTCCCTTGACCCAAAGACAGCACAAGGGTTAAACTATAATGTTGGACCGGGTTCAGGGGCTAGTTCTGAGTTTACATGCTCTCAAGATCAGCAAGAAACCAGTCTAAGGTAAATAGCTCCTGAGCTAATATTCTGCTAAATCTATTGAATAAATACTTCATCTCAGTTAGTGGGTGGCCAAAATGTTTTAATTCTTCAAAAATGATTCAAGTTTTTGGAAAGCTTCTTCTTTCTTTTTCTTTCGTGAAATGGATTAATGATGGACATATACGAGAAAAAAAATCCTTTTTATTCTCCTCGAGAACATTTATTTGGCCGTTTGAAGTAACTTCTGTTTCAAAGTGTCAGACACTAAACAACCCTGTCACTTTGTTCTGGGCAGTCAAGGTCAGGAGGTTTCTCATTCGGTGAGCTGTTCAGATAGCTACGCTACACCATCAACCCAAATCAGAGAAGACCAATCCATCCTCCGCCATCTTTACCTTCACCCAATATCACATCATTCTGCATGCACTCTTCCTCTGACCGTTGTGCCACCCAAAAAAGGCCCACCCTGCAGAAGACTAACTCCAGACACTAAGACCAGGTGCTATGAAGATGCTTTTAAAAAATGAAAACAACAATGTACGGGACTGTCTCAGAAAATTTGAATATTGTGATAAAGTCCTTTATTTTCTGTAATGCAAAAATGTCATACATTCTGGATTCATTACAAATCAACTGAAATATTGCAAGCCTTTTATTATTTTAATATTGCTGATCATGGCTTACAGATTAAGAAAACTCAAATATCCTATCTAAAAAAATTTGAATATTCTGGGAATCTTAATCTTAAACTGTAAGCCATAATCAGCAATATTAAAATAATAAAAGGCTTGCAATATTTCAGTTGATTTGTAATGAATCCAGAATGTATGACATTTTAGTTTTTTAATTGCATTACAGAAAATAAAGAACTTTATCACAATATTCTAATTTTCTGAGACAGTCCTGTAATGTAATAAATGTTTAATATTGCCCCAATTGGTACCACTTTCAAAGAAATGTGTAAAATAAGGAAAGAACAGGCAAACTGACAGAAAGTATGACATGACTGGTGTCAAATCTATTAGAAAGTGTAAAACTGTGATGTTTTTTTGAGCCCTCCCCAGAATGGGTTTTCTGTACTTCAGCAAACCACAAATGCAGAAGAAACACAATGAACATAACAATTTCAGCATTTTAGGCTCCATCACATCTACCGTACCTCATCTGCAGACCTCAAAGACGGCTAGAATGGACTAAAGATAGCGTTTCATTTAAACACAGACAATTAGGCCTTGAGACACTTGTTCAGTCAGTCTCTCGAATAAATACCAGGAGAATTCTGTCATATTCCCTCCACTTCAGAGAGGATTAGCGGCAGGGAAGGGGGTGCCTTCAACTTGGGCCGCTGGCTTGATGAGATATTCAGGGCAACAGGAACTGCTAGAAGGCAAGTGCCTCTGCACGGAGAGGTTGGCCTGGCACAACAGCTGGGCCTTAGAAAGCAAAGATAGGATTGAATTCACAGGGCACACTCATCAGAACGAGTAATCTAACAGCACACAAGCTAGACTTCCTGACCAAGAACTAATATTCAAATTGTCAAACAGAAGTTGGCAGCAGCAGGTTTTTCTGAGCTACGGGAAGTGGCTAATCTGCTGCCAAATATAACTAAAATCCATCTGTTTCCTTAGATTACCTGCCAGGATTCAATTGAACTGGCCCATATCTCCCCTCCTGAGAGATTTCCAAGTGGCAAGGCGTCACTCGGCAGCCCACACATTCACAAATATATTCCTGTGCAAAGACCTACAGGAAACATATGCACAATGTTCATTTTGCAGCCAGTTTATCTAAGAGTGGAACGCTTATCAACACCACGAGCGGCATTTAGTCAGAGGTGGTGACGCACCACACTTGGGTTCTTGCACATGTGAGTGTGTTTGCTTTAGTAATGTTGCGTGCACCAACGTGCCTTCCTTTGTATGTTAACCCTTGGTTTCTTCTCGTGTCATCCCACTTTATTTATCGGCACACAAAGTTTATTATGTTTGTGATTGGCACTTTTCTTTTTTTGACAGCTGTCACTGCCGTATACAGACGATAGGGATGGGCGGTATGGACTAAAAAATGTATCACAATAATTTCTGGCATTTATCCCAATAACGATAAAAATGACGATAAAAAAATACCAATTCAACTCCACCTTTGTAACTATAAATCTATCACCACATTCAGTCTTTGGAGCCCCCAAAACACTGCTCTAAAAGAATACTAAATGCTACTAAATTACTCCAATTAAATTGAATTAATAAAAACCAATGAAATTAGTAAATCTGTACTACAAAACTGTAATGACTCAAATGAAACAAGTTTGAAATGTAAGAACAGATTCAACATTTATTCAAACTGTATGGCTTAAACAGTGGGATAACAGTGCAAACAGCAAAAGTACTATTGTCCTTCAAGTTTTCTTAGCTTATAAAATCACAAAGTAGAAAAAAATACAACCTGATAAATAAAGAAACAGGACAAATAAATAAAAGTTCACTGAAAATAAAATCCTATCAGTGAGGACCTCTTCTAATATGAATAAAATGTGCAAATAAACCTGTGGTTGGAACATGCCACAAATTAGATACTATTGCAATTTTTTTTTGTAATATTATAAACTTTATTACGGGCTCTAGACCCAATATCAAGACATACAACATAAAAAATAAATAACAACTACATAAACACATAAAAACATACTCTTATTCATGAGAGTCTTAAAAGGCACCCATACCAATGTTTCCATAGATAGGATTGATATCTGACAGAACTGCATCTGGGGCTTGTGAGCTTCATTATGATACATCATCAAGTCTAGACATAAACCTAAACATCAGGTTCCTCAAGAGAGCCTGTAGAGTGCTTAGCCCTGAGTCACAGAAGAGTTTACTAGCACTGCTACTCCTGGGCTTTTTCAGCAGTATCCTCAGACAGTCATTGTATGCTACCTGAAGTTTGCGCAGGGTCTCCTTTTTGTAGTTGACCCATAATGGGGCTGCATACATAGGGGTGCAGTAAGCACGAAACAAGCTGACTTTCACATCATCGGAACAATAATGGAATTTCCTGACTAGCATGTTTGCTTGGACATACAACATGCGTCTCTGCCTGTACATGTCAGCATCATCTTCCATCTTGTCAGTGATTATGTGCCCAAGACATTTAGTTTAATGATATTTAATAGTCAAACATTATATCAAAATGTAACAACCATTTCCTTCTGTTTTTGCAGATTCTGCACATAATAGATGATGTTTGCTCCTCGTCACTCTTTTTAAATCCAAACCAGTTCCAGAGCTGGAGCGTCGTTTAATGAGCTCCTCGCTCTCAGATCTGCCTTCCGCCATGTTTGTTACACAAAAACGTCATCAATGGGAATTTATCGTTTTTACCACAAGATGACAAATTCTTACCGTGGGGAATTTTTTTGATGGTATATCGTGAACGGTAAAATATCGCCCATTCCTAACAGACATCATAACTCATCCTGCAAGTTCCCAACAGTTCTGCTGGGAATCTCAAGCTTACCAGAGCAGGGCTGGGTCATCACCACCCTCTGTATCAACCCAACCTCCACACAAATGGAGATGAGGGCGGTTCCATAATCCTCCTCTTCTAACTCTACTATACTATAAACATCTACGTAACAAAGCGCCTCCAGAAGCTCCATTTCTGCCCAGTTCTGTCTGTCTTCCAAATTATTTCCAGTCTCGTAATCAGTTAGAGCCTAGTTTCAGCCTGTTCCCCATGCTTCCTTGGTGAGGAACTGCCAGATCACTGCAATATCTTGTGTGAAAATGCATAAAAAATTTAAATGGAAAAGAAAGCACTTTCATTGAAACAGCTGAAGGTGCTAGGATTAAGACTACAAGCAGCATCCACAGTCAAAACTGCTTACTGTACTGCAAAACATGGTTTTCAGCAACTACTACATATTGGTATCACTGCAAAAACAGCCCCTCTAGTAATAAACCTAATATTGCAAAATCTTTTCAAAATTGGCTTATTTTAAGCAAAATATGCTTTTCAGGAAATGTAAAAAAGTCTTTTTGACAACAATTTTTTCTTTCTAATTTTCTTGAAACAAGGATATTTTTGCTTTCTTGGAAATGAGTTGGAAAGGAGTCTTTCCAGTGTAGCAGTCATTTTTAGTATGTGCCATATGCGCACCCTTAAAAATGTACTGTACAGTGCTGCATAAGTGGAAACCGTTATATGGACCAAACTGCATTATGGAATACAGAATGCAAGTGGCACATTATCCAGAAGTTGTACATTTGCAAAGTCACGAAAATACCATTCGTACAGTATCTTTAAAATGGTCAAAGCCTTTACAAGCTTCGTGCCCAAGTATTTTTCTCCTTTCTTATTCTTCCAAAGCAACATTTCAAAGAGCATCTGCTGTGCTGGTGCTTGTCAAAACCAAGGCTTGAATCCACTTTCAGATACATGCAAGCTTTGAGTCCTCATGTTACACTGTATGAGAGAACACACCGTTTACACTCACTAACGTCCAACACTGCAACCAGAAATGCAGCCGTATATAGAAATATGAAATGAAGAAGCCACATAGCCAGAAAAAAAGCTGGGAATTAGTTCAGCTCAGATGAGAGACAGTGTAATGTGAGGGCTGAAAGCTTGGTCCTCTTTATTGGAACACCTTACCACTCAATATTAGAGAATGCTCGAGCACAAATAATTTCAAAAAACAAATCACAACTTTTTTGCTAACCCAGCTTAGCAAAGCAAAACAACTAATTTCCAGAACTTCTCTGCACATCCTCATCAGATTCCTGTTTTTCTAGTAATTTAGCTTATTCTCCTTAGTTGTCCTATGTTTTACATATCTCTGCAAATATTGTTTGTTTCATTATAGGAGGACCACTCGACAAGCCCTTATGGGTTTTTCTGGTTCCTCCTGCACATTTTTTTCTGTTACATTGTATTTCTTTTTTTGTTGTTTCCTTTTTTTTCGACATACTATTTTTGGCGGTTGTATATTTTTTTGTGTGCAAATAATTAAATAAAATAAATAAATAAATAAATAAATAAATAAATAAATAAATAAATAAATAAATAAATAAATGACTCCACGTTTCACCTTCGTTATGGAAATAAAACTGAAACTAACAGTAAAAAAATAAAAAAATTTGATAAAAAAAATAAAAAAAAGGATTTGATCAAATCCTTCCAGGATGTTATCAATTTAAGGGAATAAAGCCACCCTCTGATATGGGGGGTTGGTGGTACATCAGCACCTATAGTGTAAATAGCTTATGTGTAAAAGGTACCATTGATCCAAAAGGGTAAATTGAGACATCCCAGAGACGATACCATTCCACTTCCTGTAGGACTTAGCCCTTGATAGACACATAGTGTGTGTTTTTTTGGCTTGTCTGCGGTCTAGATGTGTCTCTTACTGAAAATGTGCGGAGCGTCGGACAGCGACGACCACAGATCATTGAACAGCATCTTACAAAGATTCCTCTTGAAAAACAACAACTATTAATATTAAATAAAGGTACACAGAAATCTTTTGCTGCTTTTATCTAAACCTTGCCCTCTAAGAGCAAAATCCCATCAATCCGATCTTTAAACACACACAAAACATCTTGACGACTATGTTGCTCCTTTGTGGGAGCACTAAGGTGGCCTGTGCTGAAACTGCAGTCAAGTGTCTCTCACTGAGGGATATAATAATAGCCCAGGCATAGCCAACAATAGAGAGGGAATAGATACCCGGCCTATTGTCGGCCCAGCCTCCTCTATTCCTTCCTGTCCCAATTCATCACTACGGCACATGGTGTAACTTAAATACATACAGTGTTCCCAGGCCAACATGTACAGGGCTGGACCATCTGATATGATCCTTCTGCACACAAGCTACACTCAGCACACAACAAAAACAGTTCTCTGGCTGCCATTTGAGGTTAGAAACCTTAGAGTCAAAGTATGAGTTACCTTGCATCGTTATTACACACAGTATGGAGATTAGGACCCTCGTCCAAATCAGCAGATGTGCCAACTACAATACAGTACGAGTTAAATTAACTTGAACTTGATAGCTCGCAACATCTGTCCGATGGTGGTGAGCTCCGTTTGACTTTGGCTTCTGTAAAATCTCGAATGAAAAGGATTCCCTCGCATAAGTCGCCGCTCTGCAAAGATTTAGAGCCAACCGGCCATCCAAGCAGCTGCCACCTCAAAGATAAGGCAAACAGCTTGTGTTTGCTGTCAACAGCAAACACAGCACCCCCCAACACACACACACACACACTCACACACACACACTCACACACGTACGCACTCACGCCGAATCCTCAGAGCCGGTTGGCATTAAATGCCTGCTTGCCCTGCCTTATTTCAGATGATTGTTCCTATGTTTCACAAAGGGGGAGTCCCCTGTGTGTATCTGTGCTTCACCAGCCTCCTCCCTGCTTGACCCCTGCTTGCCCCTCAGGACCAACTCATCATCATCATCATCATCATCATCATCATTAGGGATGGGAATTGTTACGATTTTTAAGATTCCAATTCCATTTTCGATTTGGTTCTTTAACAATTCCCTTAACGCTTCCCATTTGGAAAAAAAAGGACAACAATGAGGCAAATGGCGCTAATATGATAGGGAGTGTTCACTAGGTAATTAGTTACCCGCAGTATTATTAGCCAAGGACATGTTAACGTTGCTGATGCTGCTGGAAAACGCAACATTCCTTAATCATTGTTGCTGCTGTGTGCGCAAATATTTTTGCATGTTGGTGGCATTTCCTCCCTTTGACGAAATATTGACTTAGCAAGTATTGCAAGTTAGCCTGTTGTCGTCTTTTTTACTGAAATATAACCAGACTTTCGTACGTCTGTATCGCTTGGGTGCCATGTCTACTATCAACTGCTGGCTTACGCACGTTACGCAACATGCGTGACGACGTCATTCACGCCCAGTGGAATTGAAAAGAGAATCGTTTGAAAAATATGCAAACGATTCCAAGGAATTGAAACACTGGGAACTGGTTCTGAACAAGAACCGGTTCTTGATTCCCATCCCTAATCATCATCATCATCATCATTCATTCATTCATTCATTCATTCATTCATTCATTCATTCATTCATTCATTCATTCATTCATTCATTCATTCATATTTTTTATTTCGAGCAATACAACATAACATAAGTGACCTGCGTGCAACATAAAATTAAACAAATACCTTTATCAGGTTTATCAGGTGCAGGTTCAAAATACAAATGAACTTGTTAACACTCGAAAGGGAGTGGGAAGAAGAAAATGTATTTAATCCCACCCCTGTTTCTCATAAACAACTTGACAGATTTTTTTTTTTTAAGGCTTCCTCCTGTTTCAACATTTGAACCAAAACAATGAACAAAAGATCTATATCAAATTATAATAAATACAATTATTCTACAGTTCACCTCACTTAAACTTACACACATTGTGGTTGTGAAATGCAGATGCATTTCACAACCACAATGTGTGCAAATCCAGGAACAATATATATTGTCACCATGGGTGACAGTTAACCGTTAACTTATATTTATAATAAATACCAGCAATGGTAAGGACAACAATACCAGAAGGTAATGGACATAATGGACATGGACATATAGTACATACATATAGTACATACACACACGTCAGTGATGGTAAGAACAACAATCATCATCATCATCATCATCATCATCATCATCATCATCATCATCATCATCATCATCATCATCATCATCATCATCATCACCATGATGAGTGATAATTGATAATCTTTGTTGGAGATCCTTCATTGGTGAAGAGCCCAAGTCCAGGATCAGAACTCAAGGGCTCTGTCAGTTCAAGGGGATGAAACACAGGCTGCTTCACGATGACGTTCACGTCGACACTGTGATACGCTCAAGCAGAGCAGGCGTGAATACACGAGCACTCATTCAGATACCGACTCTCTGGAATATTTCATTCAGAGCCCTCTCAAAGCCACCTCCAGCCAGAGGCGGTGAGCAGCCGTCTACGTGTTGCTCAGCATGTGTAGGTTACAGAGCGGTGCTCCAGCAGCGCAGCGGGTTTATATAAGGGCCATGGCTGCAATACTGCAATAGTGATGTCACTGTTATGGTATGCCGGCCCCCTCCCCTCCTATTTATCTCAGATGGTTGCGTTTGCACTCCACCTAGAGCAGCATCCTCATCTACTCTACATGTGAGGAAGTATAATGCTACTAAACATCTTCTGATCTCATCCAGAAGAACACTGAGCAATACCAAAGGGCTTGAAGAAAACCCGGGTTTAATACGTAAGAATACACATTTTGTGCAGACCAAGAAGGGAATCAGAAAAACAGTAAAAAGCGGAAAAAATAGAAGATTTAAAGAAGTAAATTCCTTAAAAATATTCTCTGAAATGCTCTATTTATCAAGTTGAAATACATATTTAAATCATCCTGTTAGAGACTGGCTACGTTTCCAGAAAACTCACTTGATCCATATTTACACAATGAATTTGACTCCTGTTAGTGAGGCCTCGACACAGTGAACATATGTTTATTTGAGTGAGTTTACAACCTCTCTGCGTGCGTGTGTGTGTGTGTGTGTGGTAGATAAATACGGCACGGCTGCGTTTGGTTATAAAAAGCAGTGAATAGTTTGAGATTTAGGCCAAACAAAGGTGCATTTGAAGGGCTGGCTCGGCGGCGAGCACATGGCTGAGTCACAGGCTTGCACCTGCTCCAACTAGCTGAGTCTTGAATGAGCAGAACACGGACAAACATACGCACGGGGGAAGGAGAGATTAGAGCAGCCTGTGTAAACTACCGCTAGTAAATATATCAGCTCACACAGTCACCGTCCGGATCCGGAGTGACGACAAGGAAAAAGTGGCCTAGACGCGAGCTTTACTTTTACTGTCTTCCTTTCAGCATTGATTTCAGTTTAATGCCATTCTGAGTAAAGTTTTAAGGAACTGCTCTCATTATAGGGTAAAAATCTAGACAACAAACCTCTTCAGACAGGTTTTAAACGTGTTTACTGGCATGGCTTATGAAGATGGATCCTATTAAACACATAAGCCTAAATTCTGAGCTGAGCTTCACGTCTGTCTGCAAGGTTGGATAAAGTTACTTCCCTCCTACGTAGGAGATACACGTGTTCAGCCAATACTGTCACAACAGCAACAGCTGGACAGCAGCTTCTCCAACGTAACAACAAGCTCGAAAGTTCCAGCAACCCATCAGCAGTCCGGGTTGAAGCCAACAAGGACCTAAGAAGAGTTGCAGTTCATCGAATGACCACTGGGGGCAGGCGTCAAGAGCTAGTTAATCCCCACTGTTCACAACCCAAGTGAATTATCCAAATTTGCTGCAGAAGAAAGCACATTTACAGCCTGGTCATCCATGACAACCATATATGGGTGGATGTTCTGTCCTACATCAGGTAAAATAATGATATAAAGCAACAAAATTAACAATTAAGGGCAGATCTTTTGAGTGGTGAATCTATTCATCCTTGACTTTGCTACTGAAGCATCGCTTCTGAGCTGTCAATGAAGACCAAACGGAGCATATTTACTTGTATTTAAAGGTGACCTATTATGGCATTTAATGTCGATTTTAAACAGGCCTTGAATGTCTTAAAAACAAGCTTTTGATTGTTTTTTCTATATAAATTAGAAATTCAGCCTCTGGGCCATGTCTTTATCTTTACTGTTTCTAACCTCATTATCTATGAGGGATTCTGAGTGGGCGGGGCTATGATAATGAGGCTCATCTGATTGGCGATACATCGCTACGAAAAAATGGCGGAAGCTCCGGCCGGCGGAGTTAAGCCTGAATTATAGTTCTGCGTTAAATCGACGCAGAGCCTACGGCGTAGGGTAGGCCGTAGGCTCTGCGTTGGTGTAACGCGGAACTATAAATCAGCCTTTACACCGTATCATGCATGCGATGCGAGCGAGCGTCAGCGACAAAATCAATTCCATTTGCTTTATTTTCTATTGGACTGTCCTAACTGGCTGCAGCGACGCGGCGCGCCGTTTTAAGCTGAACATTTGTTGCACGCCCTGCTTCTATTTCCTTCCTGTCGCTCGCGTTGAAAGCCGGTTGAAAGCGCTGTAGGAAACAGTCATGGATGAGGAACGGCTGATCCAGTTAGTTGAAATGAGAAGTTATCTCTATGATTCCTCCTCATTTCACTACAAAAACCTCAATAAAGTGGCAGCTGCTGGAGGGAGATGGAGGGAGGCGTCCGATGTCACGCAGTGCGACGTGATAGTCGGACGCTCGCATGCAGTTAGGACACGGTGTATAGTTGTGGGCGTGGTTTGCATTTTGGTTACGTAACGAAAATGCGCCGAATCTGAACGGCTCGTAGATCCACATCAAACTGGATGGATCATCCGGGCGGCTGTACAGACACTGCAGAATTTGGTTGCTTTCCTCCATCTCTGAGTTGGCAGGCTGAGGGGAGACCACTTTATATATGTTAAAGCAAGAGAAAACCTGTTTTTCATAATAGGTCCCCTTTAAAGAGGATGCGTTTTGATGTGCTGACTGGGGGTTGGAAGGGTCCAAAGATCAAGCTTAGCTAAAGAGGAGGCACCTAGAGTTAACCGCGCATCAGCTGAACACAGCGGGGACAAACATTCATAGACAATAATCGTTTGATATATTGGAAAACAGGCTGCTTCCTCAACCACATTTTTAACATGAAATTATTGATGCTACTGGTGTCCTGACACATGCTTAAAATGATGCAAAGCTGTGGTTCTGCTGCTAAAAAGAAATAAATCTGGAGGAAAAAAGCTTGGTTGTCGCAAGCTTGCTTATTTTGCACAAGCTGCAGCATAAGCTCTCTGATGAGAGAATTACCTTTTTTGTTCTTTATGATGTCCCTCATAGATTGCTCACTGCCACGTTTTTATCATAACTAAAAAATAAAAACAAGTTTGCAGACACATAACTCAAATGTACATTACCATCTGGTGAACAAAGTTACGTGGCTGTATAAACTGTAACGACAAAAGGCAACAAAAGTTATCACTCGCTTTGCCGTGGGTCTATTTGAAATGGCTGTTTCCTTATTCTTTCTTTTATCTCATGTGACCAAAATCATTTATTACCACCAACAATGGTGAGCTTTCTATGTAGTAGTTCTAGTTTATCTACGCTTTATAGTTCTCTCATAGATGATGCAGCATAAAAACTCAGTGGTCTCCACCTACAAATACACAAGATGACATACATCATCAAGCAGACAACCAAACACCAGACTCTTCTACAAATGCAAATACATTTGTAAGATATTTTCGGGGCTTTTTGTTTTGTTTATTACCGTAGTTTATTTCCTAGATAAACGGTGAACTTTTACTGCTATTACAGTAAATGATGTATTTTATAAATAACAAGTTTAGCTTTTTATTTACCGGTACATCACAAAGGTGACCAAATGAATACCAAAATGAACCTCGCTGATCAATGATCCCATTATGTATGCCTGTATTCTTCATTTTTATTTGCTATTATTTTTAAGGAGCTATAAAATCAGACGAGATGTAACTTTCAGAATAATCTGGAGCAGTTTCTCATGCAAACCACTGCCATTGCTGGTATTTCTCATCATTCCCAGTAGATCCTGGTTTACACTCATTTACATCTTCTCCTCGTGTTGCCAATTTAAAGACCTGCTGCTCTTTGTAGTTATTTTCTTCTTGTCTTCAGAGCAACTAGTGTTAAATCTCGCAGCTTGTCGGGGCAGGAGCAGGTAAATGTCATGTAGTAGCAGTGCCAGAGAAGCCCAGCTGGAACAGGTACTCACTTCTCCTGCTCCGTCTCCGTCTCTCCTGCAGAGCAGCAGCAGTTTCACCAAAATCAATACTCTAATGTTGTCAACGGGGATTTTATCAGACAACGTTGTATTTGTGAAAATCATTACCTTGTGGTTAATGTGTACTCTTAACGAGTCACCATGTCTGACACACTGTGTTGTTTGACAACAGAGACGGGGAAAAAAAACGTAATTAATGATAGTGTTATCTGGAAGTCATATTGCATTAAAAGACAGTACATGAGGGCAGCGATAGTACAAGACAAGCAAACAGATTTGAACTGCTGACAAGTTGTATTTATAGTAAATGTAATCTGGCTGAAAACATATATATAACTACCTGTGTATGTAGCAGGTATTAGTGAATGAGTGAGTTTAAAATGTTCTGCCAGCTTCTTTGCCCGGAAACGTGATCCCAGGCCTTTGGATGCCTTGTGAGCTGCAGGTCACAGCACAACAACTAGTGCACTGGGATTAAACAGCCTAACTGAGAGCGCTCTCTGGCCTTGTCCCAATACTCCCCCTACCCCTACTTTTCATTCCTACCCCTAAATTTTGCGCGTTCCCGTGAGGGTAGTGGTGTCCCAATTCCTCTTTTCATCTAGGGGTAGTGGAGAAAACAAGGGTAGTGGCTATGAATCTGTCCCTACGGATCGAGGGTTTTCGGATGCTCACTAGTTGAACTAGGGCCAGAAAAATTTCCCAGAATGCTTTTCGTCGTCATTTGCGGAATTAATCAAAAAAAAAAAACATGGCGGACATTTCTTATTTTTTAGTGAATAAAATCAATATTTTGAGTTAGTTTCTGCATAAAAATGCGTTTTGATTACATTTCTAGCGAGAAATATATATTTTACTTTCATAATATTCACTCAGTGAATGTACATAATCACTCGTTTGCCCGTTGTTGCAAAGTCTTTTTCAAACCTCGCCAGAATAAAGGCTGATTTATGGTTCCACGTTACGGCGTAGATTACGCGGTGACGCACGCCGTACGCCGTACCCTACGCCGTACCCTACGCCGTAGGCTCTGCATCAATTTAACGCGGACCCATAAATCAGCTCCCGAGCCGGCAGGCAGAAGTCCCGAAATTTTTGGAGCAAATTTCTTAACAGGCGTAGCTACAACTGTTAGATTTCATCTATTACACCAACATTTATCTTCCTAAATGATTTATTTCAGCCAGCGGTAATTCTCCACAGAGCTGCAGGTTTCTCCCCGGGACGACGGCGCAGGTTGACCTGGCGATCACGTCTGTACTCCGGCTGCTGCTGCTCCCGGACCAGCGGCTCTTATCATCGCCGAAAACATCGGGTCAAATTTCTTAACAGGCGTTATTTGGATAAACTGTGCCCAGGTTGGGGATCTTAACGGTAACTTTTACGCCTGAAAAAATATTAAAACTTAATAAAGTGGCATATTAACAGCGCTACAGCTGAAATTAAAACAGCTTTTGGCTCTCAGCTTCCTGATTTTAGGGGTGGTGCTGAAAGTATCGGTAGGGGGAGTATTGGGACAGGTCCCTGGGAAGATTTCAAGTCCCCTAAAATCTGTCCCTTCTTTTTTAGAGGTAGTGAGGGAGGGCTAGTGGTAGAAAGTAGGGGGTGTATTGGGATTGGCCCTTATACTGGAACCAGCATGAACTGACCTCCAGCCTTCCAGTGCATGCTCCTGTTATCCACACAGGTACGTGTACCCACAAATCCCAGGCCTCAGCCTCCGTGACTCACTCCCTCGCTGAATTTACAGCTACAGAAATCTTCTAAACATCTAAACATCCTCTCTGTGTGACCGCACAGCCACCACAACAAAACACATGGAGAAGAAGAAGAAGGGAGCACAGAGCCTATCCTACGTCTTTTCACATGCAGCTTGAAACATCGGTCACAACTGTGACCGTTCTCCTCTCTCAATTATTTTGTGCGGTGCCAAGCTCAGAAAGAGTGCTGTTATGAAGTCATCTTCATAAGTTAATCATTAAATGACTTCAGACTTGGGATCTACATGTTTAAAATCAGAGTTTTTTCAGGAGAACACAACGTTCCTCAGAAGTACGACACCAGGCTTCCCTCACAGGCTCCAAAGCCCAACGGCTTCCTGGGAGATTTGGGTTGACAATAAAAGTCACAATGTGTCCCTTTCTCTGTATTTTCAAATAATTCTGCTACTTGGCTGAAGCTTTCCACTGCATATTTTATTTTTCTTTGTCTTTACACTTTCTACCACACTACAGTTTACTTCTTCTGATCTAGAAAACTTTACCCAATCATTTAGGGAAAGAAGAAAAGATCATCTTGTGCCAAAGTGTTAAAAGAAAGTGCTTCACTTTAACAACTGCTGGCAAAAAAATCTCAAAATTCTCTGTTGTAAGTCCCTTTGGATGAGAGCATCTGCTAAATATAAAAATGATAACAATAATCACCTTGATTTTAGGGGGTTCATTCAGCAGGTTTATCTTGTAAAGGGGAAAGAAATTACAGATTTGATATTTAGCAATTATATTAAATCCTGCAAGTTCTCCTTGTGGATAAAAGTCAGATCATTTAATACAAATATTGCAATTATTTTTCATCAGATACAATAAAGAAAACAATGTTGAATTATTCCGTCACAATGGAAAACATATTTGTTGATTTCAGTGATTGTAACGAGCTGTCATGTTTTCCACCGTCGTGGTTTTCCAAGGGCGTTCTGAATTGCAGAGTCGGGGCCAGGAAAATCCCTCCCAACTTTGCATGAGGGAGAAGTGTCCAGAAGGCCGTTATCTCATGCTGACGAATGTAGATGTTATTTAAAACTAAGTCCTGAGAGACAATAGAACCTGGTTCTGAGCGGTGCCATCCTACAGAATAGACGGCTACGGGAGATGGCAGGCTGATTGCTCCATCAATGGGAAATGAGGCTGTCATATCAGCAACAAAACCTGATAGCATCACAGACGTCAATGTTTCTCCTCTCATTTTCTCTCTGATGTTCTCTTCTCCTTTCCTGTCCTCACCATTCCTCTCGCCTCCTCATCCTTTCTCATTTCCTCTCCTCTCTCCTGTCCTGTAGACTCTGGCTCTTATTTTTCCCTAGTGACTCAACTGAACATTATCCCACATTTATCCTTAGATATCAACATGCAAACAGTAACACCAACATTGATTCAATATCACGAATAAGTCAAGAATATTAGAGCTGATCTTATACAGAACATATTTACTCTAACAGTATTAAAGTGGCTCACAGTTCCACAGAAAGGTATCACTTGTTTCAAAAGTTTGCAACATCTCACAGTTTATTTTTAATGGTTTTAGCTTCATTGCTCTGGTTCACTCACGATAATAGTTGGTGATTTCTCAGAAAGAAATTGGGAAAATCTCTGACGAACAGACCCAGCTCAAGAGTCGAATGGGGAAGCGTTGACCGATGACACAATACGTTTCTGAGGAGTCGCTGTATTCTAAATATGAGCAAATGGTTTTATGAATATTAAAGAAGCATATTTTAAAGGATGCAGCTTCAAATACAGTTCAGTAACATGTTGGCCACAATAAGTTGAATAATAAGAAACCCTGCTGGGTCAAACTGTTACAGCACTGAACGTTTTGTAGAGTTGTGCTCACAAGTGGTAAAAAAAAAATAAATAAAATTAAAGCCACTTCAAAATTGAAACGACATATATTGCCAGGCCTGACAAACAAAACTAATGCACAAGTTCAAAAATTTGATTTCAAAACACCCAAGAGGGTCAGTGCCCTTAAATTCCTTCTGAAAATGACCACTTTTACAAGAGCAGTAGACCTTTTAGCCATGGTAGAACTGATATTACGATGACGTGATTGAGGTATAAAGATAGAGGCTCTTTTGAGTTGCAGTGAGCGAGCTAGCTACTGTAAATGGTCTCTGGATGTGCATAGTTTCGTCTGACAAAACATAACCCGCTACTTTGTTGGTGCCAACTAAATTCGGAAAATAAATCCTTCAGAAAACAGTTCAAACTTGTTGTAAACTTTGACCTGGGGCTTTAGTGTAGAGCTAAAAAGCTCCCCAAAGATCAGACGGGTCAAAGCTGCAACATCCCTTAATAAAGAGGCAAACGTCGGGAAAAACAGGGGCGTGAAGAGGAATCAAGGGGATTACGGCACCCTTAAAAACCATCTACCCTGAACAGATATTTAAAGACATGGTTGAAAAGGGTGCTTTTGTACAGTATCTCTGTAATACGCATCTCATCGTGACATAGATATGTCTGCTTTGAACGATACAGCAAATGTACTGATGCTAACATTCGCTCACACTTACAGACTTGGACAACATTTTCATGTTAATCACTCTGTATTTAGTATATAACTTGTACGTGTATTTTTTTCTAACTAGCTGAACCAATCTATAACCATGACCAAAGCACATTTTAACACATTATAATGTTAATTTGAGATACATTCTGCAATTTGGTTTAAGACAACATTTTCACTCTCTCCCTTTCTCTCTCTCTCCCTCTCTCTCTCTGCCGTGGGGAAAGTGATGGGGGATGGGAGATGCTCATGACAGAATCTGCTCGTTGCATAGGATGGCGAGTGAGCATGGGTGAGTGAGCTAAAGGAACAAGTGAAAGGCGAGGAGAGAGAGTGTGTGAGTGTATACTACCGTAAACTCTCCACTGGGAAGCTTGAGCCTCGCCCCTCATCATCAGCATCTCATTCTGATGTGCTTTAAAAACATGTATTTCCAAAGTTGGATATGCAGCACGTGATGCTAATCTAATCTAAGTGCACTACTTTTATCAACCAAACTACAAAAGTACATCCATATTTTGAAAGAGGAATGTTTTTTTGCCTCTATGTGTGTCATCTTCTAAACATCTAAGTCGTGTTCTGGTAAAGAGGTTTTCACTGAACAAAGCACTACAATATAACAGCCGATGTGTTCCTGCTTTTTGTCCTGTTTGCAGCCCCGACATAGTGTACTTCTCTGTCGCTGTCACAAGTTCCAACTGCCAGGCTTTGGTAACTCAATTTGACATCGCTTATTGTGCCCACATTTAGTGCCACTTATCTGTTTAGTGCAAAAGAGAAGCATAAATGAATGAACTTGAACAGGAGCAGCGGGGGTTTAGGTTGCCGGTAATGTGCGTGCACAGCACTTGGCTGATACTCCTGAAAAGACAGAGATCCTATAGCCTGCAGGGCACTGATCCTTCGCTGGTTTGCTGACCTCTGTGGCACAATCAGATCAATGACCAGGACGGGGGGCAGAGGTGTGAGAGCCTGCATGTGTGGTGGGGAGAGTGAGCAGCGGGAGTCACAGTCAGGGCACTGCATGATGATCAGCACCTGCCAAAGTTGCTAAAACTTCAGAAACTTCACACACTTTAAGATGATACATGACGGATAGTAGAAAAAGGCCAAATTTGTCTTCTCTCAGAAGAAATTGTTTGATCTGAACTGTGGCTGACACTACTGCAAACGTACACACAGATCAGAAGCAGTTTATTTTAGGCTGCACTCACACTATCAAAGTTTGGTTCAGTTACAACTCAAGTGTGGTTGCCACGTTGGGGCAGTTTATTTAAAAAAAATGTGCAAACACAGCCACAGAAAACTTTTGTGTGCAGCAAAAAACCCTGCTGAGAACCTTTGGAAAGGGGAAACTCGGCCCAAAATCAAAAGATGAGGCAAGCTTGGAGCAACTCTCCCAGATGTATAATAACGCTGTCATAAACATCAGTCAAGTTAAACTGGATGTATCAGAACAATGCTTCATGGTCTTCAAATTTGAATGTCACTTAAAGAAAAATAAGCCTTTAATAACCTTTCCATGGTTATACGTTGTGAGTGTGCATGCCTGAATAGCGTATAACCTCCAGACAGTAACAGTAAAGCAAAAAGAAGCATCAAAGAAAAAAGACAGAAAAGGTGTGAAACAAGGTGACGACTAGGAGGGGAAGGATTACTGTCCACGTGGCCGTGACCCAGCACTCTTCGCCCCCAAGCACACCCACACATCTGAGAGGGGTGGAGAATGGCAGCAAAATAAGAACCGAAGCTCCTGGCGCTCTCTGGGTCACCCCGTCACAGGCATCTGATGCCTGCCTGCAGGACACGGCGTATGGGTGGGTGGGGGTCCCACAACCATCTTTGGTGTGATGCTCAAGCACTCAGTGAAGCGAAAATAAGTGGTAGATCTAACGGATTTGTTAGAGTGGAACAAATACAACTGGGGCTACGCTTCAGACAGAAATGTTAGACTAAATGTAGAAGAAGAATTTCGACCCATTCTTCTTTACAATATTGCTTTGCTTTGGACTTTCACTGTGTCATTTCAAAATCTTGATTATTTTATTTTTCAGTCATTCTTCATGTATATGTACTGGTGGCATCATTGTTGAGGTGCAGGGTATCATTTAAACCAAGCTCAGGAAGTCAGACACATAGCTTCACATTTGCCTCTAAAATACCCTGGTACACAGAGAAGTTCATACATCTTTGGCAAACGTATCTCTGGGCATTAAGGTCAAACCCCACAGCCTTGGTCCCATCTGTCCATCGGACATTGCTCCAGAAGGCTTGTGGTTTGTTCATACGCCGTTTTGCAAACCTCAGCCATTCCTCAACATTCTTTTTAGACTACAGGAATTCACCTGGCAAACCCCCCTAACATGCCATACTTGTTAAGTCTTGTAATTGTGCTGTCGTGGATTTTAAGGTTTAAAGGGAAAGTTTGTTTTTTTACAACCTGGACCTTATTTCTGACATTTTTTATGGTCGTATACTCACCCAGGCAAGTTTGGTGTCATTTGGAGTCCTTCGGAAGATATTAGGGGTTCTTTTGCGAGCCGCTTCTCCATATAACGGTAGTGAATGGGGCACAGTGGGACACAGACGATGCAGCGTCTAAATAACACATGATTGCCGCGAAACTCGTTCATTTATTTTATAAATCACTAGATCTGCTTCCAGGACCTGTTGTCTACATCCAGGGCTGTGTGTGTAACAAGGAAATCAGTTTGTAAACAAGACCTCTGAACTCATGACGTCATCTCTGTGCGCGCATCGCAGACACAGCTCTGTGTACAGCTGGAGTTCACTACTGTTAGTTTACTGTTAGTTATTTGAAACATGTCTGAATATTTGTCAAATTCTGAGGTTGTGGACGACGACTTTGAATATGATGGACGTCCTTACCGTTTTGAGCCAGAGTATACGGCTGAAGAGCTCACTGAACGGAGGACAGAGTGCGCGCACAGAGATGACGTCATGCAGGTCAGAGGTCTTGTTTACAAACTGATTTATTTGTTACACACACAGCCCCGGATGTAGACAACAGGTCCTGGAAGCAGATCTAGTGATTCATAAAAGAAATGAACGAGTTTCACGGCAATCATGTGTTATTTAGACGCTGCATCGTCTGTGTCCCGCGGTGCCCCATGCGCTACCGTTATATGGAAAAGCGGCTCGCAAAAAAAAACCCTAATATCTTCCGAAGGACTCCAAATAACACCAAACTTGCCTGGGTGAGTATACGACCATAAAAAATGCCAGAAATAAGGTCCAGGTTGTAAAAAAACGAACTTTCCCTTTAACTCTTGCGGGTGTTTTCCCTGATGTTGGGGTTACTTTGAAGGGAAGCCCAATCCTGGCAAGATTAGCCGCCATCTTTAATGCTTTCCACTTGTGAATAATCGTTCCTTAAATTACAAATTGTTTGTAAATGGCTTTATAATACTTTTCAGATTGATTTGTAGGAATAATTGGTTCTGTAAGACCACTGCTTATGTCGTTCCCTCATGGCATTGGGTTAAAACATACCCATCCAGAACCTATCCGGTTTTTATATGAATCTGCACTTCTGTTGATGATTAGTTGATCAAAAGCTGTTGATCAGTAGCATAGCTGCAACCTAGCCTCTTAAATCCTATGGAAGCAGTAAAGTGGTACTTAGTACTGCCCTGATGATTTTTTTTCTTTTGCCTTCAATTTTTCTAAATGCTTAATTGCATGGTGAAAAAAGCTACGTGTTATCTGAGGTTACGTTTGTCTAGTACATGATGCTAATAATGATTTTCTTTTTAAAATAAGACATACTAACTTAAACAGGCGAATGTAAATGTATGCCTAGAGCTCTGATGGGGTTTCAAAGGAATTATTTTACAATTGTAGGAAACAAACTTTTTAAAATTCTACATGCAGACACTGGATTAATAATGTGCCGACAAAGAGAGAGTAGCTAATTACATGCTAGTCAGCTGTGCTGGATTTCCATCCACACGCTGCATCACCTCCAGTGAGATAACAGCAAGCTGGCAAGCCCTGCAGTTGAAGGCTTCTCCCTCTCCCTTATTCTCTCCTCCATCCTCCCAGGATTCCCTCTGTTAGATTACACACATCCACGTTCAAACTGCCACTTTCCAGAAATGCCACCCAAACCACGGGAGGACTGGACCGTGACTGGGTCACAGGAGATGCGTGAGTTGTAAAGCCGGATGTCAAAGTGTGGATTTTTTGTTTCTGACACTGCTGGAAAAAAAACTATAAATGATCCATTGACAAGATAATCCGGTGCAGCTGTACCTATTCCAGGGCTGAGCATATTAACTCTGCTCTAGGATTTGTATACTTGTGTGATTCATTGGTAAAGAAAGTGGGGATTTACTGTTTCACTGACTCACGATGAGTCACTGAGTACGTAAAGACAGAGCACACGGTATGTTATGTTGCATAAAAACACTGGAATAACCTTTACTATTAAACCATAAAACAGTTGTGTGTTAAAATCATAATATCTGAGAAGCAAAACAAATTTCATCTGACATAACTCTCAAAGTAAAAATAATAATATTTTTTTTTAAAAGCATGGTAAGAAAAAGGGTGTTGGAAATATTTGTATGCAAGATGTGATTATGTGACACATACGCCTCTCTGACCTCCAAATGTTTTGGATCCATACATCTTTTTAGACTTGAGGCAGTCCCTCATCTCTCAACGGCCTCTTTTGTCCATTGTCAGCCATGGCAAGTTTGCAACATCACTGTCAGACTAAGACTGAATAAAACTGACAATCCTCTTTACCTCAAAGAAAGAGAAATGGAGAAAACACAGAGCTATTGAGGGACGAGGGGGAGAGACAGTTAAAGCGGAAGAAACAGCACAAAAAGCCTGGATGAATCACATGCCACGTACCGCAGCAGCTGAGGTAACCACATCTTGGAGTACATGAGTCATGTTTGTCATGTAGCTGCAAAAGGCTGGGACTGCACAACGTTTTTCTCCATCAGCACTATGGGGGTTGGTGGTAATATTGACAAGAAGTGGAGGTGGGGGTTGGTCAAAAGTCTCCAAAAAATTGTGCAGTGATTGTGGGAGAGCCATCACTTGAATATTATGACTCACAAACTGTCCAAGTACATCAGCTTGACCTCTCTGGCAAATACACTGTAATTCAACGGACATCCACGTTACGATTGTGATAAAACAAACTGAACTGAAGTCTCCCGTGGGTTGTGTGTGTACAAGCATGTGCATCCTTTCATTGAAGAAGTAAAACTACAAGAAATTCAACAGGATGGAAACCTTTAAGGCCACCACCCCGAATTGCCTCTCTCATAATCAGCTTGAGAAGTTCACAGCAAGTTTTACAAATCAACTGTGGATTAAATCAATGTATTTTATAGTATGGTCTACAAAGGGGAGTTGGGGAGTTTTTAACTCCATCGCAGGATATATTTGTGGTTCACACGGCTAAGGCTAAAGCCGTGATGGCGGGAACTCTCCGGTCCACCTTAAGAGAGTGGGCTGGCCGCGGACAGCTCCGTGGTGCTGAAACCGCTCCGAGACATCTGTGCAGCGGCGGGGACGAGGCGGGAACCGGGCTAGTTAACCTGGAAACTACACACACCCCGCACCGACACCGCCAACAACACAAAGACACCTTAAATGATCTTTCCAGTGTCGTATTGTGTAACCGCGGTGACGTTCGTGGGGAAAGGTTAAGCAATTTGGCGTGCTTTCTACGTGAAAATGGCGGCCATGGCTGCTAACCACTAACCAGCCCCCTGTAGTACAAGCAGCCACAACACCCAGGGAAGGGCTGGAATATAATAATAACACAGAGTACCATCAAAGAACACCTTTCAATAAGGCGAGAATCAATAAAAGAGGAGAGCAGAGCTGTAGTTTTGGATGTGAAGAAGCAACATGAGCCACTATTCTCTCAGAGAGACACACATCCTCTCTAATTGTAGTAAAACTCATGAAACAACCGCTTTAATCACCAGCAACAACAAAAAACAGCAGCCCGTGTTGTATCTGCCCCCTCTCTTACTTTAACATGGACTGCTCCTTGGCTTCCTCCTTCTTCTGTCGGTCCATGACTCCGAGGATGATGTTCCTCTCGTCCTCGGTGAGGTGGCTGAGGTCCGGCATGTCGGGGGCCGCGGCGGCGGCAGAGGCGGCGGGCCCCGGGCCCGAGCCGGGGCCGGGGCCGGGGCCCGGGCCCGGGCCGGGGCCGCCCCGGGGCCCGTGGGGAGCAGACATCTTTTACACACAGCGGCTAAAACAACGAGAGAGGCAGCGTCAACCATGACATGTTAGCAGTGGCACACACATTAGACTGTGCTGCAGAAATAAGCCATCATCATCATCATCATCATCATCATCATCATCATCATCATCCCCAGCAGTGCATGGGGGGATCAAACATCATGCTGCCACCGGCTGGAAGCTGAAATCACTATATTCAAGCTGGTGCAACACATAGTCAATTTCTAAGAAGGAAAACACTGGGAGATTGGGACGTAATTGCCCCTTAAAAAACAATCACAGGCTGCAGGTTACAACCTTTAGGTACTCCAAACACAAGCAGCGTCCATCCAGGGGGAGGAAGAGTAGTGTAAAAAATGCAGAGGATTAAAAAGAACAACTCTTGCCTTTTATTTTGCAGTCATGTTAAATCCTGCCTATCCCATCGCTGCCATCCTTTAGAGGGGTTTCACTCGCATGCTGGGAATAAAAGATGCCCGCTCCGTCCTTGTTTTGTTTTCCGCTGCAAGCCCTTAACCCTCCTCCTCCTCCGCCACGCTGCTTCTATAAAAGCTTCCTCCAGCTCGGGGAGTGTAATTCTTGGAGATTTCTTAAATGCACAAAAAATGGATGCAATGGCAGAGAGAGGGAGGTTTGAGAGGAGAAAAAAGGGGGAGAGAGAGAGAGAGAGTGAGAGGATGGGTTAAAAAAAAAAACTAGGAAGAAGAGGCGGAGCGATGGAGACACGTAGGAGAATAAAGCTGGCTGTTCATTGACAGGAGCGGGGGAGGGAGGGATGGAGGGATATGGAGGGAGGGATGGAGGGAGAGAGCGGGGGAGACGTGCAGCTGGAGCTGCCCTGCACGCAGGACGGCATCATGCATATTTCATAACCAGATCATGAGCATTGTGAGGGGGACAAATGTGAAGAGGGAGGATAAATACAGAATCTGACTGTATAGTGAGAATGGAAGTGGCTGCAGGTGCGGCAGCGGTTCCGGTCACTGCTCTTACTCTTTACAGGAACTTTACAGTGAACTACCAGCTGATGTGGGAAACTCTGTTATGGAAAACGATTACACTGTGGTGAAGCCATGCCACTATGCCAAAACAATTATTCTCTAAAGTTTTGATTGCTAAACATATTATTTTTTTAATTGAGACAATTCATTTAATTGTCTCAATTCAATTCAATTCATTTAATTGACACTATTGTGTCCTTATAGATCTAATGTGTCCAGCATCCATAATAATCTAGGGCCTAGATGGAAGGAAGTAATACTGTAAAGTAATACTCTAAAACTGTTCAATTGTTAAGATGTGTTGAGATTTATTATCTGTAAAATTGGTTGAGACTGTTGAGTCAAGATGTGAAACATAAAAAGGGAAATTCAAGCTTTTCCTCCATTTATTTTATTTTTCTGAAGTTAAGCACTTTATTTGAACATGCAATTTTCATTTATTTTATTATTCTATTATTATTTATTTTGTCTTATTTTGAAATGCAGCCCTTCTTTTATTTAGTTAATGACAGAACATTATACATTATTATACCATTATTATATATCTGCAGTCATACATTTATGTTCAGTTCTATGTTACGTGACAATAAATATTATCCAAAAGTTTTTGAATCGTACTGAATTAATTTGATTTGACAGGCAGGTATTGAGTACATGCAGATGTTAATACAACTACTAGGCTACTTAAATATATATCACACTAAATAGTTAGACATTATGATCTTTCGGACCTTTGCTTCAAGAAATTTTCTCTAACTGGACCTCTTTAAGTTTTAGTTGAATACCCCTGATCTAGGCTATCTATAGGTTATCTATAAGATAAAGGTTTACTTATACTTTGTTAAATTTTCTGAGGAATATGCTGGTGACACGATCCCCGAAACAACTGTATGACAGATTATACTATCATTTTGCTCACTATGGTTACAGTACAAGAGTTACATCAGAGAGGTCTCAAAGTGCTACCACATTCAAGGCAAGAAAATCAACACAAAGCAGCAGTAGCATTACTAAAACATAAAACGTGAAGGATAATATTCAAGCACAATTTGATACAAAGTACATTGAGAGGGTCCCTTGAAATGTCCAGCTACACAAAAATATAAATCTGGCCAAAGTGGCCATAGAACAGCTATGATACAGAGAACTTTTTTTACAGAGCCATGGTTGGCTGGAACTCTGTACCAGTTCATATTTCTCATGTAGGTATCAAAGACTGATTTAAGATTCAGTTGAAACAATATCTTTTAAAATTTAATGAATTACGATTTGACATTTGGAAAGGAATAGAATTAAGTTTGAATAGAATTACAGGTAGTGAAAAACCCTATCACAATTAAGGTGAAAAGTGGTCCAGAATTCTAAGATAAGGTCCTTTCAGGCAGGTATTGTTTATGAAGGTGCTTTATTTGACTTAATTTCTATGTATTTATGTCTGAGAATGATGGTGATTTAGTTCTCGTCTGTATTGTTTGTGACTAAGGGAGTTGTGTCTATTATTGTTTTGTTTGTCATGTATAATGTATGTCTGTTATGTATTAAGTGTTAATTTGTGTTGTGTGTATGTTGGACCCCAGGAAAAATAGCTAATGCTCTTGCTAATGGGGATCCTAAATAAAACAATTAGCTTTTGAATTGTGCCAATTCTTTCTACCAACTAAGAGGATGACAAGTGTATTAAATGCATGTGAAAGTAAGTGACTGATGATATACTTTTAAGCAGCCATACACCTCCTGATTGATGCCTGATCTTCCCCAAACACCATGTTTGTATCTGTTCCTCTTTTCTCTTCCAGGAGGGTTCAATTCCACCCCATTCACCAATGTTTTCTTTGATCCCCTTTGATTTCTGTGCTGCGGCTTCTTTGATCTGCAGCGTTCTCCCAAAGATGGTCCATCTCTGAGTTCCCAGGCCGTGGCGTTGATAGCATCTGAAGGAAACCATTAGGAGGATAAGATTGTCTTTCCCTTATTAGGGCTCTAAATTAACACCAGTGTAGTGATCTACGACAAGTTAGACGTCAAGATTAAAGCGCTTGCCGTCTGAACAAACAGTCCATTCAAAAATAAACATGATCTCAGAGCCAAAAGAATGCTTCAGAAGGTTTTTTTTTTAGAAATACACAGGAGAAAACAGTGTTGGTACCAGATGTACAGATAAGTAACCGTCATGTTATCTAGACCACAGGGAATCACGCCTCCCAAATATTACGGGAAAGAACGCAGAGCCAAAACATAAGGTATGTTTCACAATTAACTCTTTATTTGATGAGTCCTTTCACACTTTTCACAACATTTTTCTTTTGAAAACCACAAGCATCCTTAACTGCAACGCTCTTAAACACAAAACAGGAAAATCACTTGCACCGAGTCTGGTTGTGAAGAGATAATCATTTCCAAGTCAAAACAGGGTTTTCAGACTATTTACCCAGCTCTGCGTTAAATCACACATAAGATATTTAACGGTTTTACAATGTTTGATGTATTACTTTGAGAATATTAAGACCAGTAAGAGACAGAAAAGCTTAGCTCTATTGAGACTAGTTTCATAAACACCTGTCTCTGTCATTCGTGGACTAAAACGTACCAGGAACACAGGTTGTTAGGAATGATGCAGGGAAACAGAGTCAAGGAGCAACTTTTGATGAGATCAATATCCTTTAATTCCTTAAACTTCATAGATTATAAAAGGTTTGTGTTTTTATACAGTAAATGTAACACAAAGTAAAAAATGAGTGATCAGTATTTTGATGCCGGACCAAATTCTGAAGTAACAGCTTCAAAACGGTGGACTGTGAAGTTTAGCAATATCCAGGTGAAGAAACACAACTGATCCTTAAGCCAAGTGGCGTTAAAGGAAGTAGGTTTATCCTGTGTGTATTTACATGTTTGTAATTCAAACAATGCTCAACTCGTCCCTTGTCCGTCCAAGAAACGTATCGATCCTCAGGACAGAGCAGTGTGAACAACTCTCCACTTATTCCACGCAGTCCTCCCCCTCCGCCGGCCCCGTTTCCTCCTCCAGCTGCTTTATTTCACCACCGTGACAACGTGCTTTTCCTTCTCACACACCGCAGGAACGGTTCCTGGTTTGCTGTGCTTGCGGACATTTATCTCCCTGGAAAAAAAAAACAAAAAGAAATATTATGTAAATATTCAGGAAGAGGCAAATCACGGGGAAGATGCAGAGAGGGATGGAATCAGAGTCTGTCGTTGTCATAACTACATCACAAAATCTCAAGAAAGATAGAGTATTAGCCGCAGACTGTAAACCAGTCCTATGATAACGATGACACTGCCCATGAAAAAGAGGGAAGCAGACTGAGATAAGAGTCAGTGGACAGTGTGGCGGACGGGGATCCGTCCTGCTCAACTGCAGATGAGGACGCCGATTAAGATCACGTCATAGCGGACAGTCGTCTGTGAGATTGTCCATCAGGCTCGTGTGACTGCTCAGAGCCAGACACCGCTCCCTCACTATGATCACTTATCAGAAAAACATCAAAAGTGAGTGTTTATAAGGTCTGTATTAGAAAGTTGGATCACAACAGAGACAAAGTGTCCGGTGAAAGACCTGATCGACTTATAGTTTGCAGGTGGATTTAACAATAAGGAAATGCTTTTGATTATCATCACCATCCAGATTTTGAAGAGATTCTGGTATAAATGAGGCATCAAGCTGCTTTAGCTCTTCATATACAATCATGCTTCTTCCAACTTAGAAAAATATCAAAAATCAGGTCATTTCTTTCATCTAAAAAGAGACAGTTATACATGCATTTATTTCATCCCGGTTAGATTACTGCAATTCACTTTTTTCATGCCTCACTCAGCAAAATCTAAATAAACTACAGTTAATTCAAAATGCAGCAGCCAGACTCATTACCCGGTCCAACAGGAGAGAACATATCACACCAATTTTAAAGTCCCTTCACTGGCTCCCAGTCCGTTTTAGAGTGGATTTTAAAATTTTAATTATTACTTTTAAGGCTCGTATGGGGCTAGCTCCTGATTCCATAGCTGACCTCCTGACCTCATACAAGCCTGAACGCACCCTGAGATCCTCTGGTGGGTCATTCCTGGCCATTCCTTGGTCTAACTTAAAGACCAAGGGTGACCGGGCCTTTTCTGTTTTAGCCCCTCGCTTATGGAATGACCTGCCGGAGGAGATCAGGGGAGCTAACACACTGTCTTCTTTTAAGTCACTTTTAAAAACTCACTATTTTAGACTTGCGTTTAACTGATTGTATTATTTGTCTGTTTTTATTATCTCTCAATTGTGTCTTAATATTGTACTAATTATTTGTTTCCTGTTTTTAATTGCATGTAAAGCACTTTGTGACTTGTTTTTGAAAAGCGCTTTATAAATAAAGGTAGTATTATTATTATTATTATTATTATTATTATATTTGTGTGCATGTGAAGACCCGGTCCAGTGGTAACGACTGAGGGGTTGAAGCGACTTCCTTTACCTCAAAAATGATGCTATTGTACAAAACACACTACTTATTGGGATCTTTTCTTGAAAGTTTACAATTTTAAACTGTTTGTTCTTATAGTTTTACCCTCCGACCCCCCCCAAATGATAGAACATTGTATTTTTATAACGACACAATGAGAAGTTGATGGGAGAAAAGTGAATCCGCACTTTTGCCGGCGGGCCTCCTTCATGATCCTCAGCTCCTTGCTCTGGTGGTAGATGTTCTTGGGCAGATGTCGGTGACGGTGGATGCGTTGGATCTGAGGATGGTGCTGGAACTTCTGCTTCAGCTTCTGACTGTAGTTGGCCGCCTGTCTCTGCCTGGGAGCCAGCTGCATCATACCAGAGACAAAATAACAATCAAGTTTATGTTCAGGCCTTTAAAAAAAAAAAAAAAATGAAGTTAACAGGTGGAAGACTTTTGTTCACTTTGGTAAGAATGATCTTGTGAGGAAGCTCATGAGCAGGAATCCTACACTTCAGGATTCCTACTACGCTGCTGCTGGGAGACACTGAGATTCTAGATTGTCTTCACCACTTACGGCATCGTATTTTTGGCCTTCGTTGTTGTTTCCACTTTGCGTGTCTGCAGCTGATTTCCACTGACTGGCAGTGGTTTCTTATCTACTGTTCACACAGCAAACCCTTCAGTTAACGTCTCCTCTGAGACAGTCGTCATGGACTGCCAGTAAATTTGGGTCATTTGAAAGAACACTGTCATTTTTCTGATGAGGACAGCATCTTTCCCCCAGGATGACCCTTGCTGACTCTGCTTTACTCAAATTCACTTCACAGAGGACTCGGTGACTCGTTTGTCAGGTTATAATTATTCTAGCAGCCTTTACAGTAGTTTCAGTTGCCATGGTGAGAGGGTTCCTTCATTCGGGGGGACGTTGGGTACCGAGATTACTGCGAGTCTGGCGTCTGTTGCTCCCCACCAAGTTCACAGACAATGTGGTCTGAGTTCAGCGTGAGCGGTAGTTACAGCCGGCCCTTAGTTACAGTCGGCGAACATCATAAAATGTCGAATGCCACAGTAAGCAGTAACTTCAGCTTGACAACATACTCATTCAAAAGCAAATCAATGTCTGTTAAAAAGTGAAGACACCAGCTCAAAAACACCCCCACCCTCGCCCCCCCCATCCACCTCTGCTTCGCTCATAAAAACCGCCGGCTGCCTGGACGGGTCTCAGCTGGGTCTGCTCTCCTGGAAGGCTTTTATTCTAATTAAAAGCAAACGATTTGTCTCGGATTCAGTTTGTTGAGAAAGAGTTGTAAGATGCTGACCCTGTGGTACTGAACTAATCTTCCTGGATACACGGATAGTCGACCTCCTAAACATTGTTTTTCATAACTCAACCCGATATAGAGATGTGACAGCAGACGGCGCTGAGCTCGGACTTTGGTTTGGGGGGATTTAAATTTAGCAAAAGGCTGTAATGATCAAGACCAAGAATTTTCCTCAAAAGATGATTACAGACAAACTAGTTTTGTTTTGAAAATTTGCCACATGAGGAAAGACAGATACTGATGAAGAACAGGACTGAATGAAAAGTCACGTTTGTCCAAACTGAACAAGTGAATCGGCTTTGTCCTATTTACAAAATGACGAGTTGATAGCGCTGCAGCAAAGCAACGTTCTCCTGCTGATGCTCCCTCTGACAGGGTGTGGAAAACTGCAGAGACCGCAACTGCCAAAAACTCTTAAAACTATGACCACTAGATCTTTTTTGGCCTGGGGGAAAAAAGCAAAAAAAAAAAAAAAAAAAGCCAGTGAAGCAAGCTTTTGACAAAATTGGGCTAATTTGGCAGATAGTACTATATATGCAGTGAATTCTACCAATCAATCAAAACGTCAGGCATTATCAAGCAGCTTCGTTCATGAACGACCTTATCGGGTTAAAGTCAAAGATCTCCGGATATGAAAAGAGATTTTACTCTGTCGGGCCAAAAACAAAATTACACAACTGAATATTTTGTTAGTTGGCTTTTAGCTTTGGTTATGGAACAGTTGCCATGGCATCACTTCACTAACATGAAGCAATCTCATACAAGTCATTTCCATCCAGAGTTACAGTAATTTCTCACCAAGACCTTCTTTGATAACAGAAGGTTCTGTTACGTAAAGTCTCCTCCAACACAGAGATTCTCAGGTGCCCAGTCCACATGTGAAACTAACGTCCTCTGCTCCCTAAGCCTCTCTTTCATCATTCAAAACTTTGATGAATCCTGGCATCACCACCCTGGAACACGTCTGTGCCAGCAGTAAAGAAGATGCTGATCATCCAGCATGTTCAGCCATGGAGGGAGCATCACTTCATCTACTGTCAGTTCTGCTATTGATTTGTTTTGACTGAATTTCCAAATTTCAGCGAAATCCCATTGGGATCATTCAAGATTTCCAAACACATTTCCTCCTCAAGGATGGTGGTGTCCTGTTTTATTTTACGTGTTAGACAGCTTTTTACTTAATATTAGTGGTTGAAACAATCTCTTGAGTTGTTTTGGTCCTTGATGTAGCTCAACAAGGTGACATTTCTGAAACAGTCATCAGTTTAATCACTCAAGTCCCTTTCAAATGGGAGGCCCTACCCCCATTTCCTTTGTTATGTCCAAGTGGTGACTTTTTTTAATTATCCTTTTTTCAGCAGGAGGTTAGTTTAAATGACTAGGGTGAAAACTTTTAGTCATTGTCTGCTCATGTACTTTATTTCTTCTCTTTCTGTTTGTAAAAACCTGTGAGGTTCCCTACGCGTTTCAATTACTGTCAAGTGTGTTTCAGCCAGTTTTTCAAACAATCCCACATCTAAATCAAGCTATTGGCAACAATCTAGCTAAGGATTAAACTGGACTTTCCAAGAAATCAAAGTATAAATGTGCGAGAAGACAATCGATTATTGAGTGAGGTGCGTTCGACTCCGCCAAACTAGGTGGCGCCACGCGCACTTTTGCGTTGGCATTCTTCTGGTACAATTAGTAAACAAGCGTGAAGGAGGACAACTACATGCAAAAAATGGACGCTAACGATGCAGCAGCTCTGTAAATGTTGTGCATAATAAACATGATCATGTTGCAGGTAAGATGCAACAAAGTCCCCCTCTTCTTCTTCCGTTACCGTGTTGTTGTCATGCCGTGACTGTTATTATTCCCACTCCCGCAGCTCGTCACTCAGTAGCTCGGTTAAGCGTGGGTTGTGTATACATGCCGGAATAACTCGGATTACGACCATTATCTGGGACTAAAAACTCAATCTCAAGAGCTTCAGTTCGGTTCGACTTCAGCCCGTCTAAGGTGTATACGTGGCTTTTAGTCGGATTAAGGCAACAATTTCTGTTATGGCCCTTTTGCACTAGTACTTACTGAGCCAGACTCGGCTCGTCACGCCTCTACCCGCCTCCACCCGCCTTGTCCCCGTTTGTTTTTCCACAGCCAGGGGAGAAGTGGGCAGGTTGGGGTGAAGCTGCTGTGACGTACTCGATTGAGCAACCCCTTTGTTTGTGTCAGCGCTGATCAGAAATCAGCTGGAGCCGCGATCGGCTGAGAAAAAAACAGCCCGTCTACATCCCTTTTTTAATTCTCTCGTCAGTCACCAGGTTTATGAACATCTGCACCTCAGAGTTGGATCACCAAACAGACGTTTTGCGCTTTATAATAAAATCGCAGCGAGCTGCGAGTCGCTCTCGCTCTGACTCCCGCTTCCTGATTCAAACGTCTGCCGGCCCCGCCCCCCGACCAATCAGTGGCGTGGAGGGTGGTGACGTCAGAAATAGTCCCGGCTCAGCCCGGTTAGAACCTTGCAAGAATTGTTACAGAAAAAGTATCTGCTTGGCGCGGCTCTACCCGCCCTCAGGGCCGTGGCGGGTAGAACCGAGCTGAGGTGGTACTAGTGCAAAAGGGCCATTAGTGCATGTAAATGTACTGACTGATCTGATAAGACCGACCTCCGAGTCAACAGAATGGACAGCAATTTGCTCTACAACTGATCAGAAGCATTTTCAGGGTTTCCTTCAGTGACTGTACGCTCCTCTACAAAAGTTGTTTTACCACAGATGACCACACTTCAGTAATGTGGCAAAACCGACTGACCCATCGCTAAGAACCGCCCTCAGACACAGACGAGCCAGCGGCGGCTGAAGCTAGTCTGTACTTTTCAGCTCCATAGAAAAACCTTTTTGTGGTGTTTATGCCAAAAATAGAAAATAAAACAATATGACTGGGATACTTGCAAATACTGATTCCAGATAATCCAAGAAGATGTTCTACGGAGTTATCAACCGTATTTTTTAAGATTGTGTGTGTATCCCTCCACGGACTTAAATATACGGCATATTTAAGTCGCATTTGAACGCTCATCGACAAGGGGACACGGGTGTGTTTATTCGTCTTAAATTAGGGTTTTTAGACAGGCAGCCGCATTATAAAACTGTAACTAACGGCGATAGATTGTATGAGTTAGCAACAGTAACTAAGGGGGGGGGGATGACTTACTGACAGGTCAACTGTCAACACTCAAACACTGAAGCTGCTTGTCCTGATAGCCAGTGGAGATTTCTCTAACATTTCCAGCATCACATCCTATGACAGGACCGAATCAAAGAGTCCAGATGATCAACAGAAAAGTATTGGCCTAAATTACAAAAAGCTCCAACTGAAACTTGATTTCAAAAGGATTAAAGCTAAGAAACAGCGAATGAGCGCGTAGCAGCTGACAGAACTCCCCGTCAGTCCAGTGTGACGCCGTCAGACGCAGACAAAGCCTTGATTCAGCAATTCTTGATAATTAAAGGCCTTTTCGGTACAACTTGACTGTTAATGCTTCATTATGTTCAGAGTGGCCTCCGTTTAAGTGATTGGCCGATTTAAACTGCTGATTGGAGCAGCCCTTGTCCGATCCTTTAAGTGCAACGCTTGCAGATAAATCTTCTCTTAAACAGTGACAGTTAAGCAAGTGCCAAAAGCAAGCCATTTCCACTCTGAAGCTGCATTAAGAGAATAAGCAGGAGTGAATGTGATTAGGAGTGAAAGATGGCTCCTGGAGATGGCACACAAGATGCTACGGATCTTTATGATGCAGCCGTAGCTCATGTATGAGGCTTTGGAAAACCTCCCAGGGTTTCAAAACGAGCCTCAAGGCCAGCTAAAAACAAAATAATATTAGAGGCCTGATCTGTATTACAGACAATATTAGTAGTACTCACTAACAAGGACTGTTCCTGTGTGATTTGTCAGACCATGATACGAGTATTTTGAGTTTTCAGGGCTTCCCTTGCAAAAAGAGCCACCGTGCCAACTGGTACATCACACTTATTGAGAGTGATACTACCCTAAGTCAGCATCCATCAGGACATTTGGCAGCAGTAGCGCTGTAGCTCCTGGCAGAGCCACTCACTGTTACAGTGCTGAGGTGGGTGCAGCGCCAAGGCTGTGTTCAAGAATCCAGCCAACTCATAAAACAAGAGCAGCTTATAAATCGGAGGGAGATGCAATATACTTGATGGCTAAGGAAAATGCAACTGTTGACTGGTATGTACACAATGTTATGAGGAATTACCCAAAAAGAAGCCAAGAAGCTGCAAGTTCCCTGAAGTACAAAAGAAACGACTCATTCAAGGAAAAGCCGTGACGGGACTCACCACTCCCAGTTTCTCGGCTGCTTGGGCTTTCCAGAGTCGGATGTTCATTTCATCAGAACCGCTCAGGATGTACTTGCTGTCTGCCGACCACTTCACGCAGATGACGTGCTGCATGCGCTTGGTGTGGTAGACCTCCCTGCGTTTGAAAAAGAACAAAGGAAATTAAGCAACACAATACAACCAACAAATCCTCTTAAACTGAACATAACGGGCTGTTCTCAAGCACATATGCTGACATGCTGCCAGCACACTGCAGTAAATTACAGTGTGCTGAAAAATAACACCATACAACACCACTAACGTTCTGCTGACCCTGCTTGGCCAGGGAAACATGATTGTTCAAATAAGATTACCACCGTCAGCGCAAAACATTTAGCCAAGATTAACAAAGAGTGATCAATTCTGTACCAGTCAGTTTATATGCAACATGTTTATAGTTGTTACCGTTATGAATAATAATTATATATATATAATATATAATATATATATATATATATATATATATATATATATACATATATATATATATATATATATAAAATAATATACAGGACTGTCTCAGAAAATTTGAATATTGTGATAAAGTTCTTTATTTTCTGTAATGCAATTTTAAAAAAACAAAAATGTCATACATTCTGGATTCATTACAAATCAACTGAAATATTGCAAGCCTTTTATTATTTTAATATTGCTGATTATGGCTTACAGTTTAAGATTAAGATTCCCAGAATATTCAAATTTTTTCAGATAGGATATTTGAGTTTTCTTAAGCTGTAAGCCATAATCAGCAATATTAAAATAATAAAAGGCTTGCAATATTTCAGTTGATTTGTAATGAATCCAGAATGTATGACATTTTTGTTTTTGTAATTGCATTACAGAAAATCACAATATTCTAATTTTCTGAGACAGTCCTGTATATTTAAAAAGGTTAAGTTTGAAGGTTGAATTCTTTGAGTTTTGGAAGTCGCAAATAAAAACCATATTTTTAAATAACTTGTGTTTCAACTTTTAGTGAAAGATGACTTTCACTTCTGTAATGAATGAAGTGCAATCTTGACTTTAACACTTAATAATACTATTGTTGTGTGCAGGTGTGTGTGTGTGTGTGTATTGATCAGTAAAAGGTAAAGGTTTAGGCAGGCCCACCCATTTACCTCCATTGGTTACCCGTAAAATTCAGAATCCAGTTTAAAATTCTATTACTTGCGTATAAAGCCCAAAACGGCTTAGCTCCGCATTATTTGCAAGACCTGATAGTGCCTTATGTTCCTGTCAGAGCTCTCCGTTCTCAGAGTGCAGGTTTACTCGTAGTTCCTAGAGTATCTAAATGTAGATTTGGAGGGCGGGCGTTCTGCTATCAGGCACCACTACTATGGAACCAACTTCCAATCTGGGTTAAGGAGGCTGACACCACCTCCATCTTTAAAACTAAACTTAAAACATTTCTGTTTAGTAAAGCCTATAGTTAGTGTTTAGTAAACCTCTAGCTGGTGTTGGTAAATCTCTAGGTAGTGTAAACTTTAGTGTGTCAGAGTCGCTCCTGTAGTTTCTTGTGCTGGCCCCCCCTTCTCCTCCCTTTTCTCTCTTTTGTCCATGTTGCAGCATCCTTTGCCGGACACCGGAACCTGCAGGTGGTCGTGGGTGGCTTGTAGCTTGCATTACGGAGCACAAGTCTTTCCCTGACCCTGCACCCCAACCTGGAACTTGCTGATTGGGCCGGAGCTTCGGGAGCTGCATGCTGGCCTGCGGTCCCCACCCCTGGTCATCCCGTTGCTGGCCCCCCCTTCTCCTCCCTTTTCTCTCTTTTGTCCTGCAGGTGGTTGTGGGTGGCTTGTAGCTTGCATTACGGAGCACAAGTCTTTCCCCGACCCTGCACCCCAACCTGGGACTTGCTGATTGGGCCGGAGCTTCGGGAGCTGTGTGCTGGCCTGCGGTCCCCACCCCTGGTCATCCCGTTGCTGCTTCCACCTGCCTGCTGTGTTGTTGCCGTCCCTGACCCACCAGTCTGGCCCTCGGCAGGAGGGTCCCCCCTTATGAGCCTGGTCCTGCTCAAGGTTTCTTCCCTCCTAAAGGGGAGTTTTTTCCTTGCCACTGTTTGGCTTAAGGTTTTTCTCCCACTAGGGGAGTTTTTACCTGCCATTGTTTATGTAATAACTGCTCGGGGGTCATGTTCTGGGTATGGGTCTCTGTAAAGCGTCTAGAGACAACTCTGTTGTATTAGACGCTATATAAATAAAATTGAATTGAAAATTGAATTTACCTTCAGTGAGGAATTTCTGCAGTCTGGTACACTCCCGTTTCTGGTGGTTTTACTAACCTGCTGTGCCCGCCGTCCTTGGGGAAGATGCGAATGGTCTTGTCGAAACTGGCAGACACAAATTCCTGCCCAGTGGGAGAATAGTCCACATCTAGAACTGCAGACACGTGGTCCATGTGTACCAACATGGGCTTCTCCAGGTACCTCATGTCATATGTGTACAGACTGGTGAGACAAAGGGAAACCAGTAACTGACCTGTGGCTGAAAACACTCAACAGGACATCTAAACATGATGGGTGACGTCCCAATATAACCATAAGTTCCCACGGTTTAAATGATGGAAAAATGCATTTGTTTGTTAAAATACTACACAAAAAAAAATAAATTCTGATTTGTTTGATGCATGAATTGTAATTATTCTCTTTTAGACTCACTTATAGTCTTCATTTGCACATGTAAAGTAATAGGCTTCCATGGGGTTCCAGCATAAAGTGTTGGTCCTCATTGTCATGATAACCTAAAGAATAAAATGAAGTCATTTTTCAGCCTTTCATTGTTAAAAATACATTAAAAAAAGACATATCCACAAACAGTTTGGTGGCTCTACCTTTTTAAGTGGTGCCGAGTCTCGCATGTCATATAAAACTATACTTCTGTCAGAGGCACAGCTTGCAAGAAGTTCCGTCTATGAAGAGACAAAAAGCTCACTTTAAAAAAAAAGGTAACAAGTCTGGTTATCATATAACAAGTTAAAATACTGGTAATGTGTAGCAGAAAAACTGTTCAGAGTGTGATTGATACAACACATGGTGTCTCACCTCCACAGGGTTGAAGCGGATGGCGCTGAAGCTGTCTACACCCCAAGTAAAGGAGCGGATGGGGGTGCTTCTCTGCTCATCCCAGATGTCCACCTGCTGGCCACATGTTGCAAATACACCATCTGTTCGGTGATGGTCCAGCCCTGTGAACACCGTCTAAGAGAAAAATATATATATTTATTAACATGGCCACAGTGAGACACAGTTGACCTACATTCAGTGGCTACTTTATATACACATAATAAGTAGACCTGTTCAATTGCTCACAGATGCAAATATTTAACCAGACAATGCCGGATGTCACGTCGACACGTCACAGTAATTCAATGATATTCAAGCAGAATCATCTCTCAGGTTTACAGATAATGGGTTAAAGGGAAAATATCCAGTCAGTAAGGGTTCTCTATCAGCACAGAGAAAATGACCAAACTTGTTTGCGATGATGGAAAAATAAGTCAACCCCCCAAAAAAGGTGACATGACACGCCTTGAGGTAGATTCTCTACAACAGAAGACCACACTGAGCACCACTCATACCAGCAAAGAGAAGAAAACTAAAGCTACAATCCTCACAGGCTGGCTGTAATTGGTAATTGTTGCCCGGTTCTGATTAATCTCAATTTCTGCTGTGACATTCAGATGGTAGGGTCCGAATTAGATGTAAACAGCATGAGTGTGGATCTAACCGGCCTTGTGTCGGTAGCTCCCTTTTACATGGCTGGATACACTGTGTTTATTAAAACGAATTTAGCGTGTTGCCTGTCCATTTTACAGTAACTGACACGGGGTTAGGTGTTGAGCTGACAAGGAGGTCTGCAGGCTGCTCCTCCTCCTCCGAGGCGAGGAAACCATACATTGGGATATAACAGAACAATAGTATGCAACTGGCTACTAAAATGACCGGAGTTAGAAAGTTCTATGCGGTGAACGACCACAACAGTAAGAGAGACTGCACTGGTAATACTTTAATTTGTGCTACATGATTTTGGGGGGAAAGCCACTGATTAAATCCTGTTGTTATTTAAGGTATCTGGCATATGTTCCATCTGGTAAAGTTGGAGGTTTTTTCTTTGCACAGTTTAGACCTCTTAGTAACAGATGAGTATCATTTACACACTGAAGCCGTGCTGACCATGTCTATACTCTTAGGAAGATGTCACAAAGCTCAAATCCTCCAAAACTAGTTTCTTTTTTTTTTTAAATATATTTTTATCCCGGTTTTTTCCCCCATTTTATCACCCAGTGCTCCTACCTAAGTAACAGTCCTGGACAACCCCAGGAGGGCCCTGCACTGAGCTCAGGTCTCCTCCTTAACCTGAGGAGTGAGCAGGCAGCATCTTTTCACCAGGGTGGGGTTTCTCCGGCCGGACGTAGCGCGTGGAAGGATCACGTTATTCTGGCCAGATCCTCCCCACCCCAACTGGCGCCCCGGCCGGCCAGAGGGGGCAGTAGAGCCCAGGACTGTGTGCATGTTTTTGTGAGGTTAGCATTAGATACCAAGGGAACACGGGGAGAACATGCAAACTCCACACAGAAAGATCCTTTCGCCAACCCCACCCAGGGTGTGGGCGCTGAAGTCATGGGGGAACTAACACGCACTTCAGCGCCCACAGCGTCCCCGGCGGGAATCGAACCCAGGACCTTCTTGCTGTGAGACGGCTGCACTACCTGCTGCGCCACCGTGCCCCCTCAAAACTAGTTTCTTGTACAAGGCATGTCAAGGATATGTAGATGGCACATATGCAGCAACTGTGTGATGCAATCATGTCAATATGGACCCCAATCTCTGAGGAATGTTTGCAGCTTCTTGTTGAATCTGTTCTATTAGTAAGGCTTGTGTTAATTAGTAATTAACACAAGCCTTAACGCAAAAAAGGTGTCCCTAATAAATTGGTCATATTGTAATTGCATCTGTTCTTAATAATTACAGCCAAGATGATCATACCTTGCCCAGGATAGTGTTAAGTGGCTCCTCTTCCTCTCCATAACCCGGTGCTTCCATTTTCCATTGCTTGATTGTTTGGTCATCACCAACCTGTGATGGTCAGTGAGATTTAATAAAGTGATGCTACATCGAGGTGCGACATTTAAAAGTAGTCATTTAAAAGTAATCTTTTGGAGATGTCAAAGGTCATCACTTACTGTAAAGAAAGAATTTCCACAGTGTCTGACAACCATCCCTCGCACAAAACCTTCATGTGCTTGAAGAGTCCGGACGCTTTCATGCTTGGTGAGATTCCACACTTTCACCTACAGGGGATAACAATCCAAGTTAAAAAGTGAAAGAGGCTTTTAACAAGGTAATGTATACCACCGGCCGGGTGTATATCTGACCTCGCCGTCGCAGGAGCCCGACAGCAGGGTGGAGAGACTCTTGGTGTGCTTGGCCATACAGTTCACCCCATCCCTGTGGCCCTCCAGGGACGCCAGGAACGGCTTGGCAAACACCCGCTCCAGCTTGGTGGCATTCAGAGCCCGGCTGTACTCTCTGCTCACCTCGAACGGATGAAGGGACGGGTCATAGTTCCTGGGGACTGACAACAAGACAACAGTCAGGACATGCCTTTTGTAGGTATGACATCAACTCAAATAAAATAATAAAACACGTTTACACAAATCAAGTCTTTCTGATAACCATCTCGAAATGTTGTGTCGCTCCATAACTAGAAAACTACAATTTAAAACACATATGTGAGGTATACATTATATTTTTATATGTAACCTGCGAGGACACTGAGATCAGACTTATACAGGACTGTCTCAGAAAATTAGAATATTGTGATAAAGTTCTTTATTTTCTGTAATGCAATTAAAAAAACTAAAATGTCATACATTCTGGATTCATTACAAATCAACTGAAATATTGCAAGCATTTTATTATTTTAATATTGCTGATTATGGCTTACAGTTTAAGATTAAGATTCCCAGAATATTCTATTTTTTTGAGATAGGATATTTGAGTTTTCTTAAGCTGTAAGCCATGATCAGCAATATTAAAATAATAAAAGGCTTGCAATATTTCAGTTGATTTGTAATGAATCCAGAATGTATGACATTTTTGTTTTTGTAATTGCATTACAGAAAATCACAATATTCTAATTTTCTGAGACAGTCCTGTAAATATTTCAGTCTAAACTGGAAATTCACATTGAAGTTAGTTAGAAATGTGCGTTTGTATTCTGTGCTACTTCCTCTGAAGCAATGTTTATGTTTCTTCAATCACCACTCCTTAATCCTTTACTGTAGACGTACACTTTACCTAATTACGTATTTTTTTACTGCTTAAGTAATTAAGTAATTGTATTAACTTAGCTCGTGTTTATCTTTAATAACATCACACGCCTTCACTGTGTAGCCCCATGTTGGTGGAAATAATCTTACCACGCTGGATATCCAGTTTGGTCTCCCGGACATAGTCATCCGGGTTTCTTGAAAGGACTTTAACTTTCATTTGTTACTTTTACGAAATCTATCACGGACTTAAAATGTTGTTTTTGTTTGTTTTTTTGTGGCAAAAATATTAGCAAGTGACGAAAAAGTCGCCCATGTGTTGACGAAGAAGAGATAGTCCGGCTCCGCGGTGCATTGTGGGATGTCCGGTCTTCCTGGTTACGACAAGAAAAAAAAGAGAGAAGAAGAATTCAAGCAAGTTGCCAACATTTAGAAGGAACTGAACCGGAAATGTAACCTGAACTTATTTTACTTCATTTTAATTTATTTTGAGGTGGTACACGGTCATACCTAAACAGTGGTGTAATGAAGAGCATAAGCAGAATTGCACATTGTGCAATGTGTTCAGCTGGGTGAAAAAAATGTTTGCTTTTTAATGTAAATATATCAATGGAATGGACTATGTTTAAGCATGAAGTCCATGAGAGTGCAAAAGCTAAGTTACAATGATCAAATATTACTAATTTTAGAATATACAGATTGCACTGTGTATATACAAAATACAAAAAATATAGAAATAAAATATGCAAAACCTATTTTGTAAGTAGTAGATGTATAAATACACACTCCAGCTAGAGCACTGAGGTGCATACATACATCAGGTCCTCTGGTCCCAGATCAAGACTGGACAACAGAGTGGAGTGATTTTTCATGGCAACTCTTGGACTGCTGAACAGTTTCACTTTTAATATAAGAGCTCCTGACTCTATAAATAATTTTAAAGCCCCATTTATTTTTTTTCTTTCTCACCATTGGCACCATTGTGTGTGTGTACATATATATATCCTTTGCAGGGTCACGGGGGTCTGCTGGAGCCTATCCCAGCTCATTTCAGGTGAGAGGCAGGCCTAATATGCCTAATATAGGCCTAATATATATATATATATATATATATATATATATATATATATATATATATATATATATATATATATATATATACATATATATATTGGGCAAGGCAAGGCAAGTTTATTTGTATAGCACAATTCAGCACAAGGTAATTCAAAGTGCTTTACATCAACATTAAAAGCGGCCAGACACAATTAAACAGTAAATAACAGATAAAATGATAAGAAAAGAGGTAAATAAATAAAAAGCACAAGTTGTTAAAAAGTAAGGGCAGTAGAGTACAGCGGGTACGCTTCAGTAAACAGTAATGTTTTTAGCCATGATTTAAAGGAGCAGAATAACTGAATGCTGCCTCACCTTGCTTGGTTCTTGTTCTTTATATATGTTTTTTTAATCAAAACTTTGTATTTTGTCACTCAATAGCAGGCTTTTACTGTCTGTCGCCATTGTCGTTCTGCTGGTATGGTTTTATTTTGAAAGTCCAGAGCGGAAGTATTCCCCCGCTGCGTCACCTTTACTAACACACTAACATTAGCAGCAAGTAAAGGTCGAGAGGAGTCTCCAGCCCTGACACCTGAACACGATCTCAGCCATGCAGAGCACACGCGTGTCAGAAACGTGCTGCTGACATGCTGTGACCATGAGAGGACTACACCGGACTGTACTTATATTCTCTAGCGGGTTCCACCAGTTGTCCCAGCCTGGTAAAGTGAGTTTGTTTGCAGCAGCGGCGCAGCTGAGGCGGTGCTAGTTCAGGTGTTTACCTGCTACCATGAGCTCCGCCCCTGACCACGGTGCCGGCGGCGGGGCCGGGGCGGCTCTGCCCGCTCCGCCCGGGCTGGCGGGACCCAAGGCTGGGGTTTTCCAGCGGCTCTTCAGCCATGTGAAGGTAGAGACCCTGGCAGCGGGGCTGAGTGGGGGGGTGGTGTCCACGCTGGTGCTGCACCCGCTGGACCTCGTCAAGATCAGGTTTGCAGGTACATGTGTACAAATACACTCCACACACCACTATCTTCTCAGATGTGACCTTATTAGATGTATTTGTACAAAATGTAAGAGTTTAAACTCGTTCCTTCTTGATAAACTTGTTATCTTGTGCTTTATTCAGCTGTCATCATGAAATGTGAATGTGTTTTATTCTAGTGAGTGATGGCCTGGACCTGAGGCCGAGGTACAGTGGTATGGGTCACTGTATGAAGACTATCTGGCAGCAGGAGGGCCTGAGGGGCCTTTACCAAGGAGTTACCCCCAACATCTGGGGGGCCGGGGCATCCTGGGGCCTCTACTTCTTCTTGTATGTAAACTTTACCTGCAAATCTGTTTGATGGCAACTGCTTAAACGTGATGATTTTTTTTGTGTGTGTGCTTGAAACAGATATGTTGACAGGGTTCATACGTTTTGAAAAAAACTGGAAAAGTCATGGAATTTGAAAATGTCATTTTCAAGGCCTGGAAAAGATTTGGAAACATAAGTTCACCCCAAAAGTTTTGGAAAAGTCATGGAATTTATTTTTCTCGTTTAATGATAACATTTAGTAATAACAGCCTATAAGGTAGATTTAAAATTGATCAATAAATATTTCGTATAGAAAAGTCCGTGCCGAGCATCTTGCGCATCATGCAGATCGGTTATTATTACAGTTATTACAGTTATATTAGATTACTATACAACATATACTACAACATAGTGCTGGTATATCAGTGTTAGTTTAAACAAATGTTTATTTTGTATAAAACCATAATTTTCATTAGATCTCCACTGTGGTGACTTTTACATAGTTTTATTCCTATATTTCATTCATACATTGATGTTTTAGAGGTCATGTATAGTCATGGAAACTTGCTGCTAAGTCATGGAAATGTGTTGGTTAAAATGTGTATGAACCCTGTGTTAGTCTTTAGTCTGTTGCTGTGAAGTGTCTTATTTTCCTCTTTTTTTTTTTACTTTCTGTGCAGCTACACAGCAATCAAAGGCTACACAAAAGAAGGTCGTGAGACTGAACTGAGCGCTGCAGAGCACCTGGTGTCAGCGGCTGAAGCAGGTCTGTCCCTAACCTGTTTAAACTGTGCTGATCTGGTTCTGCAACCCCCTCTAATAATCAGCACGTGGCCAGTAACAACAGCTGGACACTGCCCCAAAGTGGCCGGAACTGATACGGGATAGATACAACTTAATACACAGAGTTTTAGTTCATAATGCGTTTCACAGGGTCACATGGGTCTGCTTCCTCCTGCTGAAATTAAGTTAGCGGCTGAAAATTAAGCTTTTACTATGTTTTCTGCAAACACAGAGGAAGGAAGAGAGAGAGGACTTTTTATAGCCTCTGAAAGCCTGGCTATAAAACTCAGTGACCAAAATGAAGATTCTGCCCCAACATAGATATATTTTAATGTATTTATGTCAATAGAAGGATCACAAATGCAAAAAGGGCCACTTTAATCCATGTATATGCCAACTTTTATATTTTTCTCCATGTATAAAGCATAAATTAGGCTGTTATGATTGTGCATTTTAATTTGATAATCAACCATTATGGAAGTAGTTAATTTTGTTATATATACTTTTCAGTGTGTGTGTGTGTGTGTGTGTGTGTGTGTGTGTGTGTGTGTGTGTGTGTGTGTGTGTGTGTGTGTGTGTGTGTGTGTGTGTGTGTGTGTGTGTGTGTGTGTGTGTGTGTGTGTGTGTGTGTGTGTGGCCTACCTTCAGGCTAATTTTGCCAAATTTGTACATACTTATTTATTGGCTGACTGTTAAAACCTGGTATAAACACGCATATGCATGAGCTCAGATCCCAAATAAACTGCTTTAAGTGCATTACAGGCACAGCAGCTATTTTTACTGTTAGTAAAGGTATTTGATTATTTTTGGGCTGTTGTTAAAACTTCTGCAGAGAGACCTGTTCAAAATGAAAGCTGGACTGATGCTGAGCCTTACAACATCTCTGATCTATCGTTTTATATATTGTCTCTTACTTTCATCGATGAGTGTTACCTGGCCTTATATTAAACCAGCCACAAATCTGTGTGTTTAAAAATGATCATAAAGTGTATCTGATAAACTGCTTTGACTACCGTCTGTGACCTATTATGAGCTTAATCATGTTAATTTCCTGTCCTCTAGGCATTTTAACGCTCACCATTACCAATCCAATCTGGGTCACGAAGACCCGGCTGGTTCTGCAGTACGGTACTGACCACAGCAGTAAGCAGTACCAGGGCATGGTAGACGCTTTGGTCAAGATCTACCGCAACGAGGGAGTGCCAGGACTGTACAAGGTGGGAAATCAAAGAATCCTGTGATTTCCATATAATTGAGGACGTCACACAGAGATGTTTTAGGATAGCCTATCAATACACTCAAGAAAATACTCTCTAGTCCCGCCTGGATCTATCAATATTTAAGCAAAGTTTAATCACTCACCTAGCCTTCACTATCTTATAAGCTCAATTCATTCCGAGAGAGAACTCCTTTACATTTCAGTCAGCATTACTGAATTCTTCACTAAAAATGCTTTTAAAGATATGCTTGAAGCAGCAGTGATAAAGTGTATCTGTGTGGGGTTTTCACATACCTCAGTATTACACACAGACTGATTAAAAGTGTATCTGCTCTAAAGGGTTACGTTCCTGGTCTGTTCGGTACGTCTCACGGAGCGCTGCAGTTTATGGCCTATGAAGAGCTCAAGAGAGACTACAACAAATACAAGAAAGTGTCCTCGGATGCGAAGTTGGTGAGTCTTTAACTTGAGGGTGAAAACATGCACAGTGGTTCTTAAAACTCTGGGGCAATGCTTTTATGGAGCCAAATCAAGGCCAAAAGTTTTGCTAATTTGAAGATAACATTTGAACCTGAAAATTCTTTTTTACAGTTTCAAATTTTTTTTTTCAGTTTCAGAACTTTTTATTTCAGTTTCAAATCTTTTTTTTCAGTTTCAGACTTTTGGCCCCTATCTGGCATAGGGGGCGTGGCATCATGAGTGACAGCAGAACAGAGAAGGCGGGGGACTTTCCTCAGTCATGTTGCCTTCAGGAAACGTAGGTTGCAGAAGTTATCAGTAGAAGTATGATTCAACACTGTATATACACCATATTCACGTGATTGGCAGTGAAAAAAACGGATACTAGTGACACATTTCTGCTTAAAAAGCTGTTTTAGACCGTACTTGGCACCAATCGCAGTATAAAAGCAATAAACTATGCCAGACTGTACAGTTCAACAGCCACACTTTAAAGTTTTCCCACTTCGAGTGACATTTCCCACTTCCACATACTACCAAGTACGGTCTAAAACAGCTTTTTAAACAGAAATGTGTCACTAGTATCCGTTTTGTCCACTGCCAATCACGTGAATATAGTGTATACAGTGTTGAATCAACTTCTACTGATAACTTCTGCAACCTACGTTTCCTGAAGGCAACATGACGCCTTCATGACCCCCGCCTTCTCTGTTATGCTGTCACTCATGATGCCACGCCCCTCTCAGTTGATGCCACGCCCCCTACGCCAGATTGGGGCCAAAAATCTGAAACGGAAAAAAAAAATTGAAACTGAAAAAAAAAGATCTGAAACTGAAAAAAAAGATCTGAAACTGAAAAAAAGATTTGAAACTGAAATAAAAAGTTCTGAAACTGAAAAAAAGATGTGATACTGAGAAAAAAATAATTGAAACTGGAAAAAAGAATTTTCAGGTTCAAATTTTATTTTCAAATTAGCAAAACTTTTGGCCTTGATTTGGCTCCATATGCTTTCAGCTTCTGAGCCCACATTTTATAACGAGAGCCATCAAATTGTTTGTACTGCTATGCTCATTTCTGATAACTCTCCATGTGTCTGTGTAAACAGAACCCATTGGAGTATATTGCAATGGCAGCAGCATCTAAATTATTTGCTGTGGCCACAACATACCCATATCAGGTGGTGCGGGCCCGCCTGCAAGACCAGCACAATAGATACAATGGAGTTATTGATGTCGTCAGACGGACGTGGAGGTATGGCATTGATGTGAACGTGCCACCCAGTTCTTAAACTCTGTGTTTGTCCGGTCCGAGTGGCGCGTGTCATCTTCTGGCTCTCTTTGCAGGAACGAAGGCGCCATTGGTTTCTACAAAGGCATCATCCCCAACCTGATCCGCGTCACCCCGGCCTGCTGCATCACTTTTGTGGTTTACGAGAACGTGTCCCGCTTCCTCCTGGGGTCGTAATAAATGTGGCTTATAAAGCATGAAGCGGACGGCGGCGAAGCGCTCCGGGCTGACGCTGACACATTGGTGCCATGTGGACACGTGGAGGAGACTGTCAGACTGAGGTCGGACTCTCGGTTAGGAAAGGCTTTCACTTGCACCGAAAGTGAATGGAGGAGAAGTTGCCAAGCAAAGCTGCAGAGTCAACAGCTGATTGGCTCTGCGTCCACGTCCTCCACCTTCAGTTTTAATTCTGGATTGTCTGTGAAAAAATAATGATCTGCCTCTGATTCAGACGCACAATTAAGTCACGGGGAGGACATTTGCTGCTGTTCAGCCCAATTAATGTAATCAATACTTCTGAGAGCATTTTTTTTTTTTTCTTTCCAATAGATGGGAAGTGTAAGTCGGTGTTTTGGGCATATTTCATGAGAAAGACTAATGAAGTCTTTAAACACGCAAAAGTGATGTTTACATTGTTGATTTTCAGGCAGCAGAAGGAGAAATGACATAAAAATGCTTAAAGCTTGACTTATCTGTGCCTAGATCGTCTCAGGTTTCTGGTTTCATGTGTGTTTCTCTCAGATGTTCCTATGTGGACATCAGTGATGGTTTTTGGAATAAAACACACCAACACATTTCTTACTAAATGTATGGTTTTTACAAACACGTGCACAGCTTTTTCAACATTTTGTCTTAAAACCCAAACTTCTCTTTTCCTGCCTGAAAGAAGAAAACGTATTAAATGTGTTATTTTGGCCTATGTTGGATGAAGTTTTGGTGAAATCATTGGTGAAAATTATAAGCAATTACGAGATGAAGTCTTTAAAAAAAAGATTACTTTATTAAAAAAAAGTAATGCATACAAAATCACAGAGTACACAGTTTAAGCATCATCAGCTCTTGTAAAATAGTAACAGTACTCTAATTAGCACCCACAAGCAGATATCGCTACAGTACATTTATTTCTAGCAGAAAGAACATCAGTACTTGTTTACAGGCCTGTCAGCCGGTACAGAAACGAAACAAAAGGATTCAAGTTACCATCGGTGATGCTGCGGTGCCTCAGCAAACCGTACCTGATTATTTCTAGATGACATACTCTTACACTAAACAGTCTGGATCCTCCCTTTTATGCAACTGGGTTCCTTATTTAGGCAGTTCTTCCACAATAATTCTGGACACTGAATTCCAGCCTGTAGATGCGTCTCCTCTGGGATAGTCTGCACAGGTCCCCACCCACACCGCCACATCCACCAGTCCTGCTTTGACGCCCTCACATAGTCCCTCCACTGCAGAGAGAAAGGGTGGGGGGGGGACAGGAGAGGGCTAATGAGTTTCAGGGAACACCTTCATGGAAAGTGTGAATCGGTTTAGTTTTTGACATTGGCAGACTCCAGTTTTTTAGTGAGTATTGTTTTAAACCGGCTCCCCCGCAGAAGTTCAATGAACGGTCAGCTGGACGTCGCTGGTGCCACGAGTCTGAATGAAAAGCCTAGCAATTGAGTCGGCATAAAGCCACAATTAAAAATGAGCTTAGCTGGGCTAAAAATGACTGAACCGAAGTCATTTTTAGCTCCGGTTCTGATCAAATGTAACAAAGTTAGGAAGAAAAAATAACTTTCTTCACAGCAAAAAAAAAAAAACATACCATTTTACAATCCCTGGCTACCAGGATGTCCAACTGTTCTTGTACAACTGCAATTTCTCATAATTACACAGATTTTTAAAAAGGGAGCTGTTACAAGCCTTTAGTCCATCTTTAGAGAACTTTTAGATGTAATAAACTGATCTACATGCAGACAGCAGTTTCATGAGGCATGAGACTGGCAGCAGTCATTCTTATTCTGAGTGTGAGTAAGCATATTTTCTCATGTTATCTTGTACAGGACTGTCTCAGAAAATTAGAATATTGTGATTTTCTATAATGCAATTACAAAAACAAAAATGTCATACATTCTGGATTCATTACAAATCAACTGAAATATTGCAAGCCTTTTATTATTTTAATATTGCTGATCATGGCTCACACTTTAAGAAAACCCAAATATCCTATCTCAGAAAATTAGAATATCCTGGGAATCTTAAACTGTAAGGCATAATCAGCAATATTAAAATAATAAAAGGCTTGCAATATTTCAGTTGATTTGTAATGAATGTATGACATTTTAGTTTTTTTTAATTGCATTACAGAAAATAAAGAACTTTATCACAATATTCTAATTTTCTGAGACAGTCCTATATTTATATATATATATATATATATATATATATATATATATATATATATATATATATATATATATATATATAAAAAAAATCATATTGGAAAGGATTTTGATCGCTGAATTCAGTTTTTATTAATTAATCATTGTAACTTAGATGAAAATATGATCATAATATAAAATACATATAAATAAAATGTGACCACAGCTGAACCAGCTCTGTTGTTGGTTCAGAGAGGTTTTCGTACAACCGATCCTACCACTGGAGTCGTACCTGAGGACGTTCTGTGGATGTTGATGGTTGAGTTGAGCTCAGGACTTCCCTGGTCCAAGTAAATGATGGACTCGACTGGCAGGGGGCCGGTGCACTCCGCTCCATTAAAGGTGAAGTACCACCGCTGACAGCACGCATTCTTGCACTTGAGTCTCAGAGATCCGCTGAACAGGACTCTGAGGGCGCTGTCTGAGCGCAGCTTGGTGAACGTGCAGTCCTGCAACACAGCAACAAACGGGTCAGATGTGTTACGTTCATGTGTCTTTAATGACAAAACAAAAAAATCATCAGGATCCCACACTTACAGCTATTTTACCCAGGTCTATCCCATAATTCAGAGCGCTCCAGGCACACTGCTTGTAGTTGGGCCTCCAGGGCTCCTCGAAAATCTCGCTCACGCATTCTCCTTTTTCACCTTTGAGCCCGTCCCGGCCGGGGATACCTGGGGTTCCTGGGATGCCGTTGGCCCCGGGGTTACCCTCCCTGCCAGGGGTGCCTGCCGGGCCCTGCAAGCAGCTGCCGTACTGGAGGGGGGGGGGAGAGAAACAACACAGAAGGGAAATGGTTGCAGAAACCGACACTGAAACAAAGCCATACAACAACATGCACTGAATCTATTGTTTATGAAGCTCCGGTTTCACATTTTCATTTCATTATTTTCTTCTTAAGGAGGCTTAAATCCACATACATGCACAGACACTTAAACGCTGACATCTATTCAGCTATCACACACAAAAGAAGGAGGAATTCACCACAAATGCAAATTGAGCATACAAGTGTAAAAAGAGACCTGTCTGATCCAAACCGAGACAAGCAACAACATGAAGCTACAAATGGGATCAGATCATATGCTGACAAGGAGTTTAAGGCCTAAATCAGAAGGTGTCTCTCCACCCATGTTTCCGCATGATTCATCCTCTGCTATGTCTAAAACACATGCATCTTACTCAAGCTGACCCAGACAAGCGCAGGGCCAGGAGAGCTCGCCAAATACAGAGAGAGTGTCCACATACAGAGAGAGACACAATGAGGATCCCCTTGGGTTTGTGTAATAAGTACCTCCGAGAGACATATTGACCAACAGGTTGTAAAGTGTAGAATAACTGCTCCACTTTTAGCTGCACATGGGTTTTCATTTTGGTTTGGGTGATTTGTAATAGCTTCAGCCCCAACAAAAGACATAAAGTGACACGTAGAAGAGCATCCTGGGCCTTAGGCAAACACAGACGCTGCCAAAACTGGTCGGGTCTGAGTTCCTGTTGGGTCATTTTTGCCCTTTTGCTCGAGCAGTTATGATGGGTAAGTGGCCAAAAAGCATTAAAAATAATACAAGAAAAAAAAAGGGCCGACACTGGAAGAGGGGAACAAAAGAGCCATTGCTTCAGTTTCAACATCTTGTCCTGGCTAAAATCCCTCGGGTGAAGTTAAAAAAAAAAAAAAGGACTTCAGACTATCTGAGGTTCAAAAGCACCTAGAATTAAAGAGAACTGCAGTAGTTTGGTGTCAGCTGCTGTGAAACAGATGGTTGAGGGTCTGGTTTAGCCATCAAGCAGCGAGTGCTGGTGAAACCTGGAAAAATGAAACCTTACATCATCTCTATAGGACACTCAAGGCTGTGATGAAACTGCTGACTGGTATGTGTGTGCTGGAGCTGAACCTGCGGTGTCTCCCGCTCAGAAAGACGGATAAAACCTCCTTTTACCTCCACTAACTGAGGACAGAATATGGAAAGGACACACGGTCTGCATAAGTTTTGAAACTTGGTTGACATTCAGAGAGGGAGAAGGCTGGATGTTTTATTAAAGGCAGGATTTCTGGAGCCTTTTCAAAGCACACTAATGAATGGAACCTCTGTCCACACAGCCGCACAGCAGACTTTTATATTAGTTTTCTTGCAGGCTCTTTGGGTAGGGGCTCTGCCTGTCTGCATGAGTCAGTCTCCACTCATGCCAACTGTTAGCAGACAGTCCAGTACTATGGCTGGAAACATAAAGGCTGCCATTTGCCATGAAGTGGTGAGGTATTGGTGGCATTTCATGCGTTAGTCATCACCAAAGCAAGCTCTGAATCGTTCTTTGGCCGTGCAGTAAGCTGAAATAAAGTCCAGCTGTGATAACTTTCTGATTCAGAAAATCGAGCAAAGATGCAAAATTGGATTTTATGATTACCATGCTGTTCAGATAAGCAGATCTGTCCTCACTGGCGTGCCTAGTGCAGTTGGGCTTGTCTGCATCATTTCCAGTGCACTAGACACAAAATGGCAACAAAATATGATATTGATCAAATATGTCACATCACATTTGCAGTTTGAGCTCAGTGGTGTTAAAAGAGGAGTAAACTGACTTCTGGGAGTATCTCGTGGTGGGATGGGGGGTGGGATCCCAAGAGGTCCAGCAAAATAAAAGCAGAATTCACTTTTATTTTCCAGCAGATTAAAGAGGTGATCAAACTGTGTCCTTCCATCCCACACTGAGGCAAAGCAGAGCAGGCCATGCAACTCTGTTACCCACGACTGGGCATGCGGGTGGACTTAAGTGTGATGAAAGGTGCTTTTTTTTGCAACGATTCAGTTATTTTGAATGAATTCAGTCCAATGCAGACATACAATAGCAGCCGCAGTCTATTTATTTATTATTTAAATAAATAAATATGCAGCCACACAGATAACAAAGACAGTATGAGCCTGACTCAAACTTCCTGTTAGGGACTTTTTTTCCCTCCTTTCTGTACACTCAGTTTTCCATACAGCTGCCAAACGCGGAATATAACAGGATCAGCTGACAATGAGGGACAAAAAAAAGTTTTTTGTGATCTGTAGGTGGAACCAGTAATTTAGAGAGGACACACTCCCACATGTGGATGAATCAGCAATGTCATGCAGTTTTTCTCATTGTTCTAGGTTGCATTTTGGGAAACATGTAGCTTATAAATACATCTGGCAAATTACACATGCACGGCCCAAGAAAAATAAAAGGCAGGGATGAGAGCAAGGAATTTACTGAATAAATAAATAAATGAATGAACGTTGAATGAGACGCACTAAGAATGCAACAAAGCAGGCTGATGAATTAATGGCAGTGGATTGGATAATTATTTTATGTTAAAAGTTACATCAAATTCTTTCATTTTTACATCTTAATCCCTCTTACCTTGTCTGCGTCAGGATCTTTTCGATATCCCCTGTTTTTCACCTTTTCTACCCCGTAGAGCGGCAGCGCCAGGCAGGCGAGGAGCAGCAGCGCAGCGACACCAGACATCATACCGGCCGGAGTGTGTGTGTGTCTGGGGGACGGAGACACTGACTGGGGCTGCAGATCCAGATCCAGCTCCAGCTCCAGCCGGCTGCACCTCCAGGGAGGAGGAGGGCAGGGACAGAGAGAAGGAGCCAGTCAACTTGCAGGGAGGCAGCTCCAAGGAAAAAAAAAAAACGTCCCCCTGAGATTGGTGCGGGCGCGCCATGACGCGCGAGAAGTTCCGCGTAAAATGCAAATAAAACTATCGGAAAATCTGATAAACCCACATTTTATTCAGAATAAAACATGCAAAATCTCATGAATCTCATTAACTGTATATTTGATTGCAGCTCCATGTCTCAGGAAGGCTGGAAAAGTGGTGGCACTAAAAAGAAACACCTGGAGGAACATCTTGCAGCCATTTAGGTTAATTGGTTGCAGATCGGTGGCATAACTACAAACATTCTTGGATAAATGCGTTTCCATATGGAAAACGGTGCAAAGACTTTAAATAACTCTTTTAGCAGAGAGCATAGTATCCCAACAGACTGTGTGCTTGGGACAAAAGCCACCAAGTCTGTGATCTTCAGGCTCTCCTCCAGCAAACGATGCTGGACGCCAGATATACAGCTGTTTTCTCTGGAGCCAACATCATGCGAAATGGACTGAAGAAAGGCAAAACATTTTCCTGTGACCAAACAAATCTAAATTGTTTTTGGAAACCATAGATTAGTGGTCATCAAACCTGGGGCCGGATTCACAAAACATTCTTAAGAAAATTTTTTTTTTTAAGTGTAATTGTTTTCTTAAGTTCAGTCTTAAGAAGAAAAAAGAGAAGAAGTCATATTCTCCAAAAAAGTTCTTAAGTATTTTCTCAACTTTCTTCTTAAGTTTCTTCTTAAGAAAAAACTTAAGAATAAATGGTATTCTTGAAATAAAAGTTCTCAAATTTGTTCTTGACTTTTTTCTTAACTTTAAGGCAACCTTCACCTGTCTTAAAATGTCTTCTGTGAAAAGGTAATAATAATAATAATAATAAGCCTCTAATATCACCTTTTTCAACACATTTTAGACAAGTTTAGACTAGTAGGTCACAGTTTGGGGATATACTTTGTAATTAATTACACAAAGAGCCTGTTAACTGTTTAGCATGTTAGTTAATTATTATTAATTTTCCCCAATAGTATTTTTTTCGCACATTAATCTCATCCACCATAACCTTGAAAAGTTCCTGCATCTCCTTTTCTCCTTCTCCATGTTAAGTGAGTGACTGATGGTTAAGACCCAAACTACCTGTATATGTTGTTTGTTGGCGCGTGCAACGCAATTACATATTTTAAGAAGTTCTTAAGTAGGAAAAATACGAAATTCGTAAGAAATGACAGTTCTTAAGAAAATATTGAGGAATTGCACTTAAGAACTTTCTTATGAACTTCTTAATTTTAGATCTTAAGACATTTCTTAAGATTGTTTTTAAGAACATATTGGTGAATCCAGCCTCTGATCCTCAAGATCTACTATCCTTGATGTTTTAGATGTTACCCAGTTTAGTGTCTGTGTCATTAACAGAGATGTACAGACCTTGATGACAAGCTGATGACGACCATTAATTAGGGTCAGTTGTGTTGTTTCAGGGGACCGTCTGACTCTAAAACATGCAGGACAGTAGATGTTGAGGACCGGGGTGGAACACCACTGCCATAGATGGTTCACCCTCTGAACTAAAGAGGGGAAGGACAAACCAGTTCATCAGACTGCGTCTCTGATGGCATGAGAGTACGCTGGCACATTTGGGTATAGGCAGCTTGCACATCTGGAATGGAAACATCAATGCTGAAAGGTATATACAGGCTTTAATAGCAACATATCTCTCATCCGGATGTCTTTTTCAAGCAAGAGTGCTAAACTTATCCATTATAAAAGGATCTGAGGAAGGCCCTGTGTTAGAATGATCTTGGTGCTGAACTGGTCTGCCTGCAGTCCAGCACGTTTGGACCTTGAGCACTCCATGAAATGAAAACTATGACAAGGAAGACCCGTGACTGCTGCTCTAATCCTATATCAGACAATGATGGGACATTCCTGTCCCAAAACTGCAGCAACAGGGGTCCTCACCCTGAAGAAGAACAAACAAAGAAGAATGCACACATGCATGAGATGAAATGACAACTTAAATTGGTTTTGTCGGTTTCCTTAGCATCTTTTCACTTTCTGTTTTCAGAGCTATCATTATTATTATTATTGCTATTATTATTACTATTGCTATTATTATTACTATTATCATCGTCATTATTATTATTTTGTATAGACTTATGATACTTCATTTGTTCTTTTTGTATAGTCTATTCTGTTAAAAGGTGGGCAAGATAAGCTTTATGCTTCAAGCCCAGACCTTTTCGGTCAAAATAATCACAATGTTGACCAGGGAAAAACCTGTGTTATCTTGTTTGTTGATTTTTATGTTTGTGATTGACCGAAATAAATATTAACTAATTAACTCACGTCCCAAATGTGCATGGATGCACCGTTGTTGCTACACTGCAGTGGACACCATCCTCCATAAACCCTTTGAAACATATTGTTGCCATATAATTCCAATTTACCTTATTTATGTCTTACAATAGACATTAGACAAAACACATTTCCTTAAATTGAACATGTTCTCTTTGTTGTGAATAAAACAGGTATATTACTGCTTGTTGGTAAATCTAGACTGAAATCTGTAAAAGTACAATAATTAAGTGATGCAGTAGGAAAAAAAAGTGTTTTAATTAAACACTTTATCAGCGTAAAACATCTCAGATACAAAAGTTGTAGAAAAGAAAAGCCTCAGTAAAAAAAGCACAGTGCAAATGGATGGAGAGCGTACAGAACATCTGATAGACTACACCAGACCTAGACACATCATTACTGTAACAGGAATACAAAATAAAATCATCCATTAATACAAATTCCCTTTAAATCTTTGTTTTGGAGCTGTCCTGTGACCCCCCAAAACCAAAACACAAGTAAATTCAAGGGTACGACCGGTCCCTTGTGCAGCATAACAGACAATACAGCAGGATGCGTTTTCAGAGGAAGTCGTTCTGGACCGACTTGAGGTGTCGTCCGTCAACGACCACCGCAGATATTCCTAAATAGTCAGCTGTGTTTTGTGACTACGTAGTAATTAGTGGTTATTAACAAATAGTGCAAAGCCCACGAGATTTGTTTACTGATAAAAGTCGATGAATTTACAGCATCACCAGTGTAAAAACACCTGCAGACAAAAGGTACATTCTTTAAGAAAATGACAAAGCTGTACTTTCCCCACGCTGAGTGGACGTATACATTCTTAAATAAAACAGAAATAAGAAAAAAAAAATAATCACAAAACAAAACAGACTCTAAAGAAATGGTCAAATTTGACACTATCATCAGTAATATATTTAAGAGTTTCTCAAAAAGAGTGAAATAAGTGGCACATAATGTGTAGTACAATATGAGGTCTGAAAACAAACATCGATCCGGGAAAAGCAACTCATCAACCGTTTGACACGCAACAACTTTCCTTGGCAGGATTTTTGGCTATTTTTTATGACCTCTGTATTACAACTCTCAGTGTAGTTACTAGTTCAGTAAAAAGCTTAAACGCTACATTAAAAATAAGAATATTTACATAAATATTGCATCTGTTTACTAGGGAGTTGGGCATGTGATTCAACAACTTATCTATAAGACAGGAGAACTAATGCGTGCTACAGTATCAAATGAAGACTGGTTGTTGCACAGTCAGGGGGTGTGATATAAGTCATCTAAGATGAGCAGGTTTAGGTTTAATACCACAAATTCTGGTCCAACACACCACATTTGAAATTTATCGAGGTATGTCTCACTTTGCTGACAAGAAACATCCACCGGCTACAATCTGAGCAAACAAGAATTCAACATCAAGTCTGACTGAGTGGTTACAAGATGAGTGAACAAGTACATTTGGGATGTCAGATGTCCTTTGGGTCCTTGGTTTCCTCACACAGCTGGTGCAGCATCTGCTGGGCGGAGTCCTGGAAGCTGCTGCTGTGTGACAGGTTCAGAGCTGAGTGCTGCTGATGTCCGACAGCCACCGGCCTCACCTCCGACAGCTCGCTCCGCGGAGTCATCCTAAACCAGACAGGACACATTACTCTTTAATGGAGCACCTGCACATTTTAGATGAATACCAGTCTGGCTATGCTAGGAATATGCAACAGATTCACCTGTAAAGTGACAGTAATCCTAAACTTAAATCTTAAAAACTGCAGAAGAAACTTTCAGCTAAAAAAAAAACAAAACAGAAAGAGTCTAGATGTGAGAGAGCATCTTTATGGGCAGAAATATGTGCCACTAGAAACTGAATTTGAGTAGTTTAAATTTGAATTGAAGAACTGAATTGAATATTTGATTGAAGAAAATAGAGGTTATAGTAGGCTACGTGAAAAGTTCTTTGTATCTGCACTCGATTGCTCTTCCTCCGGAAGACCCGGATGTCTGGCACAGTAAAATTGAAATTGAATTGCAAGAACTGAATTTGAATTGTGAGAACTGAATGTAGATTCAGTTTTTCAATGCAATGATTCAAATTAAACAATACAAATTCAAATTATGTGATTCAGATTCAGTTTTTTAATGCAATTATTCAAGTTGAGCAATTCAAATTCAAATATAAATTATTCAAATTCAGTTTCTAGTGGCACATATTTCTGCCCATACATCTTCAATCCAAAGACACTTGAATTTCAACACATTTTTTGTTATATAGGCTGTTAATAATAATAATTTCAGGTTATAGTTATATAATGAACATGTACTTCCAGTGCAGCCCCACAGCTTTAATTTCAGACAATCCACATTAAAATTGGAGTGAGACTCCAATTTTTTTCAGGGGTTCAAATGTAACAGGACAAATTCAGCATAAATAACAGCATTAATTCTTGTGTTAATGCTCATCCTTCATCGTTTCCTTGGGGGTTAAATAGGAAAGAGGCTTGGTGTTGATTCCAAGTGTGGTGTTTGCACTACACAGCATCTGCTCCGAACCCCAAACAAGCACTCAAACAAGCACTTCAGTCAAGTGAAATAAGTTCACTTTAGTATGCAGAACAAAGCAAACAGATTAGAGGTATGAGAGGAACATTAGGAGTGGCCAATTCAACACTTTGGAGGACACAAGAAGAGTCTAATCTCAGGATCCTTTGCATGGGAAGGAAAAGTCTTTCTACAACATCCAGCCAAGTGAAGAGCTCTCTGTACGTCAACATATTTACATTCAAGTCTCACTTAAACAGAAACATGCTTCCGGTTGTCTTCGGCCTCCTTCAGTAAGTTAAGACTAACGTGACTTGGAAATAATGTCTTCTTTTGGCAATCCAAAGAAGTTTACACAAAGGGAGACTCTTTCCGTCACACTCCCTCCCCCCACCAGAGCTGTGTAACAACTGGCTCTCGCTGCAGCTTTTGCTGTTTTTAAGACAAATCAAGGACGGGTGCATCTTGATTGTTTTCTTTTTTGTAAAGTGAATAAAACACGTCTCACAGGAAGCTGATAAAGCTACGTTTCACTTGCTGAATAATCAAGACAAAGCAGATAGACCAAAAGAGGAAACAACACACTGATAAAAAGCAGCAGTGAAGCCGAAGCACCACAAAGGAGGAAATCCCTGGGTTCCAGACGCAGGGAAGTCATTGTCCGCGAGGAATTCATAACAAATTGATAACAATGAGCAGCTTTCTCATGGTTAGGTTCATGTGTCCGATTGCAGCTGCACTTTAAGGCTATTCCATTCATCATATAGCTGTAACTTGTGTGCTACACCAGTGGTTCCCAACCTTTTTTCCTTGGAGCCCCCCCTACTTGTGTCTAAGACCAGCCAGACCCCCGGCCCATACATACTAGCACCAAAATAGTCTTTAATTGAAAAAATTAACATTAATTATGTTTTTTTGATACATTTCTCTTTGGTTTACCCTGTATACATATGATTTTGTTTTTCTCCAATGTCACCAATGTATAAAATACGCACAAAAGAAAATAAAAGGACATAAAAATATTTCTGAAACATGTCTCTTTTAATATGAGACAAACATTTTTTAACATTTTTCCTTTAACAACCTGTCGGAGTAGATTAAATGTTGAGTAATGATATAATAATAAGGAATTAAATCATTTCCTGTGTTTGTCACCAGTGTATAAAACACAAAAAATATTCAAGACATTCATAAATTATTCCTAACAATGTCTTATGAATGACTCATTCGCAAATGTAATTTTTACAACTGCATAATTTTAAAGCAGACAAAGTTTCGCGCCCCCCCAGGGGGGGCCCGGACCCTAGGTTGGGAGACACTGTGCTACACAGCCGCTGCCCAGCCATATAAAGTACAGCAAGTAGCAAATGCTGTGTTTTTCCAAAACACTGGTATATATATAAAAATAAATATACAACTTTACCTCCCATCTGCAACTCTGTTGATGCTCTCCGAGCGGCTGCTGATCTTGCTGGAGCTCCCCCCTTTGCTGCGTCTCTCCCCTCCCTCCTTCTCCGGCTCTCTGTCCGTCCTCCTGGAGCTCCGGTTGGGGGTTCCCCGGTCCAGCGGCCCCCGGGCCGAGGCGTCAGACAGGGAGCCCTGCATGTGGGGCTCGTGGTTGCCCAGGGTGGAGACGCTGATGCCAGGACTGGTGGGAGTGGCGGCCGTGCTCGTGCCCATGGACTTGGAGATGACTTTGAGCTTGTGAGAGCTGGGCTTGTAGTGCTTCTTCTTGTGCTGGACGCGATTGTTGTGCTTCAGGAAGAACTCGCAGGACTCCTGGAGCACTCGCCGGCTCTCACTGATGGGGCTAAAGAGACAAAAGGACAGGACGCTGAAGACATGGCGGGTGAGTTGGATTACCTCAGGGACAGGAGCGGGGAGAGACGCGGTCTTACTCGGTCTTGCGGGTCCTGTTGAAGAAGTAGGCCCACTCGGAGCAGGTCTTCTTGCTGCTGACCCAGAACACTGCAGAGATTCCTGCCACCAGTGTCATCAAGTACTTCACAAGGAACAGTGAGAGGTCGGGCCGGTCGCGTTCTGAAGTCTGGAGGAGACAGACAAAAGCGGTAATGAGAACCTTGGGATTCACAGCCACCGTGTTAAGTGACAAATCCAACTTTCCCATTTAGGAAAATATTTATAGTTACAGTTTTTAGCTTCAGGAACAAAAAGCCAGAAATAGACTAAGTTAATTTTCCTATTGTACTGCTGAGCTTAACAGCTCATGAATCATGTGATGCTCTTTCTGGGGTTAAAGCCAACTTCACCCTGACTGCATGAAGCAAGTGGAATATCAGGTTTTTTTTTTATGTATTATTTTGGCTCCTATAGTAACAAATTAAAACAAAAAACACACATGTTAGACGTGTGACGTAGTGACACGTGCGCAGCTATTTGTTGGTTATGTCCAGCAGCTGTTATCTGTTTTGCTACTTAGTGCTGAGCACTGTCCTGATTTCTGAGTATAAATTCTGAGCTGTAAATCAAGTCTTAACAGAGCACAATCATTCATATTTTAATGAGAATTACGGGCTATTAAGGCCTGAAATGGGCTCTTCTGCATTTCAGAAATGTCTGCAAATTGCAAATATTTCAAATTTGGCAGCAAATACAGTGCAGTTTGGAAATAGTTTTTTTTCTGTGAGTGTGTGGATTGCCAAAGTATCGGCTCCGGATTCTGTATCGTCCGATATTCAAGGCCAAATGACTCAGACTTGGGAGAAAGAAAATGTGATCGGGACATCCCAAGCAGGGGCGTTGACCAACCGCATGCAAAGGGAGCTTGACAATGAACCGGACCCTTGGCTGGAGAGGCCCGTGGATCTTTTTCAGACCCGTGTTCTTTCTAGATGTGGGTCTGATCTACCAGGCTTCATTTATGATTTCACAACGGAAGCAACATCTGAAGCTGTGGCTCCCGCTGCAAATATTAGCTAGCAGCTCTACAGCGTTGTGGTACAGCTGGGGGAGCCAAGACGCTACGGTGGGTTACCACAGGATCCATTCAGGTGGAAATCTGCTGGATTTAAGACCATATGAAATACAGTGAGCAGCGCGTCGTGTGACAGGAACTCGGCTAGTCCTCGTTTCAGCTCTGTCAGCATGCATTCCCGATGTCAAGGTAGTGACACTTGAAATGAAAATGCTTGGCAATGGAGCATGTGGGTGTTGCAAGTCTACTGCAGTGGAGGGAACCCCAAGGCTGTGAATGGTTAAAATAGCATCACAGATTAGCTTCAGCTGAGTCAGCCAAGCTAAGATAGCTAACTGTGATTGATATAAGACGGGCGTGGTCCAGCCGGCTTCCCAGGCCTGTTCTTTCTGCAACATGGCGAGTACAAGGGGGGAAAAGGCTGCAAAACCACTCTTCCAAAAACCTCTGGGTGGCAGCAAGACTCAGTAATGATAGACTATGGTTGCGGGTAGAGCTTGTCCCAATCGATCGGCCGCCCGATTGATCAGGCCCGATCACGGCATTTTCAAAACATCGGTATCGGCCAAAAAAGTATCGGGACATACCTAGTTATTAATGTTTTTAACATATATTAAATCGTTTTACATATTGTTGCATTTAACGTCACTTCCGACCGGCGACCGGAAGTGACGAAGTAAGCAAAACTAAAATGGTTTTCATGTTTGAATTGTGAAATGTTATACATGTTCATGTTGCATTAAGCTGCTGCTATTCATTTCATGCCATTCAGAATGTTGCACTAAGGTTAAGCCAAAAAGTATTTTAATTTTCTTGTGTTTGTGAGTTTGACTGGATGTCATTCAACTACCTTTTTTGAAGTTAAATGTATTTATTTTTGTTATTGCACTATTCTGCACTTTTTGTTTTAGTTTACAATTTCATGTTTTTACATTTTGCAGAGCTGATAAGCTTTGTTGAAATATATGTCCATGTTGTTCTCCAATGGACAATAAAAGAAACTTGGGATAATTTAGTTTTAGTCCTCTTTTTTTTTTCTTTTTTTTTTTTTTTTTAATTCATTGCCAAAATGTATCTGATCTGGAAAAAGTATCGGAAATGTATCGGGAGCCAAAAAAAGTGATCGGATCGGGAAAAATCGGGATCGGCAGATACTCAAGTGATCGGGATCAGAAGCAAAGAAATCCTGATCGGGGACAACCCTAGTTGCGGGTCACAGCTACCTGGTAGGGGCAGGGGATGCTGTACTCCTGGCAGCGGTCGTCGATCCAGGTATTCTCCCAGGTGCTGCGGCGACTCTGCTCGTAGGTGTAGCAGGCTAACAGGGTGACCAGCGGGACCAGGTACAGGCAGCTGAACACGCCGATGCGGATCATGAACTTCTTCAGTTTCTCCTGGTTGCGCTCGTCGTGCTGGATCACCTGCCGGACGTGGTTGAGGGAGACGATGCCTGCCAGGATGAGGAAGAGGCCCACGATGACGCCCACGCACAGCGGAGCCAGCAGAAAGAAGCGCAGCGCGTCCAGGTCGTAGAGCCCCACAAAACACACTCCGCTGATGTTGTCCCCCTCCACCTTGTTCAGAGCCAGCAGCATGACGGTGAGCGCCCCGGGGATGCCCCAGGCGGCAGAGTGAAACCACACCTACAGACACAGAGCAGCAAGATAGTAAAAGAAATGCTGAGAGATTATACATCACTCCTGTAAAGTTAAATAGATTTGATCCTAATATCCCTGACCTCTGCTATAAATGCAATGATTATCAAGGTACTTTATATCACTGTCTATGGGAATGTAAAGAAATCCAAACATTTTGGAGGATGGTGACGCAATATCTCACAAATTGCTCTTTGTCCAATAAGGGAAAAAAAATGGTTGACCTATGCTGACTACAAGCTAGACGATCAATAGCCTTGTGCTGGAAAAGTGTTAAGGGTCCAACCTTAGGCCTCTTGCTGACATCTAACGTCATGCCTGGCTCTAGAAAAACTCACCTACTGTGTCAAGAAAAAGCTCTTTGAATTTGAGCATATATGGGGAAAGTTCTTAGCTTTTCTTAAAAATGGTGATATTGATGAGGCCTTGTAAGCATGAATGTACGGTGAGGTGACCTGAAGAGCCATTGTGGAGATAATTTATACTTTACAAAAATACTTACATTTTATTTATGCCTCTTGTTTTTATTTGAATTATTTATTTTTTCTATTTGGTTTGTTATTGTTATTATGATTTCTGTTACGAGCTTGTTTTCATTTCGTTAATGTGTTTCTTTCCTTTTAATATCTTTGCCCTTGTCTTGTTTTTGGTTGTGTTTTCGTGTTGGGCTGCCAAATGGGGTTTTTGTATTGATGAGTATTAAGTGGAAAATCTAATAAAGACATGTTTAAAAAAAAAAAGAAAAAAAAGAAATGCTGCATTCACTCAATGTACAGGACTGTCTCAGAAAATTAGAATATTGTGATAAAGTTCTTTATTTTCTGTAATGCAATTAAAAACACAAAAATGTCATACATTCTGGATTCATTACAAATCAACTGAAATATTGCAAGCCTTTTATTATTTTAATATTTCTGATTATGGCTTACAGTTTAAGATTAAGATTCCCAGAATATTCAATTTTTTTTAGATATTTTGATCAGCAATATTAAAAAAATAAAAGGCTTGCATTATTTCAGTTGATTTGTAATGAATCCAGAATGTATGACATTTTTGCATTACAGAAAATAAAGGACTTTATCACAATATTCTAATTTTCTGAGACAGTCCTGTATATCCTCCATATCTTTGCTGTAAATGCGGACAATGACAAACTCTGAAAAACCTCACCGCTTTCTTCTCGATAGCCTCGCAGCTCCACTTGGGTCCGGCTGCGAGGAACCAGGTGATGGTGAGTATGACCCACCAGACGATGCCTGCCATGGAGAAGAAGTAGAGGAGCATAAAAAGAAGCGTGCAGCCTTTACTCTGAGAGCCCAGCACCACGGTGTCTACTCCTGCAGGACTGGACGCTTTGACACAGGCGGCGCTGTTCCCCAGCAGGAAGCCGATGAAGTAGATGAGCGAGACGAAGCTGTAGCAGACGGCGTAGAAGATGATGGGGCGCTCCGGGTATCGGAAGCGCTTGACGTCGATGAGGAAGGTGAGGAACGTGAAGAGTGTGGCGCCCAGGCAGATGATGGAACACACGCCGATGAAGCTCTTGGCAAATTCGATGTCGTGTGGCTTAAAGTACATGTTGGCGCAGGGCGGCGCACAATCCTGGGCCCCCAGGAAAACCGAGCTGTGGCCGGGCTTGGTCTTCAGCTGCAGCGGGCACCAGAAACCCAGATCTCTCTTTGGAGATGAAGACGTCAACGGAGTGGTGGCAGGATGCACTGATCCCCCGCATGGTTCCAGTCTAAAGGACGAGGACAATAACGTAGAAAGATATGATGGATTGGTCGGAAACGACAGAGAAAGCTCTTGAGGACGGAAGTCTACTTACTTTTCACACTTTAGCTCAGGGGGCCAGGTGACGCCAAAGACGTCAATATTTTTCCTACAGTCAGACAGAACAGCCTCACACATTTCCCTGCACGGCCGAACCACCACGCTCTCCCCGATGCATTCTGGGATAAAGGCTTGGCACAGGAAGTGGTGGACGTCCGGAGAACAATGCAGAGAGATCAGGGGCATGAATGGCTGGAAATAGAGAGATGAGCGATGTTAAATTCAAAGTCCATCAGCCACACACGAGAGTTGTGTTCACAAACCTTCTTTGATCCACCTCATTTAAAATACAAGATCTGGCTGCGTGTGCTGTTTACGCTACCTGGGGTTAGATATCACCATTCAGATGCAGTTTACATAAACCAATAACTCTGAGGCATTACATCACATCTAAATGATCACTTCCAGCTGTGGATAACATTTCATTAACATGTGTTTTGGTTCATTTTTATTTGACAGATATAATTAAGTAGACAGTATTTTACTGATTTTTAGGTTCTGTCTGAACTGAGAACTCCAATATTACACCAGCTGCTTTCTCTTTCAGGAAGCAGCCCCCACAGCTGGTTTTGCTGGCTACAAATGTTGATTTTGCTCCGGGAAAACAGACAGATAATCTGTAAGATCGAGAAAACAACTGCAACCTGCAGCAGGAACGCAAGTAGATCAACTCTTTGTGACTGTATACAGAAAGGAGGTGGTAAAACAGAGCTTAAGATCGGGGTGGGAGATCTGATCGTTAGGCAATCCTAATTTGAAATTTGATCTGCTTTCTAAAAGGAATTACAACGCTTGAGTAATTATATAAATAATGCTGCAGTCATATGAATTAAAAGCCAGCTCCACCTCTAGCTAAAGGTTTGTTACACAAATTTGCAACACAAGATCCTGTTCATTCTCAGAGAAGTCACGTGCCTTTGCATTTCTTTAACAATAACCACATTATTTTTCTTCTGCGGTCTTTAAGAAATTATCTGAAAATAAAAAAAGGTTAAAGTGACAATGATGAGCTTTAAGAAAACGTTGCTTTATTTAACAGCTTTTAAATAAGACGTGCTATTCTCTTCAGCTGCAAACCCCGTTCTTCTGTTTCAACACCCTGGTCAATAACTGGGGGACTGGACTGGGAGGCCGTGAAGGAGGCAGGAAATGAGTGAGGACGTTTAAAAACATACAGCCGCTGAGCAAAAAGCCAAGAGCAGGGCTTGAATATACAGAGCTGTTCATAAGGAGGCTGTGAGGACTTGTTTTTTCTTGCTTTAACATATATAAAGTGGTCTCCCCTCAGCCTGCCAACACAGAGAAGGAGGAAAGCAACCAAATTCTGCAGTGTCTGTACAACCGCTCGGATGAGCCGTCCAGTGTGATGTGGATCTACGAGCCGTTCAGATTCTGCTCCCGTCGTTACGTAACGATGGGAGCGATTTACATAGGTTGGCCTCGGATGCGTGAAACCGCGGCCACAACTAACTCCACCGGCCGGAGCTTCCGGCATTTTTTCGTAGCGGTGTATTGCGTCATTCAGGCAGCCAATCAGCACAGAGCCTCATTATCATAGCCCCGCCCACTCAGAATCCTGCATAGATAATGAGGTTAGAGAATGGGAAGATAAAGACATGGCTCAGAGGCTGAATTTGTAATTTATTTAGCAAAAACAATCAAAAGCTTGTTTTTAAGACATTCAAGGCCTGTTTAAAATAGGTATTGGATGCCATAATAGGCCCCCTTTAAGAAATAAAGATCATTCATGTTTGTTTTTTGTGTACATGTATCGTTTGACTTTGGATAACTGCACTCTTAGATAAGAAAAGTTCTTTTATGATTAGATTTTGTTTTTGGAGAACTTTTTTTTTTGCATTTTTAAGACATCCTTTTGACAAGGAATAGGGAATTACAATAAAACCTAAACTAAATTCCTCATGTAGTGTGCCAACTCCTCAAAACTTACAATTACACTTCAACACATTGTGATCAAATGTTGGATTTGACTTGTCTTCGAGCTTGTTACTTTAACAGCCGACTACTCACAAAAACCGTTCATACGAGTACACAAAACACACATACATGCATTTACAAGAGCATAGTCCAGAAGTCAATATCTCTCTTCTTTTTCATAAATCCGGGGCTGGCAGCGATCCTGCGTCTGTGAGGTCTCAGACTGCTGCCTCTGACAGTAAGCCTCCTTGTCTCTCTCCTGTGGAGGTCCTTGACTCTCGGCTCCTCAAGGCTCAACAATCCGACCTTTATTTGCTCTACAGCAGCAACTGTAAAAACAGCCCTAATATCTGAAATTTTCAGCTAGGATCAGCGGCAAAATGTCAAGCTGATTTTGCTCTTAAAAGCCAAATCCTTTCGGGAGAATTTCTTAGCAAAGTATTTGAAGGATTAAATGATTTTGAAAAAAAAAAAAAGAGAAAGTCTAGGCTCTCACTTTTCAAAGGGTTTTCTGAAATTTGTAAGGCCCCCCGAGGTACTCCGTCCTCTATAGTGCATCAGTTATGTAACATTATCTTTATATTTCACAGCTCAAACTTGTCTGACTCACAAACTGGCGAACCGTTGTAATCTGGGGCCGAGGGCAGGGGAAGGTGAAGCCTCCTCCAGAGACCCAAACAGAAACATTCCCTTTTAATTTCAAGTCTTTTTAATATAATCACCACATATTTCAGAGAAGTATTAGCTTTGCAATGTTGAATGTAGGCCAGAGAAAGTCTGCACATTCACCTGGGAGACAGAACCCGTGGAGGTAAACGCGTGCACGGAGGGAAATGAGTGAGTGATTAACAGACAGAGAATCCTCGTTGTGGTATGTGCAGCAGGCTTTGTGTGAGACTGGGCGTGTCCCTCCCCTTCCTCCAGAAATCAAAGACCCCTCACAACAAAGTCAAAAGAGTAGTCCATGGCGAAGGTTGCAGTGAAATAAGAAACCTCCACCTTTGCCAAACGCCGCACAAAAGACTCCCTCAACAAATCTCTGCTCCTGCTCAAAACTCCAAGACAAAATGGGTGTAATCCAACCCATGTCCCCAAGTAATGGCACAAGAGTGAACTTAACAGACCGAAGACGACACCGGGGTTTAAGGTACATCAGAAGAAGTGGTACTGTACAGCCACGACAAAGCAAAAGGTTTTTTCTTTTTGGGAATGAAACAAAAACAACACGCGCCTAATCCAAAACGCTGAATGAGAACTTGGAACTGCCTCATGTTCATTCAGAAACATCCAATTAAAAATGAGCATGTTTGAGCTCTAAATGGTGTCTCCAATCCTTGGAGAGAGTCTAGTTAGAAAACAACTTTTGTGATGACTGACTGACTGACTGGAGATACCATAGCCCTTTAGGATATAAACAGGCATGACATTTGTCGTTAAATGCTGTCAGGAATTATTACATTATTATAATAGCAGTTTACTGTCACTCATCTGCAAAGTAAGCCACAGTTTCTATCTCTTAGACCCACATGGAAGGTTTTTCTAGTGCGTCATGAACAGGTTTCAGAGAAAAGTACTGAGAAGCATCTTTGTCGTTGTTGATGATACGGTAAAGGCTTCAGCCTGGCTGTGCATCATCGCTGCTCTGGTACTACGTACACCTGTAGTAGCTGCTCGCTGCCACTAGGGGACACTATGAAAAATATATGTAAAAATCTGTACTGCAGCAGCTATTACAACAAGGTCTGCAACGATTCGTCGACAAAAATCTATAATCAAAATTGTCGACAATTGTCGCCAGGCGTGTTTTTCCAATGGAGTGAGGCGTCTCACTTCAATACAATCTCTGCCGAGAGTCGTGCATGCACGATAGCGTCTCAGCGCAGCTGCGGGTAATAAAACTAAAAGTTTGGGAACCTTTTTTTAGCCTTGATACGGCAAATAAAAAGATTACTTGCAAGGTTTGCAAAACCGACGTTGCTTTTCACGGGAGCACGGCGGTAATGCATTTGAATAGAAAGCACGTCGGAGTGTTGAACGAAATGGACTCGCCTTGGTAAGATATTAATCCTATTTTCATTTGTTAAATTAATTTGTTTCATTGGTTAACTTTGTTTATTTCATGTTATTTATTAGTATTATTTGAGCCACTCACAGCTACTCTCATTGCTATAACCTCAATCACATAATTGATGCAGCGTGAAAGGCGAAATAGCTGTAGATGATGACAATGATGGATTTGCATCTAACTTTCGGTCAATTAACCTATGAACTGTCAATTATCCATCAAGTTCCACAATGATCATGTTAACATTAAATCAGATAGATTTGTCTGGACGTTTCTCTTGCGGGACGGGAGCAGACACTAAATCAATGCATCTCTATTATCGTGCGCTGTGCAAGCATGATTTCTCTGAGTTTTGCGGATGTGGGCGGGAGCAGGATGAAGAAAACATTCCCGCTATAGCAGGGCTCTAGTGTCATGTTTCTTGTGTTTATTATCATTTGCCACATAATTGAAGCAACCTCACACTAAATTAAAAGAAAATTACTAATTATCCGATTAATCGTTTCAAAAGTCGGTGACTAGTCGACTATTAAAATAGTTGTTAGTTGCAGCCTTAATTACAACCCTAATGTGCTTGATCTAAATGGGTCGAAAATGTTCACAACCTGGGAGTCACCCCACTATGATAAATGGTAACCCATTAAAGCTGCCGAGTCTGAAACAAAGCAGAGGGTTCAGGGGGCTGTGGCGGGATGTGCAGTAGCATAAACAATGCAAAGTCAATGTACGAGTAACTGACACATACAGGAAGAGCACTTATACTCATGAATGTGATAAAAAAAGAGATTGAAAATGTCAATAAAAATCAGTGAACTGCTGGCTCCTCGTGACGAGAACAGAAAACTCTTACAGATTAGTGACTCTACAGGAGGAAGTCACCGGTGGGAAAAAACTGCCAGACTCTGAAAGACATCTACAGAAGAAACTCACAAGTGATTCATGGATTAAAACCAGTTAAAAAACAAGAGTAAGACAGAGATCACCATCACTGAATAAGCAGTGGTGGAACGGGAGGATGGTAGAGGTTCAAATGGAAGAATCTCATTTAGGACAAAAGAGTCTGAATGGTGCCTCGCAGTTTGTATGGTCACATTTTCTTTCTCCCACTGTGTTGCAAACTGCTAAATAAAAGGGATTTGAATCTAAAAACAGTATACGAGCCATCATGCAGCAAAGCAAATCTCATTTTCATTGGTTTCGTTGTTAGATCTGCTGTCCAACCGTATTATTTCACGGAGGCACACAGGAGTAAATCACCGCACTGAATACTTTTCAAAACCGCATTTTTCTTGGACACACTTAAATAAATATTCAGCCACTTTATTTTCCTTTTTGCATCATAAATCGGCCGATTAGAAAATAAGAGGACAGTCTTCATACTAACATGTGAAAGACCAAATAGTCAGACAGATGTGCATGTGATCATGCCGATATGTGCTTCTGTTGCAGGAAAAATGTCTGTAATTCTGGCCAAAAGACAGATATTTGTGACAGTACTTGAGATCCGATTATCGGTGCAGTCCAAAAAGGGTGAAGTTTGAGTGGTGTCTTTTCCTATTTTACAACTTTGCCCCACTTTCTGTTTATTTTGGTCTGCAACTTCTCACACGCATATGTCTGGGCGTCTCGAATAAACATATTTATTGCAGAATAAATGTGTCTGTGCTTGTTGGGACCAGGGCGTACCACGCCTCTCACAAGACTGAATCAGAGCTCTCCAGCCCCAGATGAATATTAGATTAAGGTTTGTAGGTCTGTTAAATCTAAGTTTGGGATTTGGCTATGAAATTAAAAAGAAACTGTATAACAAAAACAGAATAGCCATTTCTATCTATGAAATTGAAAATACTGAAAAAGTACAAATTTGTCATGAGTAAAGATGAAACTTCACTATTGGCAGCGATCCCAGCAGCAGGCATATGAGAGCAGGACCTAGAATATAATAACCAGACTCTGAGCTCTCCAGTGCTCTTAACTTGCACTGCAGGGATACGCTGTTGTTGTTTTATTTTTTATTCCAACATTAATGGCTTGAGGGGCTTCAATCCTTTCCACCCCTGCATAGTAAGTGGATGCTTTTGGAGCTTGTTTGCGTAGTCTCTGATAGTATAATGTTTACAACTAGCTGCAGTTTATTTATTCATTTATTCATTCATGTGGGCTGGTCAGGACTGGTAAAGACCTGAATCAAATATAAGGTGATCACTAATGTTATAAACTCACTTCCAAAAACAGCCACAAAATATTTTTAACAAATAGGAATGACTCTTATTATGCCTCTTTGTACTTTTTATTGCCACGTACCCATCAAATTACAGTACTGACATCAAGAGTCAGATGCTCTGTCCCACTGGTTGTAGCAAGGAATAACAACGCAGTCCACTAAATCAACCAATGAGCAAAGTCTTCTTAAAGTTTTACTGTATCATACAACTTTGTAAAGTTTCCAGTATCACAGATTTTAATTACAACTAAACATCTATTGTCAGAACTTTTGCGGCAATGCCAAAATATTGGCTATGACTTGTGCACATGTCTGGTAAACAATGTGTCACAATCATGATTCAGTCAATATCTGCTTTGGCACCGATATGCTCAACATTGGTACATAATACACACACTTCCACGGCATGCATTTAAATAGTGCTTGAGAAACTTTATCTGATAACCCTGTCCACGTCCGAGCAGGAATAAGCACAATCGACCTTCAGACAACAATAATAATTAAAGCTGAAAGCAGCGATGAACGGGCCTTCGAGCGTGCAATTTTCACCAATAAAATTCAAGGACTCAAAACTAAGTCCAATGACACCACCCATGATTCTTTATGTCTAACCCTTGAAAAGTTATGGCAGAAAGTAGGAACTTTCAAATATCGACGAATCAGAAGAAGGGGCGCGCGCCACGGTAACGCTTTTGACTGACAAAAGTAATGCCCATCATCGCAGGATGGAGACGCACATTTTGACGTATAACACACCTGGGTGCACGTTATGGTTCGGCCGCATTAACGGCATAAATTGCGCCAAATTTACACGATTAATTCAAAATGGCCGACTTCCTGTTCAGTTTCGGCCATGGCGCCAAGAGACTTTTCTTTAAGTTGCGACATGATACAGGTGTGTACCGATTTTCGTGCATGTACGTCAAACCGTATTGTGGGGCTTGAGGCACAAAGTTTTCTAGGGGGCACTGTTGAGCCATTAGGCCACGCCCATTAATGCAAACCATTAAATATAAAATTTTTCGCCAGGCCTGGCTTGCCTGCAAAATTTGGTAATTTTGTCAGAAGAAAAACAGGAAAACTAAACATTTCCACAGATACAATAGGGCCTGCGCACTGTAAGTGCTCGAGCCCTAATTATAATAATACATACGATGTAAGCTAATCAGTGAGCAAATATATATATATATATATATATATATATATATATATATATATATATATATATATATACACATACACGTACACCGTGACATGCTAATGGTATTTATCCTATTATGAAGACTCACCTCCATTTTACTGGCTGCAATGTCCTGATCGTAGTGCTCCATCATGTTGGGAAAGAAGGTCATGTTGTAGGGCATCCCCATGCACCGGTGCATCTTGATGGGCTCACAGGTAAAGGAGCTGTGAGCCCTGCAGCTTCCCACCCACATCACCGCCAGGGTCACCCACAGAGGTCCTGGCACCAGCATTGCAACAGCTGACTGGGAATGATGGTATGCTTTATATGCAAGTGGAACAAGTGGCTCCTGGATGCGTCGGGGCCCGAACAGTGATTTCTCTTGGGTCACACCGTCATTCACGGATCACTTCTCCTAGAGACATTGTAGTCACCACTGCAGCAGGTAAGACCCTCTCATCGCTGGTCAACGGATGTCTCTGGGTTACAGGTGGGAGTCCCACATCCCTGAAATGAGTTAATTATATAGAAATGTTTCTTTAAGGAAGCCCAACTCTTAAGATTTTTGTTGTTGGTTATTACCACATTCACTTGAAGGATGGAAAAGCGAGGACAAACTGAAGACCTACAGTTTATCATACATTGTTCAGATAGTATTACACCTTCCCATGACTTCAGTGCAAAACCACCAGGTCCCCGGAGGTCCTCAACATCAACTTCTGTAATTACTCTTTAAATAAATCAAGTCAGATGGAATAAAAAGACCAAAATCCAGTCAATCCCTGTTTTAATCCCTACACAGACTTCATATGCATGCATTTACGCAGGGGACTGGGGTTGATTTAGCAGAATAAGCCTCGACTTGTTGGTGCACATTAAACTTCACATTAAAGTGTCACACTTCCACATACACGCATGAATTATGATCAAAGAGTCCTCAAATGCTTTCCCAATGCTATCTGGTTTTTCAACTAAGTCTCAAAAGGTTTATATAAAAGAAGATGTTGATGAATTAGATTGGAATGATGCATGTTTAAAACCTCAAAACAAACAATAAACACAAGGTCTCGACTACTCCAGTAAGTGGTTAATGAGAGTGTACATAAGCCCAGTCAAACTCCACCATATGAATGCTAACATTCCAGGTGACTGTACAAAATGTTTGAATGAGAAGGGAACATTATTTCACTGCTTATGGGAACGTGTGAAGATCCAAAACTTCTGGAAGGATGTTATACATTGTTTGTCAAAGATGTTTAATGCTAAAGTCCCCCTAAATGCCAAACTGTGTGTGCTTGGAATAAACCCAAAGAACTTCCTACAAACGTCAAAGCAATATACAGTTTCAGGCCAGGAGAGCTGTTGTACTGTGTTGGAAGAGTATTAGTATAGTATTAGTATAGTATTTAGTAATATATAAGTAGTATAGTATATGGATGCTCCTACATTGAGAATGTGGATAAGGAGCTTTCTGGCTGTATTGGACTGGAAAGACTAATGTAATGTAAGGACTTTGCTGAACTCTGGGAACCATATATGAACATTATGACAGATGAAAGTGCAAGATTTACCTAAAAATAACTAGTAAATATTTTGGAAAATATCATCCTTTTATTTATTTATTTTGTATTTATTTATTTTTGTTTAAATTATTTATTGAATTTATTTTATTTTTCCTCCCTGACTGGTTAATTCAATATAATTATTTATATTTCAACTGAAAATGGTGCAAGCTAAGTGTATGTGTGTCTATGTAATGTATGCGTAAATGTTGTAAGTTTGAAAAACTAAAAAACGACAATAAACATTCAGTCTCAAAAGGTTTAAGTTTGCTGGTGTTGATTTATCGAACATAAACGTTTCATCCAGCCCCTGGTTTCACTTTTAAACGATATTAAAGTGGCTTAAAGATGCACACTGATGCTGTTTGGTGCTGCAGATCCACATGACCGTCAGATTACTGCACAGCTGCGTTTTTATATAATTTCGTAGTTAAATTAGTTTTCTAAGTTAGATTAGTTTTCTAAGTTAATTAGCCGCATTAAAACAACTCATAAAGTCAGTCAGTAGAAAATACTTTGACTAGCCTATTTGCAAAGTTTAAAATGTTTTACTGTTTTTAAGTAAGCAGATTTTACAATGTTTGACTCACACCAGCACTGACTTGGTCAGCTTGACTAGAAACAGCCGGATTGTCAAACCTGAATTATGGTTCTGCGTTAAATCGACGCAGAACCTACGGCGTAGGGTACGCAGCTACGCGCGCCGTACGCCGTAGGCTCTGCGTTGGTGTGACGCGGAACCATAAATCAGCCTTTAGTCTGCTGGTTTCTCCAGCCGAGGCTTGAGGGAACATGTCCTCCCGGAGCAGGAGGCGTCCCACTCAACTCAGCCGAAAACAGGGAAAAAAACAACTCTGGCTCGATTAAACCTGAACACAGAAACTTACCCCAACTGTCTGGAAGTTGTAGTGAAAGTTCACTGAATGGAAACTGGTGAAATAGCTTGTGTGGGAGGTTTTCTGCCGTAGTTTTCTGTGATCAGCTCCTGCTCTGATCAGGCTCGTGGCCGCGCTGCGCGACGCCGACGCTGCCTTCACGGGCAGTAGGAAATACAGGTTTCAGGTTTGTCTGTATGAAAGACCAAACTCTTCATTAGGAGGTTACTTTTTACTTTCCGTATAACTTTGTCTATGGCAAGTCCTCTTTAAAAATGGTTTAAAAAAAATCACAAATATAAAATTATATATCTATCATTGTGCACTTTTCTCCCTTGTGAAAAGACCTCGGGCTGTAGCTGGACACAGGGGCGCCTCCAAAACTGTTTCCTAGTGGGGGCCAGATGGGGCCACTTCAATTCTTGGGGTGGACACCAAAACTAAAATATATCATTACAGGATTTTATTATACTGTTGTAGTATACAGGCTCAGAAAGAATACTTTTTTTTTTTTACTTTCTAACTTGTCTGCATATATATTCATGGTTAATACCATGTTGGTAAAAACCTGAGGCATATATATATATATATATATATATATATATATATATATATATATATATATATATATATATATATATATATATATATATATATATATATATGCATTTTTAATATATAATATATATTATATATATATATATATATATATTATTTTTATTTATTATTAATATATCATCATTTATTTTATTAATACATATATATAGCTATATATATATATTATTATAATTTTTTATTTTTTTTATTATTATTAGGCTCAGAAATACTTAAAAAACGCCTACTGATATGCATTTTGCCTAAATGATTTGGGATGAAATGCATAACTGACGATAGAATCTATGTGACCGGCAAGTGTTGTTTTTTTTTTTTTATTGAGGCCAGTGGGGTGGCCAGCAAATTTGTAGGGGGGGCCATGGCCACCCCTGCCCCCCCCCCCCTGGTGGTGCCACTGGCTGGACATCCAACTGATCAGGCGAGCGGGTTCTGTGATGGACTTGAAGCTGTGGTGGAGACAAGGACGCTGGATATCAGGGACGGTGCCAACCACCTCTGCACACCGTCATCAGCAACCAGGAGAGCCTGTTCGGTGAGACACTGCTCATTCCCAAGAGCAGGACTATCAGACTAATAACTCTTCTCCCCCAGGGCATCAAGCTGTACAGCTCCTGACTTGGGGAGAGGAGGGAACAGGTAGCTGCTATCCACCTCATCACAGTTAACATTTTTCCTTTTATTCAACAGGAATACTTATTTATCCATCAAAATGGTCATCATATGTGCAATAATCTGTCAACCACCATGCAATAACTTAATTAAATTTTCTATATGCTCTAAGAGTGTATATTTTGTTAACCAATCTTGTAGGGCTCTTTTAAATTAAATCTTGTTGTATAAGCTGCTGGAGACTGAATTTCCAAGAGGGAGTCATCCCAAAGGGATCAATAAAGTTGAATCTAAGTCTAAGTCTACATCTAGGAGAAAAAGTGCAAAAGAAAACACAATACACATCGTAAATTAGAACATGTTAGGTCATGTTTATATATCAAAACATACAATTTAAGAAAACTTGAAGTAGGCATTTAAGTTTCAGTTGAAGTTTTTGAAAAAAGATGCAGTCCGTTTAAACTAAAATCCGTTATTTATGTAATCCAATAAAATTCCTTCATAACTCAATCGTTCTAGTTTTATTTATGACATCTGAAGAGTTTGCTTTTTTCAAGCTCCATTTATTGATTGAATAATAGAACAAATAATGTTTTACTCCTAATGCAAGACGAAACACCACCACCACCAACAATAATACTAACAATGGTAATAATCATATCAATGATACCATACACAACATAGAATCTGGTTTTGTCCTGTGTTCAATCTTCCAAACACTTTGTTTTATGTATATTTTAAGAGAAGGAGGGATTGTAACATAAGATAAAGGACATAACTTCACAACACATCCCTTGTTTTAATGAACCAGTGGATTAAATACTCTTCACATCGAACTATAAAAAAACTTGGAAATGGATGGGAAGGCAGCTTTAGTTTGATTGAACACATTTATAGCAGAGCAGAAAGGTGGATCTGCGTATCAAAGACTACTGTCATAATATGGATTTCAGTGTTAATTAAAGCCATTGAGCCAAAAGTAAAAAATACAAAAATCATCATCACCTGGACGCTACACCTGAACCAACAGGAGAGTTATTAGTGTACTAGTGTAGTTTCACAAAGTACACATCCAGAAATGAATAAAATAATTATCCATTCAATGGGGAAATTTGTATTATTGTTCCTGGTACTTTAAATAAAAAAAAGGAAAAACCTTTGAAAGCCAGTGATATACACAGCATATGAATAAAAACACACTACCATATGTCTAATGCAGTGTTCAACTTTAGTTTTCTTAACATCCCGGTCATTTTACACCAGGTAAGTGTTATATTACAGCTCAAATGTCAAGGATGCTTCCAACTTCAGCGCTGGTGTCCTTGACGACCAGACGCTGCTTCCTGTGATCTATGCATGCAAGTCATTCTCCAATTATCCTCACGGGGGCGCTCTTCCCCGACTATGTCCAGGTTCATGTGACCGACCGCAGTCGTGGAGAGGCGGGACTATAATTTAACAATTTAGGTGTCTCCAGCGCCGCAGCGCCAATAAAGTACCGGAGACAAGCATCTGGACGCATCTGTGCGCATCTGGACGCAGCTGGACGCGTCTGCCCGCCGCCGCATCAGCATCAGCATCCCTTCCTCTCACCGCGGCTGCAAACGAGACTAACCTCGGACGGCAAATGACATTTGTAACGCGGGCGCCGCCAGAGGTGACGGGACCGACTCGCAACAAATTCATTTTAGGTACGTAAAGGTTGTGGCACATTTGTTTGGGGATGAAACCCCCGCAGATTCCAGTGAAGGCGCAGCTGGATCCTGCGGGTTGTGCGTGTTTCTCGATGCAACAGGGTCTCCGGCCGCCGTCTCTCCCTGTAGGCGGTTCATGGACCGAGGCGCTGGCCTGTTGCTAGGAGACCCTTTGACAGCTGGGAGCTTTTGGAGAGTGACAATTAATACACTAATGGTGTCTGCTTTTCTGGCAACCCAAAGCTCCCTCCTTCTCCTCCCCGGCCCGGCCGCACGCACGCCGCTCACGCGTAAACCCCAACTGTCAACAACATAGCCTACTACTGGGGATCTTTTTTTTGGTCAGGAGATTAGAGGGTTTTTTTTTTTTGCAGGGAACAATAGCCGTCTTGTTGCATGAACAAAACTCCCAGTACACCCACCTTCTGGAAATGTTTAAGCTCTTCTGAGGATCACATCTGATCAACTATAGTCCTGTTGAAGAATTAAAAAGAGAAGAAAAACAAAATCTATGGCAGCCTGTGATGTGCTGCTGATGTAATTACATTCATTGCTGTGCAGAAATGTTAGGCACCCATGGTTGGTTTATTTGATCAAAGTTTCAATGGGATCTACATTCATTTTGTAGTCTCTTTCGGGTACGATCAGAACATTCAGGAGCCTGGTGCTCTTGAAACTAAATAAAATGGAATCCTAATGATTATCATATGAATCTTGATAATCAGCCTACTGATTAATCGGTCTAGATCTGATGTCATCGTAACCTCTGCTTGTATCTTAAGAAAGAGACGGAAAAATAAATGGAGATGCTATTTTAAATGTTGATAAAGCAGCAAGATAGAGCTGTCGGCTTTTGCATGGTACCGTATGCAGTCACAACTTCTTAATCTACACTACATGTGTCATGTTTGAGGAAACAGAGCGAGCAGGGACTAATAGAGAGAATAATTTGTTTCCAAAATCAGTGTGTTTCCCCCCTTAATTTCCATGTGAATGTGTGCAGCATGTGTGGTGTGTGTGGTGCAGACTCCCTGTTTTTTTTCCTCAGTTGCTGTAGCTGCTGCTGAGTAGCTGCTCAGTAGCTTCTGCCCGTGTCCATGTGTCTGAAGGTCATTCACGCACAGGTCGATCACTCGCTCTCACTGGGGACTCTGCTGCAGAGCAGCCATTCGTGCTCACGCTCCTTCCTACACTTACACTCAACTTCATGAATGCACAGGTTACCTGCTTGAGAGCAAGCATATGAGAGGCCCAGGGGGGGGGTGAGTATCTATCAGAGTAGCTTTCTGTGCCGACCTGTTGTGCTGCTGGTTATTATCTGCTGCAAATTCGATTCAGGTGCACAGCACGTTATGTTAAGGACGGAAACACAAGTATTTGTACTTGTATTCGAACCTCTTTATTCCCTTTTCTCAAGCTCTAGCTAGTGTTTGACAGCTTCCCCTGCTCTAAAAGGACCTGAAGGCACAGCTGTAAGAACTGTCAAAGCCAACGGGAGCATAGCTGAGAGCAAGGAGAAGTCAGCATTAGCCATGACGTGTGGTGGTACCTTTTCACACATCACGCGGGCGGCTGTCATTGTGAGGCTGTGCTGAGTGGGTGAACTGACTGAAGCTGACGTGCTGTACTGTCCTATCAGGCTGATGTATGTAACCAGAGAGGAGACTGCAGTCCTCAGGAGCCACATTACACCTCCCTTCCACCTCCATTATCTCTCCTTTTGTGAAGGGGAATGCCTTCTGAGCTCAGCTCCAGGTAGGTGGCACACCCAGGCCACATGTGTGTATCCATGCTGTTGCACACTCCTCAACTTGTTATTGGTGTTTCAGGATTTAAGCTGTCGTTTCTATGAAGGGACAAACCTGTTGGGAGGGTTACATACAGCAAAATCCACTCTTCTGACTGTGTTAGTCTTTGTATACAATTTATGGAATAACAAAAATATGTTTCCCATTTTAAATGTACAGATTAAAGCAGCACTATGTAACTTTTCCACCTTAATCTAATATTTCATCATCATCATTGTGATGGTACATCAACTTCCAACAAGTTTAATGAACCTCTGTCATGGTCTGAGGGGTCTGTATCACCTTCACTGGCACTATGTAACTTTGAGGAGCATGGTAGGAACCCTGCCACACTAAAAAACTACAAATCTTTACGGCTTTGACTGTTTTACGGCATACGCCACTTCCTCATCCTTCCCGATTCGTAGTGGAGACGAAAGCTGGGCGGGGCGTGGAGCGCAGAGCTCAGCAGAAGCTGGTATCATGGCCGAAGCGGCGAAAAAAACAAAGAAAATAAAAGTTTTATCGGAGGAGGCGTAAAAAAGAAAGTGGGAGAGTAACAAGATAAATGCTCGGACAAAAAAAAATAAATAAAAAATGCCCGGACAAGAATAAACCCGGCGTTCACTCGCTGGCGTGAGATGAAAGACGAGGAGGGATGTCCGACAAGAGAGACAGAATTGTTATGATACAAATGTAAATGTAGAGTTTTATGTTCAATAAGAATCAAAATTAGAATGTTTTCACATACAGGGGATTTGTCTTGGGTTCTAGTATTTTTCCTGAGAACTGTAAAATTGTGCATTTCAGTTGTTGTTTAAGATCAGTTCTTGTACAACAACAGTGTATTTGTAGGATTAACTCAAAATATACACGGTGACCACTTTCCAACCGTCTAACATGCTTATTTATGCATCTTTAATAGACTTTGACACATTAATACAGACAGAGCTATTATGAAATCCATCTCTTTTCTTTCTAAAACCATCATGTATAAAATAATTGAATGTCATACTCTGGAACTCTTCCTATGTGATGATATTAGAATAAACACTGGAGCTGAAAGGAGCTACAGAGACATCTATTTAAAAAAAAGTATTAAAACAGACAGTTCACTTTTCAGGGTCTAAAAAATGGTAATTTTTAGTCAAAAGTTAATAACAACTTTACAAGATCATGTTAAACTCCAGTGCTTTTGAAGTATATGGGTATTTACAATTACGTTTGCTGAACAAAAGATATAAAAGCTGAATTAATTGTATTTGATGATATTATTTTGATTTAAAATATACACTACAGTACTTTTAGCTTACTTGTTATTTATTCAAGATAAACTAATCAACATCAATGATTCACCTTACATTATAACCTTTCAGTCCTGAAATGTTAAAAAAAAATCACAGAAAAGAATATAAAAATATTTTGAGATCATATTAACATAAAATATTACTAAAGTGGCTCAAAAGAGACAAACCAAACACTAGAAGGAGGACTTTTGTCTGATTTCTGGTCTGTGGAGTTCTTGTAAAATGGGAATGGTTTGGGGTGGGTTTTAATATTTAATCCATAAGGGAATCGGAGTCATCAAAACGTTGAAACTGAAAATGGAGCGATCCTGCTTTGAGTTTGAACGCCACAACTTCTGAACTTATGGTTTATAATGTAACAACATGAACACGGCCAGTGAGAGAATGTCACTGTGGAAAGTGTGGGAAGACTTTTAGTAAGAAAGTTAGAATATCTTCTCATTTGCAACCTTTTAAAAAAAAGTTAGTACACCAATTTTTTAATACAATGTTTTTGGGTAAAAGCATAATAAAAAAGTATATGATTGCAATGGGTCTTGGTATTACGCATACAACCTCAGACAATCAACTAATTTTCACAGTTTATTCAACACATAAGAAGCCAAAAAGGGCAATAAAATGTGGGCATTACTAAGTACCCCCCGTACAGATTCCCTGGGGCTGCAGTCAGTTTCTGCTAAACATCAGCCTTGACTGAACTTCCCATCAGCAGGTATGTAGACCTCTATAAAAGCAGTTTTTAGCAGTTTGCTGGTCTGCAGCATTCATGTAACACAGCCCCAACAGGGAAAGACATAAGTAATGGTCTTAGAGAACACATTAACATGGTAAAGGTTAAAAAAATCATTTTTAAACAAGCATTCGGAGCATTCTATGTTGAGAAAGATTATTATGTCCTGTAGACGGTGGCTACGGTGGAGGGGTGATGATTTGGCGTTGCCCTGCAGCCACAGGACCTTGCAGTCATTGAGTCAGCCATGGACTCCTTCTGTCTGAGTATCCCAGGAGCGAATGTGAGGCCATCTGTCTCGCAGCTAAATCCTGGTCAAAACTGATCATCCAGCAGGACCATAATCCATTGCACACCAGCAAATCCATGTCAGAATGGCTGAAAAGGAACACTGAGGTTTTGGAAAGCCCTAGTCAAAGTCCAGACCTCAGCTTAACGGAAATGCTGCAGCAGAAACGTAAGAGAGTTGTGCAGAACCAAATTCAGTGAACTGAACCCATGTAGTTAGGAATGGGCCGTATGATTTTGATCTTTTTGCCTTTATTTTGTTGTTTGTCTGAGGTTGTGTGCCCAATGCGACGGCTACATTTGCACATGACAGTACCTATCTTTTGCTGCTTCACTTTTTTGCCCCCCTCACTTTAATCTATCCAAGAGCTTGGAATAGATTAAACCATACATAGTATTTTCATTTTTCCCTTTAACATATGTATGTATTTTTATTTAAAAAAAATCGATATTGCAATATATTGTTGCTCTCTGTCGCAATACATAATCGATAAACTGACTGCAAATATCAATATTTTATTACAACACACATAATGGAATTACGCAGTTGTCACCGCCATATTGTTCATGCACTTCAGTTTGTCCAGCTGGACATTTACAAGACTAGGAGGCAGTGAGGTACTATGCAAAAGTTGCTTACTGACTTTTCAATATTAGAAACAAGTAGTGCACTGTCCTGGTTTATATAAAACATGTTATTAATGTTCATGCACTTTAATTTGTCCAGCTGTACAGTGTTTACATTTACAAGACTAGGAGGCAGTGAGGTTTATATACAAATGCACTTTCTTTGTACATTGTATGTAGTTTTAGCATTGAATAAATGAATGTCTACAGACATTTTCCTTTTTATGGGTACTTTTTCTTTTTCAGTCACATATCGTGATATATGGTTGATGAAATTTCTTACAATTTATCGAATATGGTAGATATCGTGTATCGCGATATTCTCGTTATCGTGGACCACATATCACCACAGTATTGAATCGTGAGTTACCCGTATCGTCCCACCCCTAAAATATATATATATATATATATATATATATATATATATATATATATATATATATATATATATATATAGAGATATATACATATATCTTCAGGTGTCTTCTCTCCTTTTCTTGTCTCCTTTTCTCGGTGGATAGATCCTCTACTTCCTCTTTCACTTTTCTGGTGTTCTACTTTTGGTTGTAGTTTGATGAGAGTCGGACTACCATCAAACAGCCTGAGTCATCATTCATCCTCCCCGAGGCCCCGAGCACTGATGCAGCCCTCCCCTGCTCCGTCCCTCTCCCACCACACACTCCCATGTCCTCTGTCTTCCAGCCCGTCACCGTGAAGGTGACAGAGCAAGCGTGTTGGCAAGCAGCCGCATTTAGACCGACGGCCAAGAAAGAAAGTTGGCAAGGACAGATTTCTCTGGGCATGGCTGCGCTGCTGATGGATGGTACAGACGGAAAGGGTCCGAGCAGGGGTTGGACAGAAGCGATGACGCATATTGAACATACGAGTGAAATACACAGACATGTATTAATATATTTGGCAATGCAGAGGCATGTAAGACAAAAAGATGAAAGTATTTACATTGTTAAGTACCTGGAATAGTAATGTTGTTTTACTAGAGGTTGATACATTTGTTTATTAATTTATTTAACATGTACATGGTAGTCTGTGACATCATCATCATCATCCTCATCAATGATTGTTGATGTGTTCTTGGCTGGCGTGTGATAGTACTGGTTAAATATACTTCATTGGTAATTATCAACGAGCCAGTTCAAAGTAAGAAAAGTGATTTCCTTTCCTGATTTGCTTGCTGGAAAGCAACACAGTGGTTAACGTTCCACCATCAGCTGACAGGGATTTGTGCTGAAAAGCTCAGACTCAGTCCTTTTACACTGCTGCCAGTGTCAGTGGTGCAAAGGCTCATGGGATTGTTGATGTTTCAGTTCTGGTTATTCATCTAGTAGTTCTACGACTAGTTGGACATCTGTTTCATCTCGACAGGGAGTGGGGATGTTTTCAATACCGTAGACGAAGACAGCGTGTTCATTGGGTTAATGCACCACTGTAACAAAGGAACATACAGCAGTGTGTCAGTGTGTACAGTGTGTGTGTGTGTGTGTGTGTGTGTGTCTATGGTGTGTACTGTACAGCAAACCCCTTCCATCCTGTTATTATGTGCTGGGCAGTTTCATCAGCAGCATCTCTGCACAGTCTGGCTGTTTTGCTCTGCTGCAGTAGATCCCTGCTTCTCTTTCACGCTGATCTTTTGTAGCCCATGTTTGAATTTCCTCACGCCGTCCACTTCCTCTGTATGATGGTGATACGTCCTATATAATTATTACCGCACAGTTTTAAGCCTCGGTATCCCTGAGTGACAGCTGGGTACGGAGGTGTTGGAATCCAATGTTCCTGCAGTCATATCTTGGTGAAACATATAGCACTTTATTCTTGACAGCCCCGATATGTCTTAATCACGGCTCCAAGCTCTTCAGTTTTATATGCAAATAATTTCCAAATCTCTAGGGCAGTTACATTTTCTCCTCTTTGCTCTCCGTTTTACTTCTGCTCAACTTCCTCAGCATCTCCTCTTCAGCCCATCTGGATCTTAGCCCTAAATAGGCTTTAAAAAGCTCGGTCTGTTGCTTCCAGATGTAAACAGCTTCCCTGTTGCCATGACTACTCATCATATGAGATGTTAAAAAGTGCCATCAGACCTTTTTTTTAAGCAGCATAGCATCCAAACCAGCATAAAAATGTTTCAGAAAGTAATGTTTTAATGGAAACACCACTCGGAAGTAGTATGTTTATGTGTGGTAGAATATTTATATGTCTGTCTGTCTGTCTGTCTGTCTGTCTGTCTGTCTGTCTGTCTGTCTGTCTGTCTGAGTATTAAATGATGGTTATTAATCATGTGTTCATTCTTTAGTCATTTTATATATTCACAAATATATTTAAATCGTTTCCACTAAAGACTTAGTCATGTCAGTGGGCATCATTAAAGACGCCTCTGCAGAATTGTTTATATGTGGACACGTTTTTATGGTACTTGTTGATGTTTTGGTTTGAATATATAGATAAATATATTGGAGGATTGGATCATTAAAAGATTGTAGCAGTCTAAAAAGGTAAAAAAAAATAAATCTTAGAAAATGATTTGTAAATTTTCTTTTATCTGTTATATCATTGATAGCTATTTGTGCATTAAATGGTTGAATTATAATATTAGTTGTGGCAGCAGGGGTCATATGAAAATGGTAGTAGAAGCTGCTATTTTTTATCATCACTGTCATTAAAGTAACAGCTTTCTCTTATCTGATAAATCCGGTAAAATCCTATTTGACAACATGTATTTTCTGTGTGTGTGTGTGTGTGTGTGTGTGTGTGTGTGTGTGTGTGTGTGTGTGTGTGCGTGTGTGCGTGTGTGCGTGTGTGTGTGTGTGTGTGTGTGCGTGTGCATGTGTGTGTGTGTGTGTGTGTGTGTGTGTGTGTGCAGCAGTAAGGAGATGCTGACAGGACAGAGGCTCTGCCACTCAAAGTCCCACCAGGACTCGGTTCTCTCTGCCCTCAACCAGCAGAGGAAGGATGGCCTGCTGTGCGACGTCACGCTCGTCGCCGGGGAGCAGAAGTTTCATGCCCACAAAGCCGTCCTGGCAGCGTGCAGCGATTACTTCAGGGTAAGTACGTTTTCAAGCTGATCCTCCCCTTCTAAATAAATAAATAAAAGTAAAATTTAAGTAAAAAATTACGTGAAGGGCTTGCAGGGTTCCAAAGTCATTTACCTGCTAACATCTTAGCATCAGCAAAGAGTTATGAGAGTGCTGTCAACACCACATATCTGGGAAAACAGTATTTGAGCTGGAACATTGTCTGTGACTTCACAGATCCCATAGCAGTACAAAGCAGGAACCCGCCCCCACCTCCAAAAAAACAGTGACCGTCATTCGTCGAAATATTCTCAACTGAGAGAAATGCACTTATTCAGGTGCGCTGCGCCTGCTAAGTTTGATGATTGCAAATATGAATGTCTGTAAGCCTCACTGCTGCAGCAGATGATCGTCCACCAGTCCACCTGATCACCGGGGCTGCAGACCGACTCCGCTGAGACCACAGAGCGGCTTTAGGTAGACGCGCTCGTCACAATTCCTCTCAGAAGATTTCCTGCTGCACAGGGAGAGGTTCACCAGTGAGGTTTGATTTAGGGACTTTGAGCAGATTAGAAGGTAAGAATTAATCTCTCTTGAAAATGAGAGGCAGATTAAACATGACCAAGTTGTCCAGGGATAATTCCTCATGTGAAAATGTGTGTGTGTGTGTGTGTGTGTGTGTGTGTGCAGGTTATTTTTACATCCCTCTGCAGAGAGTTGAGGGTGGGCGAGTCCTACTCCTCTTCTCCTTTTGTTAGCCCTCTTCCCTTCTGTTTCGCTTTTGTTTGTCAGATCTTTTTATAAATGTCACTCTTTCAAGTTCCAGCTTGCCAAGCAGCGCTGTTGTTCCAGCACTCGGATTATTAAATAAGCTACAGTAAGCAGGAAAAAAAACTCTCACTGCTTCCCTGTTCCTCTTTACTGGCTTAACAGAATTATCTTCATTTTGTCATCTGACTCCACTGCTGGGTTTAATTTCCTTCATTTACAGCGGAGACGAGGATCCCTTATGTAGACACATAAGGGATGCTCAGTGTTTCGCCTCCTTCTGGATGCTTTTTTCCTCACATCCACACAGGAAAACACAGCCACAATTGTAACACGCGAGCTGGCCCAGCATCCGTGAGTAATGCTGCAGTAAAATATGTGACCAGGAGAGGATTGTTTACCTTGGACTTGCCCTGAATGTGTCATTACCCAGGGTCATCATGCCGTTAAGACGTCTGGACAGCTTAGGGGGGGATGCTGCCCAGTCATAGACTCGCATCAGCATCACTCACCACCTTCAGCGAGGTCGCCCACGCTCAGACACACAAATCGAGTCACTCGGTGCAATTTTAAAAATGTTTTGTCTGCTTAGCCTTCAGCCATGACAGATCTCACTGGAAAAACAACATCTTTGTTATGTCAGAGGAATATCTCCCCACTGCATAACCATATCATTGTTTTAAGCTCTCTCTGGACAACAGTCTGTTTTAAGGAGGAAGACTGAATTTGCCCGCGACTACTTATTGCTTCATTTCTTCATAGTGCAGTCGGACTGGAAAGAGATCCAATACTAAGTTGAGATTTTCAGAATGTTCATTGTAGATATTTAAGGTTTTGAAATTCTGCTGAAATCCTAATGTGTTAGATTTTATGTGATGTATCTGTTGCTGGTAGTATTGAAACAAAGAAATGGATTAGTGCTGTTTTTCTTTAACCGTTAATTGTGCAGGAACTCTTTCACTCGGAGAATAACTGCAAACTATAATACTGTGGCTGGTAAAACATAGAGAAACATGAAGATCATTAATTTAATTGAAAATGAATCAACAAATCTTTTAAAGGGGACATATTATAGAGAAAAAAGCTAACTTTTTCATGGTTGAATCAGAATCAGAATCAGAAAAGGGTTTATTGCCAAGTTTGTTAACACACACAAGGAGTTTTTTGTGGTGTTTGGTGCAATACAATACAAATATAAAACAAATATATAAGAGATAAAATAAAATGTATAAACAGAAATGTACAATATGAGGTTTTAAAGTGCCGGATATGAGTCTGTACAAGATCATTTATCATTTATTTGGATCATTTATTTGGATGTTCTGAAATCTACCAGCTCAAAAACTCAAATATAACACAGCCCTGTCACTTGGTTTGGAGTGGTTTATTTCTGAGAATCTCATTCAAAAAACATTTTTTTATCTTTTTTTGGAAACCTTTATTTTTCAATTTTTGTATAAGACAATATCAATAACAAAAAAAACCAACAACAAAGAGGTCTGGGGCGAGACAATGTACAATCCAGTTAATATAAGATCAAAACACATTTTTGATTAAAAAAAATCATGATACATTGTCTCCTTTAAATGTGTTGAAGTGAGAGTTATCTTGATGAGACGGAAACAGATGTGTGTGAACCAGTTCATCCACGTTTGGGGAGCAGGGAGCTTGAACCAGTTGAAGCAACGTTCCTGTAAACTTCAGCCAGTTTTCCACAAAGCTAGTATTTTTTAAACTGTCTGTATTCAATCATCTTGATTAAGTTTTACAGGTTTCTTTCCTACTAACTATTCTGTTCGACACTCTGAAGCCTCAGACTGATGAGAATGCAGTTTGAAAATCCCAAATGTTTTCACATCAAGCAAAGTTTCAACATTTTGGCAACTTCTGACTAAAGCTGTTCAAACGAGCCGGTCATCAAATAACGCATAGCAGCTCCACCCTGGGCACGGACCAGTCACTATACACAAAGTCATGTCCTTTCCAGACTAATGGAAATTTGTTAACGATAGAATTACTCATTAGCGCACGTAAAGAAAGTCTAAATTATGAAACAGAAAACAGAAAACAACACTTAATATATGTGTCTCCCCTTATAAGATTTAAAGGAGCTTGAGGCAAGAATAAGAAATTACACTCATTAGCGCTATGACGGCCGTCGGGGGTACTGCAGCCAACAGTGAAGCCGGCACGGGAGAACGGGGAGAACGCGCATGCAGCGTCATTTGACGTCACATCCGCAGGACAGCGCGGGAAATTTGGCCCCCAAATTGCAGCACATTTTGCAGCACACAGTCTGTTCAAGGCAACGGAGAGATACACTAGAGGGCTCATTCTTTTTGGTTTGGAACGCTTCATCTGACATTATTACTAGAAAACTTAAAACGTATATGCATTTTTTTTTCATAAATCCTGCCTCAATCCTGCCTCATGCTCCTTTAAGCAGTTGTTAAAACCCCTTAATTTCATGCATTTACAAGCAAACCTGATGATATAATATAGTGATGTTGCAGCAACTGGAGCTAAGAAAGAGGTCTTTATGCGGTAAACACAAAGCAAGAGCAGGGCTTCAGCTGAGGACAGTTTTATTCCATAACATATGGCTTTATATCATGTTATTACACCATTGTATATTAAACTGAGCAAAGGGGGACATAAAACATGAAAACTACATTTCACGATGCCACAAGGCGCCATTCGTCTCCGCTGTGATCGCACCAGGTGGACAGATACAGCCGCAGACATTAGGCCTCCGCTGCAGCACTTGGGGTGTGATAGGAAACCATCGTGCACGCCCTGTTGGCTCAGCGTGTTTCCTCCCTGGATCTATATTCCAGATTACCTGAGCCATCCGTCATCACCGGCGCTCCATCGCCTCCTCTGGCAGGTTCAGAACATCTTTTCTGGGTTTGCCTCCCCACGTTACAGAAGTGGGTGCAGGGGCCGCCACATACATGAACGCGAGAGGAGCGAGCTACCTTTTTAACTTGCCCGTGTCTCTACCCAGTGTTTTGTGTTTTACATTCCACCATCAAACCCCGGGTTAAGCCACAGGTCCAACTGTGCTTAGTGGAGCGGTGCATTTTTAATTAGCACAGCGGTGCATCAACAAGGCTCAAGCTCTGTGGAGAGCTGAGCAGGCATTGGTTAAAACTCAGAGTGGCCTCCAGGCAACCCTGCCTCACGCATCAGACATAATACGCAAGCGTCAGATCCCAGAGACGGAGAGCCGTTGCCCGGTAAAAGTTCATGTGTGTTATGAGTAACGGACTAATTTGGGAAGAGCTAATCCCGTTTCCTGACAGGACATGTTTTGATAGCTGGCCAGCTTGTGGGCCTTTTGAAGCTTATGTTGCTGCTGTAGATTATGATCTAACAGTGGAGATAGAGTACTTAAAAACTGCAAGTTTGGAAGATCACTATCCTGAGGCAACGGAACGGCAGAAATATAAATTGTCTGAGGTAGCTAAAGCGACTTGTCACAAGCAAGTTATGCTGTTTGTGTCACCGCAGTCAAAAGTATAAACCACAGTTGAAGACTTAATAAGCTCTTTTGCTTCATCCTTTCCACACCGCTGCTCTCTGCTTGTTGGTGCTGATCAATGACACTGTCATCCCTTCATGGTATGACATAAATCAATAGCTTTGATTAGTGTGCAGCAAGCCGGACCAGCCTGCAGATCCCACATCCTCTGCTTTGATATCCCACGGAGCACAGCGTGCGCTTGTGCAACTGTGTACAGTATGTGTGTGACGGGGTGAAAGTAAGAGAGGAGTAATGTTACAGAAAGTATTGATCGTGCTTTTTTTTCTGATCACTTCCAGGATCCACACACGCAAGTCAATACAGAAAGGATTTTGAATGTTGTGTCTGGCAGATGTTTGTTCTTTTTCTGCTGAACTGTTAAATGTGTGAGAACTATCATCGCTGTCAATGTCTGTGGTTATCTGATATTTTCAAATGCAGATTGATTTATTTGTTTATTAGAAAGCTAAAACACCTTGTGATTGAGTGCTGACATCTGACATCCCCGTTTTGTTCCATAGGCCATGTTCAGCCTGTGCATGTTGGAGAGTGAAGCTGATGAAGTGACTCTGCAGGGAGTGACCAGCGTTGGACTCAAGCATGCTTTAGACTTCGCCTACACTGGACAGGTGAGCATGAGATACACCAGTGGTCCTCAACCTTTTTTCAGTGATGTACCCCCTGTGAAATATTTTTTCAGCCAAGTACCCCCTAACCAGCGCAAAGCACTTTTGGTTGTAAAAAAAAGACCTAAAACAGAGCACTGTGCCATCAGTAACTGATTTATTAAACATAAAAATATTGCTGCTACGCTTCAACCACGACTCCACCGTTGGTCCAAGTGATTGACAGGTGACGCCAGGTGATTGACAGGTTAGGTGGAACCATCCTGGTGTGGGGGATACTCTGGGGTTTTAGGATAATAAGTTGAATAGCCTACTCCTGAAGATAAAATTCATTTTATGAATTTAGACTTATATTTTCCTCAATTATTTATGAAATAATTATTTTTAAAGGATTTTTGCATGGATGCTACTTTTTAAATATATGTATGTAATCTCACGTACCCCCTGTAGTGTCTTCATGTACCCCCAGGGGTACGCGTACCCCCATTTGAGAACAACTGTGCTAGTGCATGCCGAATACAACAAAATGTAGTAGACAGTATGCAGTATACAGAATGCATTTTATGAAAAATAGCTGGCTGGTGCTCCAATTCTTCAAAAATGTCCACTCTGCAAGTGACCAGTCTTTGTTTCATACTACTACTAATAATAATAATAATAATAATAATGAATTTAACTTGTAACGCACTACAGCCACTATAGCTCAAGCCATCCACGGTGGTCACATGACTGGCTTTACAGTGGCGTGCTGTGCACCAATGATGACCGGGGGACCAGTATGCACTACAGAGTGTATATTGCGTTCAGTGTTCAGAATGCAGTTTGTCGTTTCAATAATGACCTAAATTAATGAACACTCAGCCAATCAGAAAGCAGGTTTACAGTCCTGTCATCCTGGCAGCCTGTCAATAACTGTTTCACCAGGCAGGGTGGACCACGGGCCCTGAGGAGCTACTGTTTATCTCTACCCAAACCCTAACCCACCAAACAAACTAAGCAAGCATATTATATTTTAACAGTACATTTATGTGTACTTTACATGGTGTGGAAGTCGTGCTTGGTTATTTAATTTAGCTCAAATTTTATTCCATTGCGGACCAGTAGCCTGTTAACTCAACATGCTTTTTCTTTTTTGTTAATAAACATCCATTCCTGAATGCTAGGTCTGCAGCACATTTCCAGAAAATAGGGACAATAAACATATAAAACTTTATAATGTTTAAATTCCCTCTCACAACACATTCCAGGAAAGATGTGGTATTAACGTTATATTACAAGAAACATATGATACTCTCAAATGTCATGCCACATGGATCTATTCATTCATTTAGCCTTTATTATTAATCCCATGTTCCAAGTCCCTACCGCTATTTCAATTGATCGTATCCTCAAGAATTATGTGACGAAATATCTTGGGTTCATAATTTCTGTGATGAAATAACACTCTTGCATACTTTAAAGTTGTAATTGCTATCCTCCAGTGCCGAATATGTCACCAAAATAATTCAAAACATGGATTTTGGAGATTACCTTTTTAATCTGTGCAGCATAAGCTCCTGCAGCAGGATGACTACGTTACACACAAGTGCAGAGGGGCCGGTCCAGATCGCAGCACGCACTGGTCACTCCTCTGCCAGCTAGAGTCCACTAAACATTTGTCATGGAAATACTTGGAATGAACATTTGAGAAATTAGTTTTCCAATCTGAATCTGCAGGACAGTTACGTGGAAAACGCTGAGTTGAGACCTTTCCTTCCAATCAAAAAGGAGAACTGATCATTTGGAATATCTTCCCTGTTTTTGCAGTCGGTGATTGTTGCTCCAAGAAGCACCCGAGCAGCTTATTTGGAATTGTGTGAAGTCAAAAATGATCTCTGTCTCTGTCTGGCAGTGTGATGGAGAGCTTCCTGGTTGTGATTCTTGCCCAATAAGAGCTAGGATAGACGCCAGCACTCCATGTGCTCCTGAACAGGAGGAAACGAATGCAGAAAACTGATGAATAGATGATTTGAAAGGCTAGGAGTCTCGTAATTATTTTTCTTTATCCACAATAGAAATGAGCAAAGAGGGTATCGGTCAGGGTGTGTAAGTAGGTCAACAGCATGCTTGCAAGCCACCCTGCTCCAGTTAGTGGAGATGATAGCAGACGAGATGAAAGCAATATGCTTATCTCCCACACTGTAAATAATGACCTACTAAAAATCCTTCAGCCACATGTCACAGACCAACGGCGTCTGAGCAGAAAAGCAATCTGAAGATGCTCGCAAACCTAGACGCGAGCTTCCAGCTTCGCTGCAATCTGTGCCAGTGCCACATGGACGTTAGAACCCATACTAAACATCCTGCCGGTAGTGTGACGTGGGAGTTATCCTTTTGTGGATCAGATCCAAAAGCAGAAAAGAGGTATTTTCATACAGGTGTTTTGTTTCATCTCCTCCTGCAGGTGAAAAATCACAAGCAACAAGCAAAATAAATGTCGATTTACACAAGAGCTTGATGCACACCCACGCTGGTACCAGGTGTGGTATTATAAAACTGACTGGTGCTTTGTGAGGTTGAAGTACTCCAACTGCAGAGGGCCTGTGAGTGGACGGGAGAGCAGGATATGAGGAGCATTCACCTGCTGTTATTACAGTCATTATTCCAACTGGCTGTCAGTGCTGCTGCTCCTCACAGAATGCTGACTGAGTAAAAAAAAAAAAAATGCTTTTGATAACATGGTTTCCTCCGTTAATAGTTAAGATTTCTTCTTTTTTTTTTAATCAACTGGATTTTGTTTTTGATTGATGTTTCGGGCATTTCTAACCCCAGTAACTGCAGCAAATAGCCTCTCTTGCCGCGTTCTGCCTGAATCCGTTAAGCTTATGAAGCTCACGGATGGTGCGTGTGGTTAACTGGACTGGTGCCCAGGCCTGGCAGGAAACCATACAACGATAAATGGAAACATGCAGATGCAGTTAATTGCTGGGAGAGAAAAAAAACATCAGATAAGCTGTGCGGATTTGTTTTCTGGCTCTAAATAGTTCCATAGAATATATTTCATTTGCTAAATAAATAATGTGAACAATTTAGGTGACCTGTTTCCATGAATCCAGCAATTATCAAATTATATCTGACTGTTGTTTTTTTTTTATACAAGTTATAATAAGTTTACTGGAAGCAGGAACTATATTTCTCTTTAGGTCTGTTTTATATTTTTTATTGAAATGTTGATCCTGCTCATCATTAATAAATTATAAACAGGATTCAGAAAAACAGAATATCCAGGGATCCTCCCAAACAATGTTCTGCTTTCCCTGCATCAGCAGCACTGAGAGGAAAAGGAGACAAACGATGAAGTCATTTTTCTCACTTTCACTCCTCGCGGTCACGGCTATGTAGGGCAGTGCTGCTCCATGGATTATCAGAGGTTTGTTCCTGCCTGTGAAAATCTATTTGGCCTAGGTTACTCTATTGTGTGAGAGGTAACATGTTTGGTCTGATTGGATTATTATTCCAGTGGTTAATGGAATATTTAATTACTTGCAGCCTTGTTTGTGTGCTGAGAATAGATAGTAAGCCCTCCACACACGACTACTCCAACGTTACCTGACTCGGCTCCCGAGAGCTTAGCGGGATGAACTGGCTGCGTTTCAGAGCTTTCTATCGCGTGTGCGTGGGTAACGTGGCAGAAACTGAGGGAGACTATCCTCGGATGATTTTATCTGCACATTATTCAAAATAAAGAGACACATTTTCATAAAAACTGTGCTGCATATTGCTTCAAAGTGGAGAAGATAATGGAGAATGAAACATATTTGTAATGCGTAATATATCTTCTTTTTCACTGTCGACATGTAATATCCAGGACATCTCTACAGCCAATAATTCCCAGTAAGATAAAAGATTAACTCAAGTGAGAAGTGAAAAGAAAATAATTAAGAATTAAGAATTACATAAGATGTGTATTTCCTGGGATCAGATTTGGGAATTTTATTTTAGGTCGTACAGTATATATTGTTATTAAACTCTTAAATGTATGGATGTTTCCACAAACATGTTTAACTCCGCAATAACTTTTTCTGCTCTGCTTCTGCTGCCAAGTTCAAGATTCTTTGAACTAAAATTGTAATGCTCCGTTTTTAAAATTATGAAGTTCATCTTTTGATGATAGAAATGGATAAAAAATTATGAAAACCGATACTTTTTAAAATGTGTGTCTGAAAACGACCTCGAACTCAACGGAAGTTAAAGTGAAACTCTAAACCTAATTACGGTGCATCTGCTTTGGTCAGATCCTGCTGGAGCCGGCTGTGATCCAGGACGTCCTGTCTGCAGGCAGCCACCTGCAGCTGCTGGAGCTGCTCAGCCTCTGCTCGCACTACCTCGTCCAGGTACACGCACCTGCACACATGTTTCTACCAGCATTTCTGTATAGACATGTCACTAATGCAACGACCCCTTTAGCCCTTTATGCTTAGTTTAAATGGAACATAGGCTGAAAAAAACTGTACCTGCAGTTTTCTGTACCTGAGTGACTTCCACTCATCACGATACTTGAGTCATGATACAATATGATATTGAAATATCCAAATGTTGCAGTATTTGTGATGTTATACATAGTTGGCAGAAAACTGTAAAGGCATTATGCGTCTTAAAATCTGAGTTGCACGTACATCAGATTATAGTTATAATTTATGTGAACTGAGTCTAAACAATTTAATTAAAATTATTCTTGGCGTTTTATTGTAACTGTACAAGCTAAATTTACATACAAATTTGCATGTTTTTAATATTATTTACATGATATGAAATTAACATTAACAATATTATTTAGTCCCATGTATACAATAAATTCTTACTGGATTTATAACCCATCTGAAATGTGACTTATTATTTGAAAAAAAAATCCATATTCAAAATTTGAATATCGATATCGGATCGGTCTGCAAGGTATCGCGATATATTCCCATGTCGATATTTTTGCCCACCCTTAGGTGCAACCCTGTCGTTATGTTGTGTGGACCTAAATATGAAAATAGGTCATTCAGTGACTGATAAACGGGCCCTCGCACTCATGGCCACCCCCCCGGGTTCCCCCCACATTCCTAGGTCAATAATACTATAAAAAATGTCTTTGCTGTTCACATAAAACTCAACTTATCATCATAATCATATCAGAAATGACACCACCCATGACTCTCTATGTCAAACCATTCAAAAGTTATTGCAGAAAGTAGGAACTATCAAATATGGACCAATCAGATGAAGGGGGGGCGCGCTTTTTGGCGTCTATCGTTGCCACGGTAACGCTTTTGAAAGAGAAAAGTAATGCGCGTTGTCGCAGGATGGAGACGCACATTTTGATGTATAACACACCTGGGTGCACGTTACGGTTCAGGCCGTATTAACTGCCGAAGAAATGGCATAAATTGTGCCAAAATTACACGATTAATTCAAAATGGCCGACTTCCTGTTCGGTTTCAGCCATAGCGCCAAGAGATTTTTCTAAGAAGTTGCGACATGATACAGGTGTGTACCGATTTTCGTGCATGTACGTCAAACCGTATTGTGGGGCTTGAGGCACAAAGTTTTCTAGGGGGCGCTGTTGAGCCATTAGGCCACGACCATTAATGCAAACCATTAAATATCAAATTTATCACCAGGCCTGGCTTTCCTGCAAAATTTGGTGACTTTTGGGGCACGTTTAGGGGGGCAAAAAGGCCCTCCTTTCGTCGGAAGAAAAACGAGAACGAGAAAAACAAAAACATTTCCTACAGATACAATAGGGCCTTCGCACTGTAATTTCTCGGGCCCTAATTAGGTCCCACCCATAGGGTGAGGTGGGTGGAGCAGCCCACGGTACCCTTTAAAACTGAGCACCATAAAGGCCGATGCAAAGACATGGTTTAAAAAGACACTCTTGTGTAGTGTTGTGACCAAAGCATGATAGACATTTCACTAAGACATCAAGACTGAAAAAAAGGTCACAATATCTATACGCTATTGTTTAACATCTTTACTTGATTTCAAGTCCAGTATGGAAGTTACTGAGCCTGACAAAAAAATAAAAAAACACCCTGTGATTGGAGGCAAATCAGTTCGGTGCTTTCCAGTCAGCACTCAGCTGTTAGGAACTGTACGAACTACTCAAAGGAAAATCAAAGAGCCAGAAAGATGTCTAGCATGCTAGAAATCTGTAGCTGTTGGCAACTCCACGTCTGAGCTCCTGCCAACGAGAGAAACAAGAAAGACACAGGGAGAAATCACTGTAACGGAGGGTAACCCATAAAGAAACATGCTATTAGTAATAACGATTTAGGTAAAAGACACATGCACATACGCACAAAAGAAGGGAGCGGGGACAATGCACAACATTTAATGAAGAGAGCACAAGCAAGCAAACGGTCTGCACCATTTGTTTCTTCCCCTGGTTCCATTTTTCCAACTCAAATAAACAACTTTTGCCCCCGGTTTTGCTTCACTTCCCTTGTCGTCTCCAGAGTGCGTCTTGTTAGCATCTGGAGACCAGATGGAGCTGTTATAGGTCGTTGTCAGGTCTTGTAATGTGCGATGCCCTCTCGCCAATCACAACACCACAGCTCCAAGTTCAAGAGTTGTCAAGAAACAAGTTTACACTGCAAGCTTCCCATCACAGTTGTGGAAAGCTTGTACGAACCTCTTCCAAGGAGTATCTGTTTTCCTCGGAGCAAACATGACCTCGGTTTGGTCCAGACCTCAAATCATGCCGTGGGGTGAAAATCTTAATTCTGCTCCAGTAGTCTTTAATTATTGCTTCAATTTGAATCCTCCAGCACAGGTCAGAGTCAATTGGAGGACAGACAAGCTGATAAACATTCATTGTTTTGCTTAGAGACACTTAATTTCTACTTGTCCTCTACTGTAAGGTGCAAGTCCTGATCTAGAGAACTAGGACAGCCTGCTGGGGGTTTGGTGCATTTTATCACAAGACCGAAATGAAGCAAAGTCGGTCTACTGTCCTCAAAATAGCTGAAAGTTGCTCCAGAATTGATTTAGTCTAAGATATTTTATAAACAGTTTTTCAGAAAAACGTGCATTGTATTATAAAACAGGGATTTTGTCATTTTGCAGTGTTTTTACAAGCACTTAGCTTATTTCATTGACATCATCTGTCATCCTAATTACATATATTATTTCATCTTGTTCGGGGAGACTTTCTCAAATCCCATCTGTTTATCTAATCTAACTTTAAAAGGTTGAATGCAGACCTAATAAACAGATTAAAGTGTGCACATCAGCAAATGTAGCGCTACAGCGCCGCCTGGTGGCCGTAATGCCTCATCTCTGCTGTTGTTTTACTCCAGGGGAAATATTGCACTTCATACTCCACTGACTTTGTCTATGATTTATAAATAACGTATTATGGTAAATATTCCATACACACATGAAATGATAAAAAGTTTTGAAAATTGCCTTTTTATTAAAAGCAGCAGTGTGTACTGAGACCCATGTCTCAGATGTGAACAACTCAACCAAATTCAGTTCCTACTAAACTTTACGGGTTTTTAATTTCAGTACATGATACATTACTAAAATATCAAAGATCAGACAAGAAGTTTTATTAGAACTTTTTTTAATACTCTGCTGTTTATTATCCCACTCGTGGATTAGTTTATATAAAGTTATTCAAACATGTGACTTGCTGTTTAAACATTGATGCTTTAACAATAATAATAATAATAATAATAATAATAATAATAATAATAATAATAATAATAATAATAATAATAATAATAATAATAATAATAATAACAATAATGAAATTAAGTGAAATGAAATTGAAATTAAGGTCTATGTACCAGGCTTACTGCATTCAGATCTTTTCCCCCCAAATCCGGACAATGGGATTACTGCTATTGCTGTTTTTAAAATCTTAAAATTTTATTTTCTATTCCGTTGCTGTAAACAAGCATTTCAGAATATGATAACACACTACATGAGGCAACACACCAGATATGTTTCATTTTTATTATTGTGAATTAGCCAACAGCCTAACCAAAATGTGAATATCAGTGCACATGTGTGTGTGTGTGTTTTTAAACATAACAATGTATCCGTCAGAATACTATATTATTAACCCATTAAGACCCAGGGTGCTCTTCTAAACTCGAGAATCATTTTAAAATCCCATAAAACCTCATGGTGTTCCTGTGATGGTGCGGCCGCTTTCTTTAACAGGATAACTTGAACAGGATGAACCAGGCATGGAAACTCAATAGATCGATTAATCAATGCAAGCCTGGTAGTTTGCAAAAAAAAAAAAAAACATTTTGTAAGCATTAACTAATTCGTGTCATTAGAAACAGATACATTAAGTTAAATGAAAAACATTTGTGCCTTTTTCACCCTGTTGAATCAGATCACATCTAATTCCTTGTACTTGAAACTGTGAAGCATAAAAATAGCACTCCCTGTTTGAAAGATGCACACACTAGGTATTAATCGGTCGGTATGGGTGTATGGGTGTGCAGCAGGGTAGTAATGGATGGTCTGGATGTGCTGAAGGACAGCCAGAAGATGGCGGTCTTATCCCATTTTTTTATTCCTGTTATTTATTTTCAGTTTAGCACTGTTTTCCTCTGGTTGCCTCCATATTTGCATATTTTGTCTGGGTAGGATTGTCATCAACAACCTTCTCCCATATATATGTGTATATATATGTATACATTTTATAGACATCCCCATGGTCACAGGTTGTGTTTGTCCTGCAGGAACTGAGCAGCGTGAACTACCTGGAGCTGTACCGCGTGGCCGACCTGTTCCACCTGCCGGCCCTGGAGCAGGCCGTGGTGGAGTTCCTGGTGGAGCATCTGTCCGAGCTGAGCCAGAGCCGGCAGGACGAGGCCCTGCAGCTGCCGTACCGCCTCCTCCGAGAGGTGCTGAAGAGCGACCGCCTCACCTCCCTCAGCGAGGAGGAGATATGGAAAGTATGTCTCTGCTTACGTTCAGGTTTGTGCGTGTGCGTGCACCCAGGTGCCAACATAAATGCCAACAGGTGCCAACATAAAAAAACGTGTTAAAACTAAATTGTTAGATCGTGTTGATATGGTCGTATTTTAGTTACTAACCCGTTGGGACACTGTCACCTTTTTTGTAAATGTAAACAGAGTGCATGTTGCCACCAAACTTTTTTGTATACAGGACTGTCTCAGAAAATTAGAATATTGTGATAAAGTTCTTTATTTTCTGTAATGCAATTAAAAAAACAAAAATGTCATACATTCTGGATTCATTACAAATCAACTGAAATATTGCAAACCTTTTATTATTTTAATATTGCTGATTATGGTTTACAGCTTAAGATTAAGTTTCCCAGAATATTCTATTTTTTTGAGATAGGATATTTGAGTTTTCTTAAGCTGTAAGCCATGATCAGCAATATTAAAATAATAAAAGGCTTGCAATATTTCATTTGATTTGTAATGAATCCAGAATGTATGACATTTTTGTTTTTGGAATTGCATTACAGAAAATCACAATATTCTAATTTTCTGAGACAGTCCTGTATGTATACATATATATATATATATATATATATATATATGTATATATATATATATATATATATATATATATATATATATATATATATATATATATATATATATATATATATATACATAAAAGTTTGTATATATACAAAAATGTTTAGTGGCAACATGCACTTTGTTCAAATTTATATACGGTGTGTATATATATATATATATATATATATATATATATATATATATATATATATATATATATATATATATATATATATGTATGTATGTATGTATATATATATATATATATATATATATCACAAACACATGATTGCACGGCACACCTAGCATGCACACCGGTTATACTGCTCCACAAATTAAACACTTCTATTTGACTATTTGATGTCACTGGTCGATATTAATACGGACATGGGAAGGAGTGTCCCTGATTGTGTGTGTGTGTGTGTGTGAGTGTCAGTCCATACAGTGGTGCACGTGTGTGTGTGATGAACTGCCAGGATTGTGGAGTGAGGCGACGGTGGAGGATGCACACTTGCCATTTTGACTGTTCATTTGCACCAATCACCCCCACCCCGCCCCACCAGCCAACCAACCTTCAGTTCTTCCCCCTCTCCTCTCTGATTAGGCCCACCGCGGCTCCATCAGGGCCCCCAATCCCCCAGCTGTCACTCGGCCGCCTGTCTGATTGAAAACAATCAGGCCTCTGATGGCACAATTACCCTGACCCTTTAGCCAGCCGCTGCTGCCATAATCAGCCTCTGATTAGGCTGCTTTGGGCCTCCTTCACTTCGCTCAGAAGGTTAATTTGGGCATCAGACGGAAGCCAACGGCAAGCGGGGGCAGTCGTCCGAAAGGGTGGGGGTGGAAGGATGACAGGGTGCACATCAATACCGGACCGATACAGCTCGGCTGTCAATCATCGCCACTCAGAGTTTTCTCAGAGTCTCTCACGCTCTGTAAATCACATTTTCCCCGCCTTTTGTTTTTTCCTCTTTCTCTCCACTGCCTCCCCTTTTCCCTCTCTCCCTCGCTATCTTTCTCCCTCAATCTCCTTTTCACACTCTCCCTCTCTTTTCTTGCACTTTCTCTTTTTATGGCGGAGAGGAAGGAGAGGAAGGAGAAGGAGAAGGAGTTGATTTATTCTGCCCCCGAGGAAGTTGTGTGATGCAGCGTGACCTTCACAGTCAGCTGCCATAGAGCACACTCGCTCACACACTGTCACTTCAGAGCGATGAGTGGTGGAGATGTGGGGTGAACGATGGAGGAAGGAGAGGAAGGAGAGGAAGGAGAGGAAGAGATGCCACAACAGACAGAAGGTTCAATGCAAGTTTGTTGCATATTCACACCTTCTGAGCAGATTGAAAGGGGAAATTGTTTTGTGGAGTAGTGCGCACGTTGAGTATTTGTGCATACATCATATCAGATCTCGTGTCACGTCTCAGGATGTGATATTAAGAATTTTGCCTGATTCTTGGCTGATCTTGCTGTCGCCGGTCCCCGTTCCTCCCAGAACGTGCCTTTATTCCTCTGTAATGAGTTCTCCGGCTCTGCATGGGCTGTGCTAAAAACCACTTTGTTTTGCTGATAATGGTATCAGTGATCTTCAGTCTTCTCACCCACATTCACACCTCGCCGCGGCTAAATAACCTTTCTCCACTCTCAAGTTCAATTAAATCCTGTCCCTGCCATCCGGTTGGCCTGCCTTAAACAAAAGACGCTGCCCGTGGATATTTACGGCCTGTATATTGGATGCTGATGACGAATAAACCTGTGTGTGTGTGTGTGTGTTGCCCTGCTTCAGTCGTACTATAATAGCTTAACAATATCTTGAAATCAAGCTGATTAGCAGTCCCTCAATTGTATCTTTTTCCATGCATCTTGTTTTGTTTCAATTTTTTTACTCTTTCCTATCTATTTTCTTTTGGGGATTCTGTCCTTCCTTGACCCCTCATTTTTGCTTCACCCCACTTCGTCCCATGTCCCACATCCCTTTTGAACGACTGTAATGAAAATGAAAAGCAGCTTTTTGTTTGAAATTGAAACAGAATAAAGTGAAGGCCCTCCTCACAGCCCCGTTAAACTCATTTTATTTCATAAATAATAGATAAGAGGAGGCAACACGGTGAATGTGAAATGTTATACCCGAGCTCAAATGAGAAATTCGCCAGTTTGCAAACTATACATTATTGAATTTGCAGTTAGCACACTAAAAGCACACAAACCACATTTATAAGTACTGTATTCACGCTTATACAGTAATCCCTCGCTCTAACGCGGTTCACCTTTCACCGTCTCGCTGCTTCACGGATTTCCATTGTGCATTGTGTTCTGCATTCTGATTGGCTAAACAGTCTCCCCGCTTCTTCACTTCCTGTGTGTCAATAACGTTACAGTTTAATATGAACTGTACATGCACATGTAAGTAAAACACCTTGCCAAATTTAAAGGGGACCTATTATGGCATAATACCTATTTTAAACAGGCCTTGAATGTCTTAAAAACAAGTTTTTGATTGTTTTTGCTAAATAAATTAGAAATTCAGTCTCTTAGCCATGTCTTTATCTTCCCATTCTCTAACCTCATTATCTATGCAGGATTCTGAGTGGGCGGGGCTATGATAATGAGGCACTGTGCTGATTGGCTGCCTGAATGACGCGATACACCACAACGAAAAAATGGCAGAAGCTCCGGCCGGCGGAGTTAGTTGTGGGCGTGGTTTCACGCATCGCTCCTGTCGTGACTCACGACGGGAGCAGAATCTGAACGGCTCGTAAAAGTCACATCACACTGGACGGCTCATCCGGGCGGCTGTACAGACACTGCAGAATTTGGTTGCTTTCCTCCTTCTCTGAGTTGGCAGGCTGAGGGGAGACCACTTTATATATGTTAAAGCAAGAAAAAAACTTGTTTTTCATAATAGGTCCCCTTTAGAGTTTGCAAATTTTCTCCAAAACCCAAATTCTCCCGTTCAAATCCAGTTACTCGGGGCGCGGTGGGCCGGTGCTGATCTCTGCAATTTGAAGCCTTGTATAGTAATTACCCAGGGGGCAAGGGGGGGGTGTGCTGCATTTGCCCTGCTATAAAAGGTAGTCCACCAGAAATAATACCTATGACCCAGTAGGAACACAACCTATATGGACTACCTGGCCAATTTTTTGCTAGAAATCCAATATGGCCGCCTTAATATTGGCCCATTATCAAAACATAGCTTGGTGATAACTTTTGAACCAAATGGGCTAGAAATGCAAACTTGGTGTCTGTTTCATGGTTTCAGAGCATGGGAAAACCATTGGAATACTTATTTTTATGATTGGGTGTATCTGGACCTTTAATTTACATATTTCCAACATGGACATCCCTGAAAAGGAGCTTTACTATGGATTTTTATAGTGACATCTAAGTGTTATGGCAAATAGTCTGCTTTTTAAGTAATGTGAACACATTTGGTCAGTTTGAGCTTTCATTTCTATGTTGTCGATATAGCAAATGCAGCACACTAAGAAAACAAGAAAACTAAGAAAACTTGCCCCCCGGGTAAATTGTGAAAACAAATAAAGGTTACTACTTCAAGGATTTCACCTATCACGGGTTCTTTTTGGAACGTAACCCCTGCCAAAAACCAGGGATTACTGTACTCCTTATCATGCTGTGGTGTTCTTGTGAAGGCTGTAGTACAGAACTCTTCTCCTCTCTTCCCCACGTCTAGCTGCTGGTTCTGTGGCTGGAGCACGACTGTCGGTACCAGTACACGGAGGACCTGCTCCAGCACGTCCGCTACGGCCTGATGGACGTCCCCACGCTGCACCACCTGGCCCGCAGCCACCCCCTGGTTCAGTCCAGCCCCACGGCCGCCGCCCTGGTGGACGAGGCCCTGGACTACCACCACGTCACCTTCGTGCAGCCGCTGCGCCAGTCGGCCCGCACCCGGCCCCGCTTCAAGTCCCTCACCCTCTACATCGTCGGGGGCCGGAAACGCGAGGTGAGCAGGGTCAGGGAGCTGCGCTACTTCAACCCGTCCACGCAGGAGCACGTGCGCGTGGCGGGGGGGTCCAACTGGAGCAGCCTGGCGCCCATGCCCACGGGCCGCAGCCACCACTGCGTGGCCGTGATGGGGAACTTCCTGTTCGTGGTGGGGGGGGAGGTGGAGCACGCCACCGGGAGGACGTGCGCGGTCAGGACTGCCTGCAGGTACGACCCCAGGAGCAACCAGTGGACCGAGATCGCCCCCATGAAAGCCTGCAGGGAACACTTTGTGCTGGGAGCTTTGGGTCAGTACCTGTACGCGGTGGGGGGGAGGAACGAGCTGAGGCAGGTGCTGCCCTCCGTGGAGCGCTACTGCCCCAAGAAGAACAAATGGATGTTCGTCCAGGCCTTCGACCGCTCGCTGTCCTGCCACGCTGGCTGTGTGGCTGATGACCTGCTCTGGGTCTCAGGTACACCCACTCACACGCACACGCTCCCCCCTGCATGACTGGTAACGGTAGCACACTCACGTCTGTGCATGAGCAGAGGCTGAGCAAAGAAGCTGCAGAGTGCATGTTGTGGAGAAGTTGTTGGGGATGAGGTGGCAGCTTATCCAGTGAAAGTAACAAAAGTCCTGAGAACAGAGGTGAGGAGAGCAGGTCGAAAGACAGGGAGCCCACTGGCAGGGAAAGACCAGGATACATGGGTGCATGAAACACAGCTGTGGACAAACGTACGGAAGAGTATTAGGGCCAGGCAGGAGAAAAATAAAAATCACATTTTAGAGGAGGAAGATTTTTTTTTCATTATGCACTACGAGAAAAAAGTCATATGTAAGTCGCTTTGGATAAAATCGTCTGCTAAATGGCAGCATAGTATAGTAGTAAATGTCGAGAAAAAAGTCGAAATGTCGAGATTAATGTTGAAGTACAATTTCGAGAAAAAAGTCGAAATGTTGAAAATATAAGTCGAAATGTTGAGAAAAAAGTTGAAATGTTGAGAAAAAAGTTGAAATGTTGAGAAAAAAGTCGAAATGTCGAGAATAATGTTGAAGTACAATTTTGAGAAAAAAGTCAAAATGTTGAGAAAAAAGTCAAAGTTTCGTGAATACAGTTGAAATGTTGAGAAAAAAGGTGAAATTTCGACTTTATTCTTGAAATTGTATTTCAACATTATTCTCGACATTTTGACTTTTTTCTCGAAATTGTATTTCAACATTAATTTTGACATTTTGACTTTTTTCTCGAAGTGTACAATAAAAAAAATCTTCCTCTCTCAAATATTTTTTCTCCTGCATGGCCCTAATACTCTTCCGTACAAACGGGACAGGCAGACACTTTCAAAATAAAACAGAGCAAAGGCATCAAGTACAAGAACACAGCAAAACCGCTAAACCATGATGCATATAAGTACCAACATCTGTTACAGACAGACACTCAGCACCTTGTGTGTTTGTGTTGCAGGCGGAGTAACAAACACTGCTCAGTACCAAAATCGGTTGATGGTGTACGACCCAGAACAGGTAACTACACCACACTGAAACCTGTGGACGAACGCGTCATGTTTTATTGAATCACATATGTGTACTACGACGGGCAAAATGACCTGGGGCCTCATTTATAAAGCTTGCGTGCGCACAAAACAGGGCTTGAAAGATGCGCACCCCAGCTTCTACGCAAAGGTTGGGATTTAAAAAAAAAAACTAACGGGAAAATGTGCGTATCTCTACGCAAACTTTGATCCTAGCATATTAACATTTTGAAGATATGGGGAACTAGCGACGCAGATGGTGAGGTGGTGAAATAAAGCCAGATTCATGTCATACTTTTAATGTCATCACATATCAGATTTATAATATAATAGCGCTGATCGTGTCCCTCTGTTTTTGAAGCACAGCGTCAGTCAGGACACGGCTGTCGTGCCAAAAAGTGATTGCCTGCCAGAATCTGATTTCTCCCCTGAAAATGGGTCTTTTCACCTGCCAAAAATTGATTGAAGGCCAAATACAGTTAATGAAAAGTTGTTTCTGCCTAAATATGATTTGATCTCATTCTTGAGCTTCATAATATAAACACTAGAGCTCACAGGATTGCTTTTAACTCTTTTAAAGGACCACTACAACACAAAATAGGCATTTTCACCTGCCAAAAATTGATTGAAGGCCAAATACAGTTAATGAAAAGTTGTTTCTACCTAAATATGACTTGATCTCATTCTTGAGCTTCATAATCTGAAAATTTTACGTTTTAGCGCTATCGCTCAACGGGCTGCTGTGCGCGCTCCCGCGGCCACAAATCAGAAGAAATCAGATTCTGGCAGGCAATCACTTTTTAGCATGACACCGGGAACCTCCTCGTCTCCCACCGCTTCCAACTGTAGAGTGACTGAGGACAGAACAAATAAGTGCCGGGCCACTCTCCTCTTGGCTCTTTCTTGGCCTATTTCTGCCACAGATCTGTCCGTGGCACTCACGGCGTTTAGCGCAGCAATGACGTGCTACCACTCACTCGCTTTATTTTTGTTAGTAATGCCACTACTGTGACCACCAAATAATGTAGTTTTCCTGTCCTCCACCTCATCCACAACATCTCGATCTCAGTCTCTGTGAAGTTTAGTGGCACGGTGGCTCGACACATTCATTCATACTGACACGCAGCAGACACAGGCTCCAGGAAGCCGCTGCGCATGCTCAGCAGGCTCATTCATATGCATGAAGTAGTTCGCATTGACCATTTATGGTATAATGTGGGCGTGTAGAGGGCGGGGTATGAGGCGAATTCACGTGCACAACCTTCCAGCTGGACTGTGATTTATAAAAAGAACATAGCGTGCAGATGTGCGTTCACATGGTTTTATAAATCAGGATTTTTTGTGCGCACGCCATTTTCGGCTTTTGAGCACACGTACACTTTTATTATGAATCCTAAGTACTCTTTTATAAATGAGGCCCCTGGAGAATAATATAAGAGGGTGTGTGTAGTGAGTGCAGTGTGTTGTGCTTTCCTGTTCAGGTGAGATCTCTGCCCTCACTCAGTAAAAACAACACAGCATCTTCCCAGCGTTATTAGCTGGAAATATATTCATCAGGTGGTCAGAAGCCAAACTCAGAACATTCCTCGTGTGTATTAACATAATCTGCTGTGGAACCCTGCAGCAAACACACCAGAAGAAGATTAGATGGCTTGTTGTTGGTGTAATCCAGATCAGGACTGGATTTTTTGTCTTTCCTGAATGTCAGTACCAATATCATGCTGAAATAATAGCAGCATGTCACCAACATGTCCGTAAACAAACCTCAATGGGGCCACAAGTTGCTAATCTTACTCCAGATAGTGGAGCTGAGAAAACTCGGAGATACCAGCGTACAGAAGAAGAGAGTCCACCAGTAAAGGTCTTTTAAAACAAAATGAAAGCATACCTTACGCTCAGCTGTGATGAATTACACAACAAGGCAGATGTCAAGTGTCTGTTAATTGGTTTTCTCACCATATGTAAATTAATGAAAGCCAGTGGCATGCTGGGAAATAGCCAACCTAGACGAGCCACTTCCTTCATCAGCAGCACTGTATATTTGATCTATTAATTTTTGTATTTGTAGATAAAAAAAAACAAATAAAGAAAAAGGACACTCAAACTAACTACTGGCAGGATTTCCTGCAGCTCTTTCAGTGCATCGTAGAACAGTTTAACATTAAATAGCGCCCTGCGTTGGACTGTAATAAACCGTATTGTGTGTGCGTGAGGCAGCTGGAGCTCGGTTAGGCTGATAGCACGGGGCTATGCACTGCACGTCTGTGTGAGGTGCACATCCATTTGGGATCGTGTTTGTACATACCTTCGTGCAAGCAAGGGAATGAACAAGCAAGTAAAAGGAAGAGAGAGAGAGGCTCATTTGTATTCAGTGTGTATCTACATTCACCTGCCAGAGCAACAGCAACCCCACACCCACTCTACCCTTAACAGATGGCCACCCGTCAGCTCCCGGTAGACACACATTCATTCTCTCTCCCTCATTCTCTACCTCAATCAAGTACACGCACACACACACGCGCACACACACACACTCAAGGCTGACACAAAATAAGCTTCCACACACTTAGAGAGATGAGCAGGGATCCTCGCTGGAAAATGGAGTGGCTGAAACATATGATTAGAAACAGAGAGGGAAGTCATTAGTACCAACCAGAGCTCCAGTGTCGTGTTATTTATCCAACAGGAGCGAGCATCAATTACCCATGCATGGATATGCTTAAATATTAATCTCCTTATTCATCCTCATTCCTTTTCCACCCTCTTTGTTTCTCTTTCCCTCTCTTTCTGCACCCATCTCTCGTGTTCAGGGCCGCCGCAAGGGGTGTGTGAACCGTGCGACCGCACGGGGCCTCGCGCCCCAAGGGCCTCGCGCTATGGGCCGTTTTTTTTTTTTTTTCCTTTTTTCCCTTATAAATATCCACAGTCACCTTCCATTACAGACCTAAATATGTACTAGTCTGTGCATATCAATAAATATATGTGCAATGATGCGCGTGTCTGTTGTTCAACACAACTGATCAGACCAAGCGCAGACACAAGCTGCTCTGATCCAGACGGGTGGAGTTGGAACAAACTGTCACACAATGTCGAGAGAACGAGACAGATTCAGGAAATTTCCATCAGGGGATGAAAAAAGAAAAAAAATAAAGAAAATGGAAGAGTTTAATGTCTCTCTGAAAGGCTCGTTTGATAAATTTGTTACAAAAATCACTGATCCGACCGGGTCTCAATCAGCCGTGGCGCCCAGCGTCGAGGCAAGCCCAGATGATGATGAGGCAGGGGAAGGTATCCAGTATTTTGCTAATTGGAGAGTTAAAATTGCGCATATAGACACCCGATCCGACCCGAAAAACCCAAAAATTTTGCCCCCCCCGGCCAATTCGCACAGGGCCTCGCAAATCTCCCAGACGGCTATGCTCGTGTTTAACTCCGTGTGCTTCTCCACCACCTTCAGGACCAGTGGCTGGCTCGCAGCCCCATGCTCCAGAGGAGAGTGTACCACGTCATGGTGGCGGTGAGGAGGCAGCTCTACGTGCTGGGGGGCAACGACCTGGACTACAACAACGACCGCATCCTGGTCCGCCACATCGACTCCTACGACATGGACCTGGACCAGTGGACCCGCTGCTCCTTCAGCCTCCTCACAGGTGTGCAGAGGGATGAACGGCCGCGGGGGACGGGGAATGCACCGGGATAATTACTCTGCTGACAGTAAACAACTGATGAGGGTGACTGACCGTGTTGTTCTCTGCAAACAGAAGCAGCAGAACCAACACTGAGGGCGCTGGTATGGCTGCAGATTCCTCAGCTGTCTCAGTGAGCGTTAAATTAGATCATTGATACCACTCTCGCCTGCTAAATTTAAAGCTGGTTCCAGGAGGTGAAACTGAAGAAAATAACTTTGCTCTGGATGATTTTAGCAGTAACTAAACTTGGATCAATGACCATAATTTGTTGAGTTTTACAACAGGGTTTTGTTGGGATTTAATAAACCACACAAGCGCTATCACATGCTTTTATTCACCTTTTGCCACATAGTCACAAGAGAAATTATGCAAACCTCGTAGGATTAACTGCATTAATTTGCTATAAAATATAATCTGATTTTCACTGAAGTCACAATAAAAAACTTCAGAAAAAACCCGTATCCCGGATCTTTATCCAACATGTTCATTCAACATTCATGTAGAAAAAGTAAGTGAACCCTTAAGGTAATTACTTCAACCAAAGCCAATTGGAGTCAGCAGTTTGCACACCTGGCCCAGCTAATGAAATGAGTTTGAGGGTGTGGTTTAGAGCTGTTTTGATAAAAGAAACACATTTAAAATTTGTGTTCATGCGAAGCATCTGCTGCTATGAACTAGGGATGGGCAATATTTTACTGTTCACGATATACCGTCAAAAAAATTCCCCACAGTAAGAATTTGTCATCTTGCGGTAAAAACGATAAATTCCCGTTGATGACGTTTTTCTGTAAAGCTGATTTATGGTTCTGCGTTAAATCAACCTGTGTGGCTCAAAAGAAATGAGCCACAAAGAAAGAAAGAAAGACAAAATTATAAATTCCCATTGATGACGTTTAGTAGCATTTAGTATCTTTTAGAGCAGTGTTTTGGGGACTCCAAAGACTGAACGTGGTGTTAGATTTATAGTTACAAAGGTGGAGTTGAATTGGTATTTTTTTTATCGTCATTCTTATCGTTATCGGGATAAATGCCAGAAATGATCGTGATAAATGTTTTGGTCCATACTGCCCATCCCTAGTATGAACCAGATCTCTGAGGACAGTCAGGAGTGGTGGATCTGCATACGGCTGGAAAGGGACACGATGCTTTCTTAGAGTGTTTATGCAACCATCAGACAGCTGTTAGAGAGATGCTCCATAAATGGAGGAAGTGTTATTACAGCTACTCTCCTAGAAGTGGCCACTCAACCAAGACACAATACACACCCTCCAGTGAGCTAAAGAAAAACCCACGAGAAATGGCTAAAGGCCTGAAGACGGCGCTGAAACTGACAAACATCTCTGCTCTTCCATCTTATATGTGTTAGCCTTTGAACAGACCAGATCCTCCCAGAAACCAGTGCCGTGCACCTCACATTTTATATCTGGCGGCTATAAAGACGGATGCCTGAAAACTCTCCCCCAGATTTAGCAGAAGTGTTTGTAACTGTTGCCAAAGGAGGTTTGATGAGCGCTGAGCTCCCAAGGTTATCTTAGGTTTTTAATATAGCACTGTGAATATTTATTCAGCTTAATATCAGCTTAAACACGTTGTGTTTGTCTATAATTGTAACTTCGGCGAAGGTATAATTACATTTTAAAGCAAATTAAAGCAGAAAACCAGTTAATTCCAAAGATTATACCTACTTTTTTATGCCCCTGCGTATATGTGATGCTGCAAAACTCTTTATTAGACTAAACTGTAACACGTAGTGCTTCCCTACAGGTTATTATTAAAACATAATTTCCATGTCTCCACTCTGGAGTTACTAAAAACAGACTCCATCCTTAGTAAACTCTAGTGATTCACTAAAAGTCTGTTTAAACTCACAGTAAACATGACTTCACCCTTTTCATCCACTCCTTTGTTCTTGGATAACTTCCTCTTAATCTCCAAAACGTCACTGCATCATAATTTACTGAAAAATGTAATTAATTACTCAATTCAAAAAGTAACTCCGTTACTTTATGGGGTACTCACAAGAAAAAATTAATTCATTACTGTTAAAAGTAACATTTTAAAATGTTCTTATGACTTATTTTCAGTGTTGTACGAAATATAATACAAACCTGAAAAGCAGGAAGTTTTTCGACACTCATTTATTTATAAGTCACGCCAGCAGATGATGAGAAAAAATAAATAAATGAAAATGAAAACTAACATAACAGCTGCTCAAAAATGAAATCAGTGTTTAAAGTACCGTAGGCTGTTTGTTTTACTTAAAGTACAAAAATTAAAGTGGTTCCAGCCCCGTACACACGAAGCAACTGCTGATGTATATGTCCATAAAATATTCATGAAGAATAATACTTGCAGTCTTTTTTGCCGAGCAACACAATGCATTTTATATTATTACGTTTTTATTATTTTTCATTGTCAACTTCACTCTGAAAGATCCTCGATTCCTTTTTTTGGGTAAACCCTCTTTCACCTCCATATAAACGACAAACTCCTCCTCCCTCACTCGTCAACACTTCTCCCCGGTTCATCGCATGGCGCCAGTGACAGACAAACACACCGTAGGGTAACTGAGTTACTTTAGATAAAGAGTAATCCATTAGAGTTTTAGTTACTGACTAAAGTAACGCGTTACCACCAAACACTGGTCATAACCGAGAGAAAAGGGGCTCACACTTGGCTTTCATTCTGTTCTGTCCTTGCCTCTTTTCTTTCTGTTTTTGGGGGGGACGTGGTTAAAGTCATATTGTCTTCAGCTCGTCACAGCGAAGCCCTGTGTTCCCTCCGTCCTCCTCAGGTCAAAATGAGTCAGGCGTCGCCGTCCATGACGACAGGATCTATGTAGTTGGAGGATACTCTATCTGGACCAATGAGCCGCTGGCGTGCATTCAGGTGAGAGGTGTGAACTGTCAGCATTAACCACATAAGATCATGCAGTTTCAGCTCCTCTTTTCCAACATGATGTTGCACTAACTTAAAGGAGACATTATAACCCTTCTTTCCAATGTGGCACAATTTTCTGAAGTCCTAATGAAATGTTTTTGACATACTTTGGTCAAAACACAGCAGAGATACAGGAGCACAAGTCTGTTTTCAAACATACGGTACATTTACAGCTCTCTTCTTAGCAGCTGGAGCTAAAGTCCAGTCTACCTGAGATTGGTCCTATAACGTCCACGTTGATTTAAATTCCAACACAAACTATAATCAGTGACCCTTAAAGCGTTGTGACTGTAGTAGAGCACACAACACATAGTCTGAGCATGAGTCCCTGTTGTAGGTCCTGTTGCGTGATTCTGACACCACGACACAGATCCAGTAGGGAGGCTGAAGTCAATCCTGAGCTTCAGTGTCTCTCAGTTCTTCTGTAATCCGAGACGTTTCCACCAATGTTCACAACGTTGTGTTTGTAATGAGGGGGTAATGGTGACAATAAGCTGTTGCATTCATGACGGAGGACAAAGTGACAGCTCCAACTCTCCACTTCCTAATTAAAGAAGGTAAATTAAAAGTTAGGTTTCTTGGTTAGAATATGATATACCAGAAGTACTAGCAGGGCATTTTTTCCCTAGAATTAGTTGAAGTGCTGATAATAATTTGCTGTTCATTGCAAAAGCACAGAAAAAGATTTCCCACTTTTCAGATGCATGGTGTGCTGCATAATTTGAAGTTAGAAAAAGATGAGTAAGCTGAATAATTAAATCCTGAACTGGGACTGTTGCATAACAACCCCCCCAAAAGTCTGTAAAAGAGTTCAGTTTTTGAGAACCGACTTCAGACATCCAAATACATGCTCTCAACTTACACTTACATTCATTTTCCCACTTGAATATTAATTTAAACAAACATTTTGCATTGATAAACACTGAACCAAGGTGCCAGCAGATCCTGTTTATGGTAAATGTCTTCTGTCACATGTACATGTATTTATGTACACATTTATAAGAGATAAATAAAGTATATTCTATTCTATTCTATTCTATTATATATATATATGAGAACAGACGCTGCTTTAATGGACTACTGTGTCTTAGAGCAGGTTGCAGACACATGTTGCTTTTACAAAGCTGTCTTTAATTACTGTAAAAAGGTGTTCTGTAACACTAGTCACCACTTATCTGGAAAAAACATGAATGTAAAAATCAATATCTGACTCTAAGTAAACAAAGACTACAAAATAACAAATTAATATTACGTTGCTAATTTTTTTTTTTTACATATTTATGTTTAGACTGGGTCATTCCTACATCAAGGAGGACCAGGGATGCCATAAAGGTTTTCATAAAAACACAAGACATTTTCATGATCATTTACTAATTGGGAAATAAAATGTATATTACTAAATTGGATTGAAAATGAGTTCATAAATATATGAATAAATGTTCTACATTCTAAGTGTTGTTCCTTATTGATTATTGCAATGAGTTTTTAATTACCGGCATTCTGTAATTAATTATAAGTTAATGATTAAATGTCTTTTTTAAAAATGCTTTTGAAAGTACATTTTTAAATTGAGAAATAAATTATTGAATTTGAAAATTACTTCAGGAATAGATTTCCTATCCAGGTCTTTTTAAAAGATAATTGTTTTTCCGTTTTCCATTTTCAAATCCTTTTCGAAATTGATCAGAGCAGAAACAAATATTTTTGTATTTTAGACTGATGTTTCACAAATGTTACATTATGTTATTAAGAATTAAAAGCTCCACTTCACCAGTCTTGGACCTTATAGGGTCCTCTAAACGCTGACTGCTTCCAAACTTCAGTATCTGAAGCAAAGCGCTTGAAACGTAACCATGGTCACTGCGGAGACTCCTGTCGACAAACTAAACCAACAGTAAATGGATTCAGAAAGTCAGATAAAGCAAAAGAAAATGGAAAACAGATATAATTAATACATTAATTTTTAACTTTATTCTTTATTTCTCCATATGAAAATGCATTTTCTAAATGTTTTTAAAATAACACTATGTAATAGTTTTTGTATTAATTACAGAATTCCTTTTAAATATTCAATAAGAAAACAATTCAGAAATGATACAATTTATTTATAAATGATTTAATTATTTGTGATCCAATTTATTAATATTTATTTTATTACTCAACTGATAAATTAATTGGAAATTGTCTCATTGCAATTTTCATGGCATGCCTGGTTCTTTGTAAAAGAGAGCAAATACACATTTCAGAATATTGTGTGAGATGGATGTGATTTGAATATCAAACACCCTCTTTCCAATGCAGTTTAAACCTTTGATAAAAACAGAGTGGGATAATTGGCAAGTCACATTTAAATAGTACAGACCATGTTAAAATATTTTATTTTCTAAGGACATATCTGCTCATGTTGTATAAGATGCCACCATTTTTTCAGGGGAAACACCAGACTGGAAAAATGACATAATGCATCACATAGGCTGCACATGTGGAACATCTCGAATGATTGGTCAAAGTTTAAATGAATCAATTCAACAACTGAGACATTTACAGCTATTGTAATGTCAAAACTGTATTTTATGTGGACAAGCGCGTACATCTGTGTGAATATCCTCTCGCAGGTGCTGGATCTGAGCACGGAAGGCAAGGAGGAGGTTTTCTACGGGCCAACGCTGCCGTTCGCTTCCAACGGGATAGCGACGTGTTTCCTCCCTGCTCCGTATTTCACCTGCCCAAACCTGCAGACTCTACAGGTCCCCCACCACAGGATCGGTGCCGTCTAACCGTCGCACGGACAAAAAGCCAGAGAACACAGATGCACTTTCAGCAGAACTGCAGACAGTCGGTGCCTGCAAACCCGACTGGCACGGACGCACTTAACAGCAACCGTACTGGAAGCTGACTGCTCTCTCGCAGGGGCGTCCAGGACTTTCTGACCCCCAGATGCATTGAAAAGTACTTTTTCTGATTTATAAGAGCCATGTTATTCTCTAAGCTTCTGTGAGGAAGTTGCAGTGTTATCATTACAGTGTATTTGCTGTATTGTTTCCCAAAAGACAGATATGTCAATCGTTACTGTACGGTCAGTGGAGACAGTGAAATTACTCCAGAGGGAAGAAAAACACTGACGCGATGCTACTCCTGCCAAGGAACGGACCGGTGGAAAAGAAACTATAGCTGACCTGCTCAACTAACCAGAGATGCTCAAGCAGCTTTTGCGATCCATCGTAGGGCTGTAAAATTAGTGTTTTTTTTAAAGCTAAAAGCATTTAAAGCTAAAACATCTTAATGTTTTTCAAATATCAAAAGACATCTTTTTCTAATCAATATGCATGAACAAGGCTAAAGCTCCCAAGTGCATAAAATACACTTTTTTAAGTTCATATGGAGAACAATAAAATCTGCGAAAGAAAATAAATAAGTTGACATCCTACAGAATGTGTGTGCTGTCGACCCGTGTACGTGAGATTTTCATCTTGCTCAGGATCCAAGACTGTTTATGCTCAAATGAATGTCTGGTCATTGTCTTTGAGCATATATTTATTGCATATTCTCCAAAGTATGTAACTGTATGGTCCAAGATTGTGCTTCAAAAAGACACTTTGATCAAAGGATGGAAAAAAAGACAAACAACTCTGATGCCTGGACTTCCCTCATCCGTCCAAAGCAAACTGTATACCAGAACATGAGACATTTGCAGAATAAATGATGCTACAAAAACAAATAGTGCTGCAGTGTATTTCATGGAGGACAACAGGCGTTTGTGAGAGCAGGATGACCAAGTTTCAGTGCTCAGAGATTTATTTTGCAGCAACAGTTACACATTTGAATGCATCTGTCCACTGCTAGCTGTCTGTGCAGATGCTGTGCTGGAGAACAGGAAACCGTGCAGCAGAAGGCTGCTCCGATCAGAACGTTTATTGCATTTTGATGAGGCTGAAAAATGACTAGCGATGACAGAAAATGGTACTTGGTGATTGTGGGAGACAGGAGAGAGACTTCATGTGATTACGTGCAAACTAAGGCTGAATTGCAAGAGATTGCCCCGACTTAGAAAGTCGACAGGGAAAAAGGATCGGAACAAGCAGTACTTCCTCACCGATTCTCTCTCTTTTTTATATTGAACTCTTTGGTCTCAGCCAGGACTGTCATCAGAGCTGCCGCTGAGAGAGCCAGAGAAATCAGGTTCTAATAGCTGGCATAATAGCTCCCATTCCTCACTCTCCCAGGGAACTCAAAATAAAAGTAGACCGGCTTCGAAGCACATTTATTGTCACATTTTATTTCATTAATAAAACATTTGCTTAAATCAGCTGTAAGGCTCAACCTTTTATATTATATGTACATTATTTACAACCTTGTGCTAAAAAATGCCCAAAGTTCAGTAAGCACAAGTGACCCCCAGAACCGGAGTTGGCCCTCTTCCTGGAGGATCTTAGTCGCTCTCCAGACTGGTTATTTCAGCCTGCCCTCCGTCTCCAAGGAGACGCAGCAACTTTATATACGCACTCCTGTTAAACACAAAAGATGTGTCATATTCAGCAAAATGCACAGCTGCAGAATGTTGCAGGTTTTGTATGCCACCTTCTTATTGTCTAGACAACTTAAGAATAGCTGAAGGCGTTGAACAGCATGTGTGAGTCAGACGCTTGCTCACCTCAAGGCGATGTTCTTGCCCAGTCCTCTTTTGTGTTCACAGTTTCTCAGACTCACAGACAGGTTGGGAACGAGAGCTTGGACCACGGTGGGATCCAAGACGGCCACCGTCTCCAGGACGCCGTACACCTGCCTGTCGTACATTCCCTCGTTCTCCTGCGCGAAGGACCTGAGAGCAGGGATGTGACATGCAAAGTACATTTGATATTGTATTCAATAAAACAGGAATCATAAAAATTGTGCGTTTCACAGATTAGGCAGTCAAACTCTGCTTAACTCCACATTAGAGTTAGTTACCGTAAGACGGTGATCATCTGCTCACACGGTGCTTCTGTAGACGCAGCAGCACATCGCTCCACCACAAGCTGCAATGCATCCGTGCTGGTCTTCCTCACTACAATATTCAATATGTTCAGTGATGAATCAAAAAAGCGGTTATGCAACACTCTACGACTCCGTGTAAGTAGAATCTCAAATATGTGGTTAATATCCCCCCGTTAAGGGGGACGTTTGGGCTGCTGATGGTACCTTGTGGCTCGTTGACCAGCATCAGACACCGCAGCAGAGGGGGGAGCGGCAGGACCAGCAGCGTCACGTCAGAGTCGCCGTTTCGTCTCAGGAGCTCCAACAGGAACATCAGGACCGACGCCAGGCGAGGAGGGGGGGCGTGACCCTTAAACTGCAGGAAGTTCTCACTGTGGAGTCAGAGGGACATTCACTGTTACCAGAACTGTGGAGGAATAACTGCATCGTAGATTCAAACTGGAGTCAGATCATGTGAGACGAGGGTGAACATGGGAACAGCCAGTACTGGAGTTGAGGGGGGATGAGGGGGGATGGCATCCCCCCCTGAAATAAAAATGGTCAAAATCATCCCCCCTGTAAAACTGACATCCCCCCTTTCCATCCCTTATGTCATTTCATCAATGAATGTGGGTTTACTGCTATTTCAACATCTAGAGTCATCACCAGAAAAATAACTTATTTGACAACTGTTTTTTTTATTTTCACTTGAAATAAGTAGGAAAACCTGCCAGTGGGACAAGATTTATCTTCTTATTACAAGCAAAACAATCTCGTTCCACTGGCAGATTTTTCTACTTATTTTAAGTGAAAATCTACTTGAAACAGGTGAAAATTGTTTTTTCCAGTGATGAGTCTTGTTTTAAGTGTAATGAGATTTTTTTACTAAAATGATACATTTTAACTAGAAATAAGACAAATATTCTTGTTAAGATTTTGAGTTTTTGCAGTGATCTATGTTACTTATCCTGTGAAGGACAGAGTCATATTGATAAGTTCAGAAAACTGTTTTTTATTGTTGTGTTTTGATGTATTTGATGTAAGCCCAGTGGATATTTAAAGCTTACAGAAGGCTGCATTTAACTGCTGCTATGTCATTACCGCAGTATTTCTGCAGGTGTTTTGGTCACTGCTATTATTTGTAATATATTATATTATTTGTAATCAGCACAAATTATCTGTCCCCATATGATAAAATCCACCATCCCCCTTGATTTTTTTTTACAACTCGAGTACTGGGAACAGCACATCTCAGCTCCAGAGACCCACCAGAGCACCTGGAGGATGCTCCTCCTCAGCGCCGCTCCCCGCACGGTGGGGCTGGTCTCGCAGGCCCCCAGCAGCACCGGGTGGTTGCTGATGACGCCGATCGCAGGGGACGCAGGGAGAAAATGGTCCAGATACCTGCGGGTGACTGAGCGAAGCTGCTGCTTGAGGTAAGCCCCCTGTGACTGAGACACACTTGAGGCCACAGAGAGACCCTACAAGGGAACACAGAAACCTGGGCTTATGTTTCTATCACACCAAACTCCTTACAAGAACAGCGGTGTACTTTAACTGCTGCATAAACGTGATTGTTTCTTTAAACGTACCTGTAGATACAGGGGCAGGTTGTCCCTCAGAGCTTTGTCCGGCTGGGGGAGGTGGTGGGGGAGCAGCAGACTGTCCACGATCCGGAACAGCAGCTGCTGAGCTTTAGACGTGGCCAGCAGGGGGCTCCAGTGCTTCACTATGAGACCTGGGTGCATTCGATAGAGTCATCGAGTCAGACAGACAACTGGAATTATTAGTAACTCCAGCTCATGACCAGAGCTGCACTATGATTCAAAACAAATAGAAAGAAAGAGCAGGACCTGCATTGTGGGATATCTTTCCAGTCTGCTGACTCGGCACTTACCCACGGCCCAGTACGCCAGCTGCAAGCCCTCCTGGTTCTTGCTGACCACGTACGGTTTGATGTGTTTCAGGATGTCCCCGATGTAGTCCAGGGCCCTGGTTACCAGGGCCGAGCGCTCGGACAGGACTGACAGTCCAGCGTACACACCGCCCACAGCCTGGCACCACGTGGAAACAGTTAACGGCGGGAATTTGTTTAAACATTTCCATGTAAACGCCGGCGGCAGCAGTAGAGACGTGATATGATCACGACACAGTCAGAATACATCACATAGCGTACAACTTATGTAAAGGTTAATACTTTTACTCTCAAATACGCCGAGTTACGAGTGTTTTATAAACTAATCTGAGTTGCTGATCCACCCCGGTCCATGCGTTACCTTGACAAACATCTCCAGGGCTGCAGTGGGCTCCGCTCTGGCGTCTGTGGGATGGGAACCGGCTCTTTGCAGGATCTCTTCCACCTCGGGGAGCCTGAGCACCAGCCGGGTCAGCTCACACAGCTGCTCCCCCACGGTGCGACCTGGAGGAGAGAACACACCAACACCGGCTACTCAGCTGCAGCACACTCTTCTTTACCAGACACTCGCTGGTGTGTAAAACACCACCATTAACCCTTGTGCTGTCTCTGGGTCAAAATGACCCAATTCTTCTATCCTTCTTTCCTCCTGCCATGCTCTCTCCTTCCTTCTTCCTTTCCTCCTTTTTTACCCTCCTTTACTCCTTTTTCTTCCTACCTCCCTTGCGTCATTCGTTCCTTTATTACCTTCTTTGCTTTTCCTTCCTTCTTTCCTTATTTTCTCCATTCCTTCCTTCTTCCCTCCCTTCTTTCCTTTTCTTCCTTCTTTCCTTCCTTCCATCTTTCCTCCCTTTCTTACTCCCTTTCCTACTTCCTTCATTCTTTCCTCCTTTCTCCCTTCCTTCCATTGCTCCCTTCTTTCCTTCCTTCCATCTTTTCTCCCTTCCTTACTCCCTTTCCTACTTCCTTCCTTCTTTCCTCCTTTCTCCCTTCCTTACATCTTTTCTTCCTCCCTTCCTCCTTTCTCCCTTCCTTACATCTTTTCTCCCTTCCTTACTCCCTTTCCTACTTCCTTCCTTCTTTCCTCCTTTCTCTCTTCCTTGCTTGCTTTCCTCCCTTCTTTCCTTCATTCCTTCTTTTCTCCCTTCACCCTCCCTTGACCCAAAGACAGCACAAGGGTTAAAGAGATTTGGAAAGTAAAAGGAAGTAAAAGAGACGGGTGCATGTGGTGGGAAATGCAGTTTGGATCATTAATAACACACGCACCTGCTCTGGTGTCCGTCCCATCGGGGTTCTTGTGCAGGTGTTGCTGTAAGACACACCTGAACCAGGCTCGCACTGACAGGGCCTGCGCCGACCCCTGCACGGCGACACTGGAGCCCCCGTTCAGAGAAGACGCCAGCTCACTGGAAACGCAGCCACACGGATAAACATTCGACATAAACCAACACCATTTGTAAACAGCGAGATGTAACGCATGAAAAACAAATACGATGATGATGTTCAGCTAAGCACATACTTTTTAAAAATTCTGACAGAAAGTAATTTCATTGATTTTTAACCAGAATTAAAGCGTTTTATAGTAAGAGCTCAGATGATAATGAAACGACGGCTGACAGGAGGGATGTAATGTACAACAGCTGTGTCTTTGTTCCACATTTAGACTCCTTATAGCTCATGTCTGTCTGAAGTCGGACTCAGAAGCTCAGATAATTACGACCCTTTGTCCCCTTGAGAGTCATTTTGAAGATCCTGTACATTTTGTATTCTGTTTAGATGTGTGAATGTAATTTCATCAATAATACCCACTTTGAAAACACCAAGGAAACTCCTCGTCTTAATTTATTCATGAGATTGTGCACTGTGATGGAGCGTCGTTCCAGCGTAACAGAGCTGAGCTTTTAAAAATGTCTCGTGATTGAGATGGGCCGTAAGGAGGAACTTTTGAGCGTAGCTACCTGTTCTGGAGCACGTGGGGAAGGTAGCGGGTCACGAGCAGCGGGTGGACCATGTCGTCCCAGCTGAAGGACTGCATGATGGACTGGACCGGGTTGGGCTGGAGGTCCTGAGGGGCCGAGCTGGGCATGTCCAGGGCCAGCAGGGTAAACCCTGAGAGATTAAACAAACATGCAAATATGGGAGTCTTTTCCATGTTATCTGATTATCTTTTATTCTTAACCCTTGTACTGTCAAAATGACCTAATTCTCCTTCCTTCCTTCCTTCCTTCCTTCCTTCCTTCCTTCCTTCCTTCCTTCCTTCCTTCCTTCCTTCCTTCCTTCCTTCCTTCCTTCCTTCCTTCCTTCCTTCCTTCCTTCCTTCCTTCCTTCCTTCCTTCCTCTTTTCTCCCTTCCTTCCTCCTGCTCCTTCCTTCCTTCCTTCCTTCCTTCCTTCCTTCCTTCCTTCCTTCCTTCCTCTTTTCTCCTTCCTTCCTTCCTTCCTCTTTTCTCCTTCCTTCCTTCCTTCCTTCCTTCCTTCCTTCCTTCCTTCCTTCCTCTTTTCTCCTTCCTTCCTTCCTTCCTTCCTTCCTTCCTTCCTTCCTTCCTCTTTTCTCCTTCCTTCCTTCCTTCCTTCCTTCCTCTTTTCTCTCTCCTTCCTTCCTTCCTTCCTCTTTTCTCTCTCCTTCCTTCCTTCCTTCCTTCCTTCCTTCCTTCCTTCCTTCTGCTCTCTCCTTCCTTCCTCCTGCTCTCTCCTTCCTTCCTTCCTTCCTTCCTTCCTTCCTTCCTTCCTCCTGCTCTCTCCTTCCTTCCTTCCTTCCTTCCTTCCTCTTTTCTCTCTCCTTCCTTCCTTCCTTCCTTCCTTCCTTCCTTCCTTCCTCTTTTCTCTCTCCTTCCTTCCTTCCTTCCTTCCTTCCTTCCTTCCTTCCTCTTTTCTCTCTCCTTCCTTCCTTCCTTCCTTCCTTCCTCTTTTCTCTCTCCTTCCTTCCTTCCTTCCTTCCTTCCTTCCTTCCTCTTTTCTCTCTCCTTCCTTCCTTCCTTCCTTCCTTCCTTCCTTCCTTCCTTCCTTCCTCTTTTCTCTCTCCTTCCTTCCTTCCTTCCTTCCTTCCTTCCTTCCTCTTTTCTCTCTCCTTCCTTCCTTCCTTCCTTCCTTCCTTCCTTCCTTCCTTCCTTCCTTCCTTCCTTCCTTCCTTCCTTCCTTCCTTCCTTCCTTCCTTCCTTCCTTCCTTCCTTCCTTCCTTCCTTCCTTCCTTCCTTCCTTCCTTCCTTCCTTCCTTCCTTCCTTCCTTCCTTCCGGTTAAATGAACCAAACTTGCAAAAATTCATAGCTGCTTTCTTTTTATGAATTTTCACATCATTATATAAAAAAAGAAAAATCAATTTTAATATTCAGTCTCATAAAGTCATAAGGTGAAATCTTGTTTGAAGTGCTTTGGGCCCCCTCGTCTCCCCGTTCCTCTGGTGTCCCCCCTTCCCCCCGGGGGACGTCACTGACCTGCAGCAGCGTCTGCCAGCGGTGCTGGGGGCGTCTGCGAGAGGCGCAGGCCGCGCAGGAAGGGGAAGAAGTGCCTCCACAGGGCAGCGGCCACCGCCAGGTGGCGCTCTCTCATCGCACTGGTGCCGGCGGGAGCCCGAGCCGGGGCGGGTGCCGACTGGACGCCGCTGCGCTGATGGACCCGTCTGGAAGGACACGGGGGCACATGCACAAAAAACCGAGGAGGGAAAAATTAATCTGACGCCGCGCTCCCTCTTGTGTACGAGCGCCGCCCCACCTCCGCTCTCCTCCTTTTCAAATCCTTCTACTCCCCTGTTTCTCTCTTTCACTTCTCCTTCATGTGCTTTCACTCCCCTCTCTCAGGAGGGATTACTGGGTGCGGCGGAGCGCTGCGGTGTGAAGCAGTAGGGGTGGAGGAAGGTGTGGGGAAGGAGGATATTATCGGCACAGAGTGGAGCCTAATGCTGATCCCCTGTACACAGACTGTGCTGGGGCTCTCCGGGCTCATCCCTGGCCCCAGCCGCCACGGCAGCCCCACAGTGGCTGGCATTAGTCCTGATAAGCAGCTGAAGGAGCTGTAATCTCATTTAGACTGGAGATGATCCCTCTGTCCCCCTCATTCACCCGGATGGGAGCGCGGAGAAGCAGGGGTTAAGGTGTAGTGGGGAAGAAGGGAAGGCTGAGAGGAACCCGCAACCCCTCTCCTTCCACAGCCTTGCACCAGTGCTGCTAAGGTACTCATCCATGCACACACTCACACACATACACACATCAATGGTGTCTTCCCTTCCAGCAAGGTTGCATCTAATCCAGAGAGAGCTGAAACAATCGATTAGAGTCTGAATTCATTAGCCTCGTTACTAGTGTGGAATGGGCCTTTCACACCCATCAACCCTCATTGTACGAGACATCGTCAGAGACCACACTTAATCTGTATCTCTGTGGCTTCTTATGTAGACACACACATGCACATGACACTCCCAACACCACTGGGCGTACAGCCAGCCTGACACCCAGCTGCAGCCACTACACGGACACTTGTAACTGAATCAGAGCACCCTGATAACGCCACACGGAAATCCCTCAAACACACGCAGGCTGCTACTCTCTCCTGTCCATGTTCTCGCCTCATTTTCTTCAAGCACTTCAATATAATATGAAGCGATTGTAGATTCCTCGCGTCAACATCAACAGTCTTTGACTGACCTGAGAAAAAGGGTGTTAAATGTTTCACAGGAAAGCTGGTTTTCCATCAAGCCGAGGAGAAAGGGATTAATCGTTTGTGCCAAAAACGGATCCAACAGGGTGCGCCAATGTCAGCTCATCTCATCAACCAGAAACATCCCCACCGTCCCAAAGCAGAGGGTCATGGGAAGAAATCAAACAGAGGAATTACGCCTGTGATTAGTTTTCTGCCTCGGCACCATGACAATGGCCATCAACAGTGAGCGCTCGGACCCTACGCTGCATCAGGGTAATTCTCATAATGTGTGCAGATTCCACGTGGCTCTTAATAGACATAATGATGCACGGTCTAAATTTGCCAAGCTACATAATTACCCATTAATTGTGTCACAGGAAAGGTATTAATCACAAAGACATATCGAGAATTGCCAGGCTGAAGAATTATGTTTAATTTGGGGGGATGAATTGGAAAGAGAGCGCATGGTATGTTCTTATTTGGCTTAATGGGTCAGCGCGGCTCTGGACATGACACAGAGGGCCCATGGGAGTTGTTAGTGTAATGAATGCGCTCCATCTTTCAGGCATGAGATGGGAAGTTTGAGAATTAGAAAAGTCAAATGCAAAAAGAAGAAAATAGAGGATATGGCTCATATTTTATAATAGTAGTAGCTCGTACTACAGGTGTTACAAAGGAGACAAAGTGTAAAAGAGCTTATATCTGATCATTTTAGTCATATCTCGTATGACTGATAAGCAAAGTTACGGTGACAAAGATTTGACTGAAAATCTGCAGCTATATGCAAAAGTTTTACAACTCCAAGGTGCTGCTGCTGAAGGTGCATCATCAGCTTTTACATCATCAAGGTATTTTTTTCACCCCTTTTTTTTGCTGCTAAATAAACAACAAAAGAAAATAAAAGCTAATTAAATAATGGCAGTCAGAAAAGTCATGTGTTGTTGTTTAACCTGCAACAATCAGATGACTTTTAACATGAAAGAAAGAAAGAAAGAAAGAAAGAAAGAAAGAAAGAAAGAAAGAAAGAAAGAAAGAAAGAAAGAAAGAAAGAAAGAAAGAAAGAAAGAAAGAAAGAAAGAAAGAAAGAAAGAAAGAAAGAAAGAAAGAAAGAAAGAAAGAAAGAAAGAAAGAAAGAAAGAAAGAAAGAAAGATAAACTCCTGTTGATGACGTTATTGTGTAACAAAGATGGCGGATCTGAGAGCGAGATAGATTTATAGTTAAAAAGGTGGAGTTGAATTGGTATTTTTTTTATCGTTATCGGGATAAATCCCAGAAATTATCGTGATTCATTTTTTAGTCCATACGGCCCATCCCTATTGTGCACGTGATTTTGTATTTCTCTTTATAACATAATTTCTTTATACGACTGCTAAATATGTTTAGACTACTGCTGAGAACCAAAGCAGCCCAGGGGACAGTAAAGATGATCCAGATACACATCAGTCACCGCTCTACAGTCTTCAACTCTCGCCCGACTTCCGTCTGCCGTCACCCGTGTTCCCACATCTCTCTCTCCGCATAAACGGCCACTGTTTCAGCCGTGGAGCTGGAACCTTCAGCTGGGGTCGTTCGTGTAACAAACACCTCTGTCCTAGCGCTGAACCCGCTCCGATGCTCTGCTGACCACCGTCTCTCAGCCGCCCGCAGCCCTGGTGGCGTCCTCAAACCCACAGGGGGGTCCGTAGTGGGGCCCCTGGGCCCGTAACCGTCACCAGGGCTGAGGCGGCACCTGGCCAGGGTGACGCGCGGGTCAGCAGACCTCCTGAGACCACCGGGGGCCTCAGCACCACACATATTCTTTACAGACGTTCATCCTGCCGACTGCACAATCGTCCTATTGTCAGGATGAGAAGTGGGCGGGCTGGGGAGAGCGGAGGAGACTCTCTTCTGCTGGAACAACTTGATAAAAGCTCAGCTTGGCCTCGCCACGGAAAACAAAACAACATTTGCTTGAATGTGTCCACCATCTGTCAAGGCCCTGGATAGCTCCGTTGGTTGAGTGGGCGCACCGTTTACAGAGGCTATCGCCCTCGCGCTGGCGCTGCGGGTTCGAATCCCGGCCTGTGGCTCTTTACTTTACTTCTCTCTCTACCCAAGTTTCCCATCTAACCACTTTCAAAATAAAAGGCCACTAGAGTCACAAAAAAAAGAAAAAAGGGGGAGTTGCGATCACTTAATGAAGGGAGTTATGTAAAAAGTAAGAGACACGAGGAAGCTGATGATAATCTCACCTGAGCTGCGCAAGGACGTTCTGCAGAAAGCCCAGCGCAGAGTTCAGCTCCGACTGGCGGCAAGCAGGGAGCAACCAATCAAACCCTTCGTTGAGCAGCTTCTCCTCCGACAGGCTGAGACTGGGGCTGGTTTCAAACACCTCGGCCACGCCCTCCACGTAGGAGCCAAGCGGGCCCCAGAGCTGAAGTCTCCGAGAGACCTCCGTGGTCTTACTGTAGAACTCCTTGGCGGTCTCGTTAAAAGCGAAGGCCAAGCCCCGAGCCAGCACACCAACATCCAGACCTCTCTCCTGTATTAAACACCAGATGATCAATCAGAAAAATTGGAGTCTCTATTCTCAGTTTATTACAATGTGCTTAATCCAATGTGAAGATACGTAAACATACCTGGAAAAGCAACAGCAGAGACAGCTGCCCTCTCCAGACCAGCGTGCGATGTGAAAGGGAGCAGTTAGGGGGCAGAAGACTGAGGAGCTCACAGGCTCTGCTGGCCACGTCCTCCAGCTCCACCTGCCTGGCCACCACCAGGAACAGCAGCAGGAAGTTCATGAGGCCCGCTTCAGACAGCTCCTGCATCTTCCTCGACGAGAACTTGGAGTAAATCCTGGAAATACAGGAATGAGACAGTACAGAGCTAAGAGGTCATTAAAGAGAGAGAGTGCATCATCTGGTCTTTGAAATACAGTGGCAAGAAAAATTAACCGTCTTTCTACATTAATTCACCAAAATCTTCAACTTAATGACAAACACATGTGTTTTTAAGCTGATTACAGCCGTAATTCCTCAATCATTCACTGTCCTGGTGGAAACAGAAAGTGAACTCACGGTATTAAATACTTCAGTGAAAATGAACTGGAGTCAGTAGTTTGCATGGCTGGAGCCGACTGAGGGAGCTGAACTTGGAAGTGCGACATACAGCTATTTCAATAAAAGACACCTGAAAGATTTTGAGCTTTCTGCTCATAACAATCATCTGCTGAAGCTAACGAACCCGAGCAAAAAGAGTTGTCTTCAGACATCTCAATGATGATGATGATGATGATGATGATGATGATGATGATGATGATGATGATGATGATGATGATGGTGGTGAGTAGTTGGTCTGCTTGAGGATGGGAAGAGCTATAACGTCATTTCAGTGTGTTTACATGTTCAATAGTCCACAGTTACACAAACTGCGGCTAGTCTTCCTCCAGCCAAGATAAGTCCAAAGGAACGACACAGAATCAATCGGGTCAAGAAGAACCTGCGACTAACGGTTGAAGACGTCACTGGAGCTGACAGATGTAGCCGTTTATGAATCTATCACATGCAAGTCATTTGAACAAGGTGTTTCCACAGAAAAACACCACAGAGGCTTTTAATGAAACAAAAAATAAATACATATTAAAAGTTTTATCAAATTAAATTGGGGAGAGAAAAAAAAAAAAAAGGGGACCCTCCCAACATCCAAACATCTTCCCAACAGTGGAGTATGCTGGAGACCCCATGGTGATTTTGGCCTTGCGTTGCTGCCTCGGGGCTGGTTTACTTGCCATCATCGAGGCAAGATCCAGTCTATCCAAGTTTACCAAAATATCCTGCAGCCTAACATGAGGGTGGCCGTCTGCCAGCTGAAGCTTAGCAGGCGTTGGGTGATGCAGCACAACGACGACCCCCAGCATCAAAGTAAATCCAGCGCAGAATGGCTTCAGAAGAAAATAAATGCGCCTTTTAGAGGAGTTCGGTCACATCCCAGACCTTCACCCTCAAAGATGCCGTAAAATGTCCCAGAGAGAGCCATTCACACCAGACGTCCCGCACAGTTCTCCGACCTGGAGCAGTTCTGTAAAGAAGAATGCTGCGCGGGTCTCAGGATAGCTGCCCACTGGCTGAAGCTGGGGAGCTGGGCGAGTCAGCGGGACAATGACCCCAGACATCAAAGAAGAATCCATCACAGAACCCCTTCAGAGAAGAGCGGGGAAAAAGCAGCCCAGTAAGAGCCCGGGAACCGTACAGATGCAGTGGAACGACCACGAGTGTCCAAGCTGAAGCAGATCTGTCAAAAGCTGTGAGGAAAAATAGCCCCTGAACCCTGTGACGGTCCACAGGTAAGGACATCAACACAGGGTCACTTACTCTCCCCCAACACTGCAAAGGCTTAACGGATGTGTTTAATTCTTAGTTTCATCAGATTAATCACATTGTGTTTCTTTATCATTAATTTCAATAAATATCAAGCCATATTTTATGGAAAATGGATGCTGGCAACCAGTAAAAAGTAAAACGCTTCACATCCATTTTCTTGTTATTGTGCCTCCAAAAACAAGACAAGAAAATGGTTGCAGTGTTTCTTCTAGTTTTTAATTCAATTCCAAGTGTCTGGTTCTTGCACCGACCAACTCATCACAGGTGATTTGTTTTGCTGAAACCTCTGACTTCCAATGCTCCCTAACTGAACTCTGCACCCCCACCGTGTACAGCATCACCTTCTGCGCTCCGGGGGAGAGCCGGTGTGTGTGTGTGTGTGTGTGTATGTGTGTGTGTGTGTGTGTGTGAGTGTGTGTGTGTGTGTGTGAGAGAGAGAGAGCGAGACGGTAAGAATAGAGAACCACCCAGCACGCCGTTAGCTCCTGCAGGCACTGTGGAGAAATGCCTTTAAAGATCATGTTAAATGTCAGAGACACTCAGACACACAGCAGTAGGTGCTTGGTCCCTCTCACTACAGCCAAACCAATTTACTGCAACACCACGGAAAGATCAATAAAACCCCACACAAGCGCACAGACTCGCATCCAGCTTGCCTGGCAGGAGAACACAGACGGCTGGAGCCCCCGCTGCCCCCCCCCCCCCCCCCACCCTCCCCACACACGCTCACAGATGCAACCCACACAGGTGAGCAGAGCTGCTGTTTGGGTCAAAACACAAACAGTGCGCATCCCAAGGCAAGCTCGCTTTAAGAAGTACGGCTGATATAAAAGGAGTGGTGAAAATGGAGGGGGGAGCTGGTAAAGACCAGGTTAACACCGAATCTGGCTCATTCACACCCAGAAGGGGACCAGAGGGGGGGCAAACATGCAGTCAGAGAGGGAGGGAAGGGAGATGAATGGGTAATATTTAGCAGGGATGTAAGCATCACATTGGGGAGCAGCAGTGGAGACTCTCTAACCTGCACGCCTCTTTATTTTCCAGACAGATTCTTTTTTGTTTTTTTAAAACAGAGATGAGCAGATGCTCCTCACTCCTGGCATTGTAGATCAACATGCTCGCAGTCAATCCCATTAATGTGATTGTTGCACGGTTCCCATAGAGCCCGGCCAGGAGCGGGAACATTGCCGAAACGTTGTAGTGACACAGTCGGCACGCCTCCCGAGATCTCGGAGGAGGAGGAGGAGGCAGCGGTGATGCTTCTGGTGGAAGGAGGTGGAGCAGGGAGAAGCTGGACCCGTCCCAGCCCAGTCTGGCTGCTGCCAGGCTTTTCTACCACCCACCACCCCCTCCATACCCCCCCCAGCCCGAGCTTTCCTCTCTATCCATGTTGGAAACCAATACAGCTTCGTTAAGGCGAATTAACCGCCACGCTCGTTAGCTAATTAGCCCCCATGTCTGCAGCGCTACTGAGCACATTCCAGACAGAGGAAAGTCATTAGGCGGATTTATCTACGGCTGCCACTCTCTGGCACCCGGCTGCCGCGGGACATTGTGTGGTCCGGCCGTTGGTTCTGATATATACGTCAACTCGTCCGGCTTTTACTTCCAGCATGGAGCCGCTCTCTCCCTCTGTTCGGATGCTTCATGCACTCTTAAACCAAGTCACCAAACCAAACCACCTTGAAAAGCAGGAGCACAGCTTGCACGTGTGTGTGTGTGTGTGTGTGTGTGTGTGTGTGTGTGTGCATGTGCATCAGTCGGAGGCTCCTTGGCCCCGGTCTCTGCTGAAGAGCAGGTGGTTGACTCCTGAGACACCTGCTCCACCGCTAGGCCTGAGCAAATATCAAAGATCCGCTGGGAGACTCTGGCACACCTGGCACGCACACAAACAAGCCTCAAACGCATGATAGTTTGCAAACACACATGTTGTCCAAGAAGCCCTGCAGGTATACACACACACACAAACACACACACGCATGCAAATCTAAACAGCTGTTTAAACAGAACCCACGTCTGAATATCACGGTGAAAAAAAAAAAAAAAAACTAATCTTGAAAACCCGAGTCATGAATGGTGGTTATTTCCTGGAGCTAATCCACTCCAACATCCCACTCCGCTGTGGTTGGAGGATGATGAGACCTACTTTTCAAGGGGTGAGAACTACAAAGCTCCAGAGCCATCACTTCATTCTTACCTCCCCTTGATCTGTCTCTGTGGGACTCCACCAGCCCTGTCCTGCGCGAGGCACAGAGCCAGCACTCGGAGGAAGATGTGGAAGGAGTTGGCAGAGCGGTAGAGCTGGGTGTGTCCCGGAGAGTGGAGGGGAAGGGGACGGCAGCAGCTGCGGGCCTGCTCCAGCAGGGCCACGGGCGTCTTGCACAGCGTGCCCAGGCCAGACATCCCCAGCCACGGCACCGTGAACACGGCGTTCTGCAGAGGAGCAACAGCGTGGTTTCACTGTCCAGACCTCAGCTATAACCAGTACTCGAGTTGTAAAAAAAATATCAAGGGGGATGGTGGATTTTATCATATGGGGACAGATAATTTGTGCTGATTACAAATAATATAATATATTACAAATAATAGCACTGACCAAAACACCTGCAGAAATAGTGCAGGAATGACATAGCAGCAGTTAAATGCAGCCTTCTGTAAGCTTTAAATATCCACTGGGCTTACATCAAATACATCAAAACACAACAATAAAAAACACTTTTCTGAACTTATCAATATGACTCTGTCATATTGGATAAGTAAAATACAGGATACGTAAATAAAGGATAAGTAAAATGGATCACTGCAAAAACGCAAAATCTTAACAAGAATATTTGTCTTATTAGGGCCCGAGCACCTTCAGTGCGAAGGCCCTATTGTATCTGTAGGAATTATTTGTATTTTTTTTATTATTATTCTTATTATTTTTCTGACGAAAGGAGGGCCTTTTTGCCCCCCTAAACGTGCCCAAAAAGTCACCAAATTTTGCACCCAAGCCAGGCCTGGCGAAAAATTTGATATTTAATGGTTTGCATTAATGGGCGTGGCAAAATGGCTCAACAGCGCCCCCTTGAAAACTTTGTGCCTCAAGCCCCACGATACGGTTTGACGTACATGCACGAAAATCGGTACACGCCTGTATCATGACGTAACTTAAAGAAAAGTCTCTTGGCGTCATGCCCGAAACCGAACAGGATGTCGGCCATTTTGAATTAGTCGTGTCATTTTGGCGAAATTTATGCCATTCCTTCGGCAGTTAATACGGCCCGAACCGTAACGAGCACCCAGGTGTGTTATACATCAAAATGTGCGTCTCCATCCTCCGACACCACGCATTACTTTTCTCTCTCAAAAGCGTTACCGTGGCGACGCTAGACGCCAAAAAGCGCGCCCACCCTTCATCTGATTGGTTCAGACAGAAAAAACTTTGCGCCTCAAGCCCCATAATACGGTTTGACGTACATGAACGAAAGTCGGTACACACTTGTATCATGTTGCAACTTAAAGAAAAGTCTCTTGGCACCATGGTCGAAACCGAACAGGAAGTCGGCCATTTTGAACATTCTGAATGAATCACGTAATTTTGGAGCAATATATGCCATTCCTTCGAGAATTAATACGGCCCGAACCGTATCATGAACGCAGATGTGTTATACATCAAAATGTGCGTCTCCATCCTGCGACTACGCGCATTACTTTTCTCTTTCAAAAGTGTTACTGTGGCAACGCTAGACGCCAAAAAGCACGCCCCCCCTTCATCTGATTGGTCCATATTTGATAGCACCCCAAAAGGCACCAAATTTGGCATGCAAGCCAGGCCTGGTGATAATTTTGATATTTCATGGTTTGCATTAATGGGCGTGGCAAAATGGCTCAACAGCGCCCCCCGGAAAACTTTGTGCCTCAAGCCCCACAATACGGTTTGACGTACATGCACGAAAATCGTTACACACCTGTATCATGGCACAACTTAAAGAAAAGTCTCTTGGCGCCATGGCCGAAACCGAACAGGATGTCGGCCATTTTGAATTAATTGTGTAATTTTGGCGCAATTTATGACATTCCTTCGGCAATTAATACCGCCCAAACCGTAATGTGCACCCAGGTGTGTTATACATCAAAATGTGCGTCTTCACCCTGCGACTACACGCATTACTTTTCTCTTTCAAAAGTGTTACCGTGGCGACGCTAGACGCCAAAAAGCGCGCCCACCCCTTCATCTGATTGGTCCATATTTGATAGTTCTCCAAAAGTCATCAAATTTTGCATGCAAGCCAGGCCTGGTGATACATTTGATATTTCATGGTTTGCATTAATGGGCGTGGCCCAACGGCTCAACAGCGCCCCCCTAGAATACTTCTCTGTGCCATAACTTTTGAATGGTTTGACATAGAGAGTCGTGGGTGGTGTCATGGGACTCGGTATAGAGTCCTTGACCATAATTAGTGAAAATTAGCCCCGCCCCTTCTTTTGATTGGTTGTCCCTATTTCCTGCTATAACTTTTGAATGGTTTGACATAGAGAGTCGTGGGTGGTGTCATCAGACTCTGTATGGAGTCCTTGACCTTCATTGGCTTAAATTAGCCCCGCCCCTACTTCTGATTGGTTGTCCCTTTTTTCTGCTATAACTTTTGAATGGTTTGACATAGGAAGTCGTGGGTGCTGTCAGGTCTGATATGCTTATGGGGGGCGGTGGCCGTGAGTGCGAGGGCCCGTTCATCGCTGCTTGCAGCTTTAATTTCTAGTTAAAATGTCTCATTTTAGTAAATAAATCTCATTACACTTAAAACAAGACTCATCACTGGAAAAAACAACAATTTTCACCTGTTTCAAGTAGATTTTCACTTAAAATAAGTAGAAAAATCTGACAAGATTTTTGTAATGAGAAGATAAATCTTGTCCCACCGGCAGATTTTCCTACTTATTTCAAGTGAAAATTTACTTGAAACAGGTGAAAATTGTCAAATAAGTTATTTTTCTGGTGATGACTCTAAATGTTGAAATAGCAGTAAAACCACATTCATTGATGAAATGACATAAGGGATGGAAAGGGGGGATGGCAGTTTTACAGGGGGGATGATTTTGACCGTTTTTATTTCAGGGGGGATGCCATCCCCCCTCATCCAGTACTGACTATAACCTATAATTTAACTGTGATGCAAACTTTAATTAACTAGCAAAGAACAAGGCGTCGGAGCCTGACTGCACTGGTTAGGTTTCAAATGAAAATGCTGCACAATAAATCGATGCCAGTGTTTGATTCTCATGTTTGCTTTGGGGTTTCTGACGTTACCAGGTTCTTGCTGAAGTAATCCCAGAGCGTGGACACGGCGGCGGTGCTCGGCTCCCACAGCAGACACAGACTGAGGCAGCAGTGGACGTGCATCCTGACCTGCTCCTCAGCGAGACCGTCCTGTGGTTACAAACGCACAAAGAGCTTTGCCGTTTTTATTACAGAAAACACAAAAACAATGCTAAAAAAAAAGTACTAATGAGTAGAAGCAGGGCTCACCTTGGGGTTACATGTATACTTGAGCAGCTCTGCTATAAACGTCCAGTTATCATCCAGATGTTTCTGAATGTACGGAAGAAAATCAACATTTAAGAAACACATCATTGTCTACTTAAACAACCAAAGCGGGCTAATGAGTAAACGACAGTGCTGCCGCGTGCATAATTAAACCCGTATCAGATCACACCTGGTTTAACAATACTTTCCCTCTGCTCTCCGGTGGTGCTTAACTTAATTAACCTATTCTGAAGAGAAAATGCTACCAAGTAGAATTCATGTATTCATGAGTTTTGACATGAATTAGATGAACTGCATTTTATTATACTTTTGACATAAAAGTTAAAAATCAGGTTTTACTGGGAGACAAACCGCAGCTGTTCATACATCTGGACAGATTTCAGTGTGAAGCCATTTATTTTAGCATCACTGAATGTAAATGAATACAAATATATTTAAACACTTGTATATTTATGCCTTCAAACACCTGTGTTGTGCCTCTCACCTCATTCTGGATGACGCCGCTCCGACCGTACTGGCCCAACGCCGCCAGGTGAGTGACCAGCCACCAGGCGAACCCCAGAGCGTCTTTACAGTGTGTGGGAAGGCCACTGAAGTGCTCGGCTGCAGGCTTCCCCGACACCAGGGGCCTCAGCAGGGAGTTCATGTAGCTCCAGAAAGACTAGAGGGGACACACGGTGGAATTTGGACACAGTTTCTGGCAACTTTAAACATGCTGGTATTAGGGATGGGCGGTATGGACTAAAACATTTATCACAATAATTTCTGGCATTTATCCGGATAACGATAAAAATGACGATAAAAAAAATACCAATTCAACTCCACCTTTGTAACTATAAATCTATCACCACATTCAGTCTAAACACTGCTCTAAAAGAATACTAAATGCTACTAAACTACACCAATTAAATTTAATTGATAAAAACCAATTAAATGAGTTACACCTGTAGTGCAAAACTGGAATGAATCAAGCTCCTCGCTCTCAGATCTGCCTTCCGCCATGTTTGTTACACGTCATCAACAGGAATTTATCCTCCCTTCCTTCCTTCCTTCCTTCCTTCCTCCCTTCCTTCCTTCCTCCCTCCCTTCCTCCCTTCCTCCCTTCCTCCCTCCCTTCCTTCCCTCCCTCCCGTACGTTGTGTGTCGATTTAACGCAGAACCATAAATCAGCTTTACACAAAAACGTCATCAACGGGAATTTATCGTTTTTACCGCGAGATGACAAATTCTTACCGTGGGGAATTTTTTGGACGGTATATCGTGAACGGTGAAATATCGCCCATTCCTAGCTGGTATTAATTTTACCTGCTTGTGCTGCGTTTTACTCCTGTGTTCCAGAAGGTGCATGAGCAGGACCCAGAGCTCTTTGGTGCAGCTGCAGAGATAATGACTGCTGCTCAAGGCCTCTGTGGGCCTCACCTACAAATCAACAGGATTCATTTAACACCACCAACTGCTGCTCTGCTGTACACAGCCTTTTCCTTTTTTAATCAATACACTGTGTTGGCTATTTGGTGCTTGTATAGCTTCTGCCAACCAGGTAACATCAGAAATACCGAGCCACCCACCTTGCTGTATTTGCCCATGGCCAGACCTGTGAGGTCACAGAGCAGGCCGCACAGGTGCTCCTCAAACAGACTGGTGTCAGTCAGGTTCTCTCCCGTCAGGTTTACAAACTGGTGGGCATACACCACCTGGCCTGGAGACAGTTTCCATGGTAATGATTCAGTATTTAACACACACACATACAAACCACAGTCTGCATTTCAATGAGTTTAGTTCCTGAGTAATCTGCTCCGACTCGTACCTTGCATCTTGTGACTCAGTACGTGCAGGATCTCCAAGACTGACCAGTGTAAGTCAAGGTGAAGGTGCAATAGATGCCAGGAGGGAGGAAAAATCTGTAGGAGGAATGAAAGTCCAAGTCAGCAGATCTGAACGGACCTGAGTTGTGAATGTTTTAAAATCATCTATAAAACTTCTAGTCCCACACGTGACAGACACTGCTTAACACCGCCTAAAATGACTTTGACGAGGCACTATAACATGTTTTCACAACTTAACTCAATCACTAATAAATAAACTATTCTGTAATAAATAGACAGTTTATGAAATATAATAAGTTTCTTTTATATGTTACGGTGAAAATAAAGTCAAGGAATGATGATCAAGCTTTTCTCATGGATATTTAGAAATAATACCGTACTAATAAATCAATCAATACCTGATTATAAATACCTTCATTTACAAAAAAGCAGTTGTTTTTAGATTAGACTGTTTATTAATTACCAAAGCAATTATCATGAAGTCAGTGGAGAGGACTTATATTCGTAAATGTTAAGTCGAATATTGGCTTTATTTAAATAACTAACTTTTTTGTTATCTGAGTAGGGTCACTACTAGATTTTAGTAAATAATTAGATGTGTCTCATGAATGGGATTACAATTTAAATGGCATTTAAATAAAATAAATGATACATTTCTTCTGCTGGATTTAAAAGTACTGCTGTCAGATGTGCGTCAGTGCATCTGCACACATGTAGTTAATGCAAACAGTTTGTTGTTTTTGTACATACTTTTTTTTTTTAAACAATACCTTCACCTTAAAAGTTTCATGATTGAGTGGATTTTATTTCTTGCCAAGCTGAGGTTGCCTGGTGATTCCACATCTAACCCTCATCAGAGTTTTGGGACTCGGTATTTCAAAGGGCCAAGCAAAGAGCAAACAACATCAGCGTACTTAACGACTGGATGCAGGTAGTTGAAAACAAACTCCTACTGATCCCAGCCTGGGTCGCAATGCTGGCAGCAAGCTTAGATCAAACTAACACCTGTAGGCGCACACACACTGTACACACACAGCTCCTGCTTTCTCTAAATGTTAGAGGGGACCTATTATGAAAAACATGTTTTTCTCTTGCTTTAACATATATAAAGTGGTCGCCTGGCAACTCAGAGAAGGAGGAAAGCAACTAAATTCTGCAGTGTCTGTACAGCCGCCCGGATGAGCCGTCCAGTCTGTGGATCTAAGGATCTAAGAGTCGTTCAGATTCTGCTCCTGTCGTGATATTACAACAGGAGCGATGCGTGAAACCACAACCACAACTAACTCCGCCAGCCGGAGCTTCCGCCATTTTTTCGTAGCGGTGTATCGCGCCATTCGCGTCAGGCAGCCAATCAGCACAGTGCTTCATTATCATAGCCTCCCCGCCCACTCAGAATCCCACAGAGAAACGGGGAAGATAAAGACATGGCTTAGAGACTGAATTTCTAATTTATTTAGCTAAAACAATCAAAAGCTTGTTTTTAAGACATTCAAGGCCTGTTTAAAATAGGTATTAGATGCCATAATAGGTCCCCTTTAAGTTAGTTTTCATGATGATTAAACAAAAAGACACATGGGGGAGTTAAACAAAGTTGTGCTGGTGCACCTTGTTATAAATCTTAATGGCAAAAATGTAAAAAAGGAAATAAAATACATTAACAAATGATGATCTCTGTATATCTGAGCGTAGGTCTGGTCTCTCGGGGTATCCAACATTAAAACGTACCGTTCCGTGGTTCTGTATACTGAAAGCACTTGTAACGTTTGCAGGCAGGTCCTTGAGTCGACCCGTGAGGAGCGTAACACCCAGCAGCTCCTCCAGGAGAGCGGAGGGGAGCTGACGCTCCAGCTCCTCAAACGGGTGCGAGTGGCCTTCATCCATGGATCCAGAGGGCTCAAAATATCTGAGCAAACACAGAAAGATGCAAACAAATAATCACGGAAATGCAGTGAAACCTGCTGATCACATGACAACACCGTAATACAGTAATATAAATGCTTCAGTCAGTGCTGACGGTGTGGACATTGAATGTAACGTTACCTGTGCAAGAACACTTTAACATATTGAAGAAATTCGACACACTGTTGTCGCAGATCTTCGGCTTCATAGTGCAGATTTCCTGCCTGTCCTGCAAAAACAAGAGGGATGAGAATGGCAGAAGATATGTCACCGCCATGTTTCCCAGCTGCCCAAACACTGCAACTGAACTGTGAGGTATGTTCAAACACTGAGCGTGCTCACTTCAGAGATGCCGTTATTATGCAAAACCAACCACATTCATACCTGGTTAATGTCATTGAGTATTATCGTTAAACTTCACTGTTACACAGTTACTCTGCCTCCACTTACAGCGTCATAAATAAAAGATATTAGAATAACCAACGAAAACATATTTAACATTACATTTCAAAAGTCAATATCTAGTACCGTAATCGTTTTTTGAAAATATTTGTTTGAAGTTAAAGTTTTAAGTTTTAAGACAGGGGTCACCAATCCTGGTCCCCGAGGGCCGGTGTCCCTGCAGGTTTTAGATGTTTTCCTGCTTCATTGCACCATGATACAAGTGACTGTGTCATTAACAGAATTGTGCAGCCCTGGATGACAAGCTGATGACGATGATTAAATAGAATCAGGTGTGTTAAAGCAGAGAAAACTCTAAAACATGCAGGACACCGGCCCTCGAGGACCAGGATTGGTGACCCCTGTTTTAAGACGAAGATTTAGCAGTTCGGGCATGATGCACCAAAGTCAAACGCATCGCGTACAAACAGCTCATACCAGGTACCAAGTGCACCAGTGGAGGGATGATTTTGTTACAGTGCAGTTTCTCTGCAGGCATGAAATCTGAAAGGCTGTAAATGTCAATAGTTGATCACATTCGCACATAGACTTACCAAAGTCATGTGAGCAGGATTGTACCGAAGTCTCCAACTCGTAAACCTTTTGTCTGAAAAGCAACAAAGAGCAAAATAATACCAGGGACAGATTTGTGAATGAACTTCGATAGACATCTCTTTAGTAAACAAAAAGAAAAGGATAGGAGAAGGGTATGCAAGGTGCCAAAGAAAGCAAGGTATTAAGTATTTTTTTGTCTATTAAGTAATCTGAAATGATATCAGTCACATCTTTCATTACCTTAAGATACCAAAGAGTAACTTTGTAGACTCCACCAGAGCCGTCTCTGTTATCCAGGTGAAACCAAAGAGCTCCACCGTGTCTGACTCATGTTCAGTGGGTGCCGGGTCAAGATGCAACAGCAGCCTTCGGGTGGAATGACAACAAACATTACTTACAAAGGTTTTTCTTGCAGTATTTCTTATTTCATGCCATGACATCAGTTAACAGAGGCAACTGGAATATACTTTCTGGTGTACCAAACACCACAACTATATTTGTGCTAAGCTGACAGATGTGGACAGTACCGCTTCAGAGAACCTCTCCCCACACATCCCTCTGCGGGGAGTGGCCCGGTGGGGTCATCTTTCACTTCAGAGCAGCAGAAGCACGGTGGCCGAGCGGGAGCCAGGTCACTCTGGCTCTCTGCTGGAAACGGGGAAACTGGTGGAGTCAGGGACTGGCTGAAGTCCTCAGCCATCACGATGCTGCAGAATCACAATCAGAAAGAAGTTTATTGCCGAGTAGTTTAAGACACACAAGGAATTTGTTTTGGTGATAGAACAAATAATATTAAAGGAAAAAATGTACAACATGTTGGTTTTAAAGTGCTGGAGTAATGAGTCTGTACAAAGGTGACCTAGGATGTGCGTTAATGTGACGCATAAGGTCAGAAGTGGGGTCTTTACGTTAATGTAACGTAGAGTGGGATGGGGGGACAGTGTGTGGTGGACGGGGGAGAGAGGGGTCCGGGGCCTTGTTGACGAGGAGCTGCAGACGGGAAGAAACTTTTTTTATGGCGTGAGGTTTTGGTCCTGATGGACCGCAGCCTCCTGCCACCTAACCTTTAATAACAACAGTGTAAAAAAAGTTAAAAAAAATAATTTAAAAGAAATTAATCACGTTTTTATATATATATATATATATATATATACATATACACATACATACACACACACACACACACACACACACACACACACACACACACACACACACACACACACACACACACACACACACACACACACACACACACACACACACACACACACACACACACACACACACACACACACACACACACACACACACACACACACACACACACACACACACACACACACACACACACACACACACACACACACACACACACACACACACACACACACACAGGACTGTCTCAGAAAATTGAGCCTCCTCCATGTTTCACCGTAGGGACAGTGTTCTTTTCTTCGTATGCTTGGTTTTTGAGTCTATGAACATAGACCAGAAGCTTTGCGGCTTGTCAACATGCATTTTTGCAAATTCCAGTCTCGCTTTTTTATGGCACATCAACTCTATGTTCATAGACTCAAAAACCAAGCATACGAAGAAAAGAACACTGTCCCTACGGTGAAACATGGAGGAGGCTCAGTAATGTTTTGGGGCTGCTTTGCTGCATCTGGCACAGGGTGTCTTGAATGTGTGCAAGGTAAAATGAAATCTGAAGACTATCAAGGCATTCTGGAGAGAAATGTGCTGCCTAATGTCAGAAAGCTTGGTCTCAGTCGCAGGTCATGGATCTTCCAACAGGACAACGATCCAAAACACACAGCCAAAAACACCCAAGAATGGCTGAGAGAAAAGCGTTGGACTATTCTAAAGTGGCCTTCCATGAGCCCAGATCTGAATCCCATTGAACATCTGTGGAAGGAGCTGAAACATGCCATTTGGAGAAGACACCCATCAAACCTGAGACAACTGGAGCAGTTTGCTCATGAGGAGTGGGCCAAAATACCTGTTGACAGCTGCAGAACGCTCATTGTACAGAAATCGTTTAATTGCATTGATTGCCTCAAAAGGTTGTGCAACAAAATATTAAGTTATGGGTACCATCATTTTTGTCCAGCCCTATTTCATTAGTTTGTTTTTTTTAATAATTATGTTAATCAACAATTTAAAAGTAATGGCTGATTTTGATTATTTAATTTTCAATACATTTTTATTTATTGTTACTTTTGTAAGTTTCAAGTGATTTCAGTGAGAATTGTGGGTTTTTCCTTCTTTAACTGAGGGGTACCAACAATTTTGTCCACGTGTGTGTATATATATATATATATAGTATTTTCAAACAGTGAATTATAAAGCAGTAAATTGTTTGCATGTATTTTTTGTGTGTATATACTGATATATATATATATATATATATATATATATATATATATATATATATATATATATATATGTATATATACATACACACACACACACACACACACACACACACACAAACACACACACACATATAATTCAGTTTTAAAATACAATAAATGTAAACATTCACAATACTGTAAGCCAGGGGCTTTAATCCCTGTCCTGCATGTTTCAGATGTTTCCCTGCACCAACACACCTGATTCTGATTAAAGGTCCTCAGCTTGTCACCAAGGTCTGCACAGCTCTGTTGTTGACACAGGTACTTGTATCACGGTGTGCTGAAGCAGGGTAGCATCTAAAACATGCAGGACAAGGGGACCCGAGGACCGGAATTGAAAACCCCTGCTGTAAGCAATGTGTTATAAAGCTTACAATATAATAAATCATATAATGCTGAAGGCACGTCCCGTTCATAGAAGGTAAAGGCAAGGCTTCTGCAGAAAACGAAACGCAACAATCAACCCCAAAACCCGCCAGAGATAGCTGAAACAATGACTAACCTTGTATTTCCACTTCTTTTACGAGTCTTACGGTATAAAGATTCCTAAAATTCAAGGTAAGAAAATAAGCAGGTTTTACAAACGTAGGAACACTCTTGTTTGGGTTTTTTTAGGCTCTCCCGCGCCTTTACTACACGCATGCGCAGACCCGGTCTGCAGCCGAGGATTGGCCCAAAGTTTCACAGTGGGCGTGGCCTACGAATCCCAAGAGCTGCAAATAGAATATCAAGATGTTTCCCTCCTGAGTACTTCCGTTATGGCTTTGCTTGTTCCGCTGGATACTTTGAAGTTGTCATGTATAAATAATATATTCATTCACATATGCTCCGTTTTTTATTTGCACGGAAGCTTTAAGACTTTAAGATAATTATTTGTACTACATACAACATTTTTCTTTTTTGCTACCAGGATAAAAATAAACAAATTGACTTTAAAAAGGGCAACATCATGTTGAGTTCAGTTTATGTCAAATAAATTCAGACACTGAATAAGGAATTTTCATAAAACATCTGACATGTCCACATTCCTTAAAGGATTAAAATAATTAAAAAAATGCCCGTATCACATAGCGGACTCATGTCACCTGTCAGTTCTGAGGGTTAGGTAAGTTTTTGGTTCCAGGTTCCGCCCAACAACATTCAACAACATAATGCAGCGGTGGAAGTAGAGCCCTAATTTCCATATGCAGATCTGTCTCTCCCAAACGTCCCTCTCGCCATCACACCATTTCTTGCATTTTAATGCATTCTCACATCTTTACAAAATCCCCCCTTCCGCCACGCGCCGTGGCCGTGCTCCTTTCCCCCCGACCGAAATAGCGTTATTTCTGCACGTTTAACTTGCCCAGGTAAGGCATGCACAACAGATGCGTTTGGTTTTGACTTGCCATTTCTTATAGACACGAGTCTGTGAACAGAAAAATGGACGCGTCGGGAATCTTTGTCTTTTCTTTCTTTTTTTCCCCCCCCTCAATGGACTCAATGACCTGCCGCTCTTCTTTACAGGAGTCAGCTCGTGTGTGTGAAGGCGTCTATATGGGGAAGGTAAATGTGTTTTCTTTTCCTTTTCTACACCACAAATCCTTTCTATCATGTGGTACAAAGCCACGGCGGAGTGAGAGATGTGAGCCTGTTTCATGTCCCCTCCCCTCTCCCTCAAGTGCAGTCTTGTTTCCAGGATTCATGGACGGAGTTGATTTTTTTTTTTTTTTTTTAATTATTATTATTCCTTTTCTTTTTTCAAAAACGTCTGGGAGATTTCATCACAACTAAAGACCCGAGGCAAAAAAATTCTAACAGTAAACATGATTCATACTAGTTTCCTCTATGCACTTATTAATCCACATCATCCTCATTTAGTAGCAGCAAAGTATCAGAAGATTGGGTGCCTATATTGCATGCAGTAGGGGCTTTATCATATTTAAGGTGATAACCTTAATGTTGTAATTACTTGCAGCCTTTTGAGACTCCCAGATAGAATTAATGAAGTGTGTGTAAATGAAAGAGTACTGGCAGACGGCTGAAAAATTTTCCACACTAGTAAAATCAAATATTGAACACAGGTCTACACCACCAGAGGTGTTTCCCACTTAACTTTAATTAACCCCCTGTATCTGTTGTAGTTGGCTGCAGCTGAGGACGTGTTGACGTCAAGCCTGGGGATGTTTAGGCGTCATTCACATATGATTAAAACATGTAGAACAGGTCTTTAATCGACTTAACTACTATATAAGCATCTGACTACAAAATAGCCACTCCCACCCAAGTATGTGTGTAAAAATATATATGTAACCATTTTGGCTTCATCCCTCTTGGAGGGGTTGCCACAGTGGACCATAGTCCACACATCGATTTGGCCCAGTTTTACACTTGATGCCTTTCCTGGCAACACCCAGCATGCACTGGGACACAAACATACAGAATGTACATGTCTGACTGTGGGAGGAAACCCATGCAAACGCCTGTTGGGCTGGGAATCACACCAGGAACCTTCTAATTGTGAGACAACAGTGCTAACCACTAAGCAGCTCGTATGCATGTATGCATGCATGCATGTGCGTGTGTATGTGTATATAATATATGTGTATATGTATATATATATATATATATATATATATATATATATGTGTATGTATATGATGTAATTACAGTGCCAGCTTATAAACAGGGTTCAATTCCTTCCCTGGATGGCCCATCTTCTCCCTTCTCATGTCTCCACCAGCTGTTTTGACAAACCTTTTAGCCAAACGAACCAACAATGAACTAAGAATCAAGCGTTTGTGCAGCAAGAACGTTCCTTACAAGGTGACATGTCTATCCAAGCCGCTACATAGCATGTTGAACCCAGCCAGTTTTATAAACACGCAGTTAGTATGGAGTACTATAACAACAACTATAAACCACGGCCTGGAAGCCAAAGTGACATAATGCATGATTGGATATAGTATACCAAGTTGACTGGAGACTTTAACTTAAGTTGTAACCTATGGTATTACTATTCGAGTTCAATGCAGAAGTAAGAGAGATCGCAGTTACTTTAATGTCCACTAGGGGCTGGATTCAAGAATGAGTCGATCTTTATTGATCCTCATGTTAAAACTTCCAACTTTGCAGCAGAAATAAACATATTAAGTGTCAAAAGCACTCGTCAGAAAAGTTTTGAGTAAAAACACAGAGGTTTATCCAGTTCCCACACTAGACATCTTCTGGATATAGCAAATCATCAAGGTGCTTCTGGGATACTGCAGTTTGGGTCATTGTTCTTATATTGCATACTATGCACCAATTCTGGCATAGTTGGGATAGTTGGAACTGGAATTTTGCACATGTGAGATCGTCCATGAATGAATGGGAGTCAATTGAGCCATATCCTTATAATTAAAGTTTACACAGGTAGGATTTTATCTTTGAAATGTTGAAATTGTTGTGTTTTAACTCCAAGGGGTCTAAAAATATGGTTTGATTCAGACTTGAGATTGTCGACACTGTTTCACTTTTGACAAATCATTTTTGTTGGCTGAGCTGGTGCACAAACAGGACCAGAAAATCCCTCTGAACTCAGAGTACCATGGAGGTCGGGGATCCCCATGTAATCTGCCCTAACGGTCAGGTGCTGTATTCTTCAGTTACACCCAGTTACACCCAGTTTGATCATCACAACTGTATTTTCTACAAGAAAAACAAAATCCTGTTGGGTTAGTTTGTGTGGTTTGTTGCTAATATCCAGCTGTAAATCATTATTTGAGTCATTCCATCCCATTCCTTGAGGACTATCTTGCAGCTGCTCTTGGTGACCTGCAGGCTTGTTCAGCACTCAGGGAATTATCGCAAGCGTCCAGGCTTGAATGTAATTTCCCATTGTCTTTAGGCCTTTTTTGACGTTTGATTTCATAAAGGCAAGACATCTCTTGAGCTACTAATTATTATCTCTGTTACTTTTAAGAGGCCCAGTAGAAGAAAAATACATATCTGTTTTATGAACAACACGCCACAGTTTGTCCTAATGGAATGGGTTTTAGTAAAGTGATATAGTTTTGTGTTTTAAACTTTTTTGATTGTACTCTGAACTGAAGTTTCATATACAGGACTGTCTCAGAAAATTAGAATATTGTGATAAAGTTCTTTATTTTCTGTAATGCAATTAAAAAAAACTAAAATTTCATACATTCTGCATTCATTACAAATCAACTGAAATATTGCAAGCCTTTTATTATTTTAATATTGCTGATTATGGCTTACAGTTTAAGATTAAGATTCCCAGAATATTCTAATTTTTTGAGATAGGATATTTTAGTTTTCTTAAGCTGTAAGCCATAATCAGCAATATTAAAATAATAAAAGGCTTGCAATATTTCAGTTGATTTGTAATGAATCCAGAATGTATGACATTTTTGTTTTGGTAATTGCATTACAAAAAATCACAATATTCTAATTTTCTGAGACAGTCCTGTGTTTACGACGGTGGTGTCCATGTATGTTCAGATCTCAACCTTTGTGTAAGTTTGATCGTTTACAGGAGCTCATAGGTAACTAATGCACCTGAACTCTCATCCAACCTTCTAACCTTAATAAAACAGTCAGACCACACCAGGTTTTACCCCTTTATGGACAAAAAAAATACCTGTATCATCGCAATGATGTTCATACTTAGGCTGCCTCCGTGTTAATGTTAATGGTGACGGTAGTTGCATCAGTCATCTATGACTTTCAGAAAATCTTTAACTGTCCTCTGGTTACAGCAATGAGTGGTGTCCTTGTAACTGTAATGTTGTGTAGAACCTAGTGATGAATGGGGGTTGAATCGGTCCAAGGACTCAAAGGTGTTTTAACTATTGTGGTTAATTTCACCCGTCTTACATCCCTGTCCACGTCCCAGTACACAGTAGGGCTGGGCGATATGGACCAAAAGTCATATCTCGATATTTTCTAGCTGAATGGCGATATTCGATATATATTGATATTTTTTCTGTGCCATAATTGGGGTTTCCCCCAAAGCATTATAGCATCTCTGTTAGCTTCATTTTTTTCTGAGGCAAACCCTTAAAAAAACAGTCAGTTTTAATACAAAGCCTCGTGCCAAATGTCACACAGGTTCCTTTATTAACAGAGGTCTGCACAATATCAAAATGTATAAAACAAATGAAATAAAAATAAACTGCCTGCATATATAGAATAAAAATGCTTCTTGAATAAAACAAAACAAATATCCCTTTCCTGCATAACAATTACATTAAAATACACTGTGCAATTAATACAATGTAGAAGGTAACAGGCAGACTTTTCCACTGAGGTTGACAGTTGTGCAAATAACAAAACATTTGTGCAAATCTCAAATAAAACATTCAAGTCAATTTGTCACAAAATAAGCTATATCAAAATCATTAAAAAAAAAAATTTAAATCGATATAAACGATATTGTCTCGTACCATATCGCGTTTGAAAATATATCGATATATATTAAAATCTCGATATATCGCCCAGCCCTAGTACATAGACAGGGTCAACTGCAGATTAGCTGCTGGGAAGTTTATAATTCCTTCCTCTGGGTTTCCATAACAATTAGGACTTGCCTTTCCTCTGTACACCAGCGACTGGTGAAAAGATGGTCATTTATTGTTGTCAAGCATTTAAGGTGGATGTGGCTTTTAGACTTGATGTCAAAGTTAAAGGTTTGGGGGGAATAATAACCTGCACATTGTGTGGAAAAAATAGAAAAAAAGAATGATATCCTACGACTGGTAGTTTGACCTTTGGAAATCCTGTGCAGTACAATTTCACCATTGACGCCTTCTCTTTAAGAACTATAGTCAGAGGCCGGTAATGACTTTGCATAATGAACTACATTTTTTTTGTTGGATCTGCTTGCTGAAAGATCTCTGTATTGTACCGAGGAAAGTGCTAGTCTCTTTTATCTCCGGAAAGAAAAAAAAAACCCTTGTGGCTACAGTTTGATCAATTAAACTCCTGAAAGAACCCCCTCCTTTTCATTCCTCTGGCTGAGAGGAATATAAAGTTATCAGTCTTCCCAAGCGATATGAGGACGGAAATAAGTAGTTTGTCTATAAAAATGTCCAGGTACTTTATCAGTGTCCCAGTGGGCCCCGAGGCCCTGACACTGTTCAATGTGTCTCTCATGTGCGTTTTTTCCTCTTCTCCTCCATCCCTCCCCCCCTGCCTCCCTCCCTCCCTCCCTCCCCGTCTACTTTGTCTCTGCCAGAGGGCTGCCGGCTGCGTGGGGTGCACCCTGCCAGCCCCGCACCTCTGCAGGATTGACTGGGGCTTGAGCCCCGAGTGAGCTTATCGATTTCAATCATGGCTGGGGAGACGGGAGCTGAGTGATGCTGCAGACTTTAAACAGCGGTCAGCCGCATTGTTGTTTGCAGAGCAGAAAAAAATGCCGCGGGAGAAGGCTCTTATTTTTGACGAGAAGTCAGATAAAGACACAAAATTATATCTGGAGAGAGATCTTAATCTTCTGGTTCAGGGTTGTGCTTGTGTGTCAGTGAGTGTATTTTGGGTGGAAACTGATAAGTGGCCTCTCATTTTTGCAGCATCAGGTAAAAACTAACACAACTAGTAAGGATTTTTTTTGATACATTGAAGAAAATAACAATATATCTGTTAAAAATAGTAGATATATTTTTTAAACTTTACAGAGGGCCAAGTTGGTGTGTTACAATTTCCAGTTTTCTATTTCCGATATGCGGATAATTGCATATGTTTAACGTCAGAACGGACCGTTTCAATGATTAACAGTTTGAAAAATGTTTGAGTTAAAGAAAAAAGACAAGCAAATGTAATGATTAAAGACCAATAAAAACAGCTGTTACATAATCTGTGACGTGAAACAGCTGAATTACCAACATGATGCATTTAGAGTTCAGCAGCTGTTTTTCTGCACAGAAGAAGCAACTGACGTAAAAGATGAACTATACTGTTTTATTTAAGTGCAGATGAAATAAACGAATGTATGGAAAACAGATCATCTTCATCAGTCACCAGTAAATGTTGGTGGCGTCTTGGGAGGGATGTGGGCGTTTAAGCAATGACTGTTCTGTAAGACTGTGGGGAAATGTACTCGATGGATAGATGGCTAAAAGTGTTAGATGACTACTTTTTGTTCCATCATTGTTCACAGGAAGGTACAAGCCTAATGCAGACTGATAAAGTTCCTGTTCTGCTTAAAGAGGGAAGTTAGATCACGCAGTACGAGCGGCGCAGTTTTTGGTGCTCTCAGAAGCATTTGCATCAAGGCCAGGAGATTAAACGTGTGGGTTGGGAACTGGAGAGAGTGCGTTGTCTCGCTCGGGGCCCGCAGTGCCAGAGTTGCAGCTTTCATCACGCAGGGTGAAAGAGTTTCTCCTGGACGTCTCAGTCTGCGTGGCTACAGGTGGGTGGCTCACATGTTGTAGGTGGCAGCTGCAGCGGGTTTAGCTCAGCAGCACAGAGGAGGTGGCTATGGGCAATTTCTTTTTTTCTACAATTGCCAATTTTCCTTATTCTGCTGAATTCCACACTTCATAAACTCGGTTGTGCAGTTAGGTGGTATTTAAAGTGTCATACTAATATTTGTAGAGGACATACGAGAAGTGAGGGTTATCTGTGGGGCATATTAGTCTGCAAAGAAACTTATAAATAATTTGCTGGTCAAATGATTATAATAAAATAGGCTGTGTCATAGCAGGTTTTCAGGCAGAAATGACAGGTGTTGGGTTTGATCAACTTCTCAGATGTGATACTTTCTGTCATTTTTGATGTTTGGGTTTTGAACTGTTGATTGAAGAAGATTTGAATATGCTTCAAGGTGAAAGTGAATTTATGTCCACTGATGCACCAGACAGTCAATTATTTGAAAAGACAGACAGTAGACTCAGTGATAATGAATCGTGATTAGATCCAGCTGTACTCACGGCGCTTACTACGCTGTGCTGGTCTGGCTGTTTCACGAAGAGCGCTCTCACTTTTTATTCAAAACAGACCTGAAATATTATGAGGTGGTGCAGCAAAGTGAGCCTTTACTGACCACAACATACACGTTTTACCTTAAAGTCAATACGTTTTAATTTTCTCCTGTATCTTCTTCAGAGGTGTCAAAAGTATTCACATTCATTACTCAGGTAGAAGTATAGATACTAGAGTTTAAAAATACTCCTGTAGAAGTTGAAGTATCATCTCAAGTTTTTTACTCAAGTAAAAGTATAAAAGTACTGGTTTCAAAACTACTTAAAGTATAAAAGTAAAAGTAATGTAAGGGGGAAAAAAGCCATTAAGGACAAAAGCCATTGAAAATGAATGCATCTTAGTATAATGCAAATATATTAAAGAACCATATATGTGTACTATTGAGCATTAACATGTGTTTCAGAGAGCAGGAGATATGATGACTAGTTGCCTATAAGTATTGTAATGGTGCAAAAAGTCAAACTTCAGAGGCATGTTATCATTTATCCTAACCTTTATTGGAATGTACATCCAAGTTTAGTTGCAGGAATCTGAGGGAACGGATGTAAGAACAAAACTGGACAAGAACATCTGAAACAACCACAACCAAATTCACTCTATCCGGATGGAGCAATTTAACTGGATAGTTTTTTTTTAAAGGCCGAAATGAAATAGAGTAACGAGGCTGTTTTTAAAATGTAAGGAGTAAAAAGTACAGGTAATTGCATGAAAATGCAAGGAGTAAAAGTAAAAAGTCGTCTGAAAAATAATTACTCCAGTATAGATAACCAAAAATTTCTACTTAAGTAAGGTAACAAAGTATTGGTACTTCGTTACTTGACACCTCTGATCTTCTCCTGAAAGGCTCCATGTTCAGGACATTGGTGCTTCTGTATGGCTGCGTGCTGCAGAGGACGCTAGTGACCACAGAGGGGCATCATGGGACCAACCGCCATGTCTTCTATGCCGTTCAGATGGATGGAGGCACCAGGGCCGCCAGAGCTCTGGCCCAGCAGCAGCGGCTGGAGTTCATACACCAGGTCAGTGCACGTTTAAAACCAGTTACCGCCTCCACCTACGGGCCTGTCGGGGCAAAAACCCAGCAGCTGAGAGTTGTTTTCTTTCTCTTTTTGAGAGTTGCCAAAGTGCTGACTTCTATTTGCTACTTGAGGGATATCTGACTTTCATCAAATTACAGCAGCGTTTCTGAATATTTCGTATCTGATGAAAGACTCACGGAGAAGGCGCTCTGCGCAGATTAACCCACACACTGACTCACAAAACGGGAGAGGACACATATATGCTCTCTGAAAGGAGACGCATGCACTCACACATACTTTTGTCTGTGGTGTTTTTGTCTGTCATGTCTGCGATACAGACTCCGACTGAATACCACTGGAGATGAAAGCTTCTTTAACTGTTTGCCTGAGTTTTAATCTGTCATACTGAAATCTTTCAATTTGTCAGAGGACTAGATGTGATTTATCTACATCAATACTCTAAAGGTTACTTTGGTTGTTGAATCTGAGAGTGTGTCAGCTCCCTTAATGTTCTTGGTTTCACTGACAAAAAAGAAAGAAAGAAAAGAAAAAGGGCTTGCAGCAGGTCTTGGTGAGCTGGAGCATATAAGTTCCTCTGAAAGGGAAGATTCAAAGACGGAGTTGAGGGTGTAAGTGATTTTTGAAATGAACTTTGCCTGATTCTCTTGAGTGTGAACGTTCATGAAAGATTCACAGTTGAAAAGATTAAAAGGTGAGAGTCATTATGAATCAGCACTCTTTCCTTCTGTGGCCTGTTATATTCGGGAATTGAGAAGGGGGATCATTTATTTATCTTCTTCCTTCTTTAAAATGCGATAGACTTTGAAATCGGCGCAGGTCATCGGGATGGGGTGTACTTTTACATTAAAAACAGAGTTTAAGAAATCCATCTTGACTGGTGGAGAGGGTAAAACACACACAGATGTTAAAAAACCAGTAGCGCAAATAAATGTAATACATTTGATCAGATCATTGTAAGACTCTGTATATAAATGGCTGTACAGACAAACCTGTACAGACATATGATCGCCACGGTTTGATACTTAATCTGTTTAAAGAGTAAAATCCATTGTTCTTTCAACAGTAATTCATTCAGTTTAAGATTTGAGTTAATGATATGTGACGCGAGTAGATGTGCAAGCATTTTAACAGTATTGATCGAGCAGTTATTGGGAGCGTCCGCTGGCCTGACGTCAGGCTGTGTGCAGCTTTTCTCTGGGCAGTGGGGACGCGAGCTCTTTGTAACCTTGGCCCTGCTGCCTCTGCTGCCTCTGCTGCTTGGATCATGAATAAAACATGTCTTTGACCTTTATCAGGAGAGCATTGGACAGTCCACCCCCGTCTCTCCCTCTCTTCCTCCCTCTGATCGTCCCTGGTGTATGCACGCAAACACCTCTGCTTTGTCCTCCATTGTTTTTATGCCGTTTTATTTGCTACTTATAGTCCCTCGATGCAGTCGCGTAATGACCAAAATATTAGAAAACGCCTTTTTCCATGAATTTTTTCTCTGTGTTTATGCACCGGATTTATTTTAATTATACGCCATTTAAACAGGTTCAACAATGATGTAATGCTGGAGTTGTCCATCTTCAGTTTACACTGCGTTTATGTCGTACTAATGTGTCCAAATCAGCAAAATCATCAACGCGAGCGAGTCCCAGACGGTGTGCTTTCATGATCCCCTCAGGTCCGGTTCTCTTACCTGCTGCTGCCACAGACCCACGCTGAATGTCAGTGAGGGAGGATCGCCTTTTGTTAAGCGGAGTCCCTTTTTAATTGTGTCACCTGTGATTTGCACCTTGTGTGCAGAAAAAATATCGTCTGTCAAGAAACAAGCAGGGGCTTACAATTTGCTGTGATGTATGGCGTTAGATAGTTTTGAAAACGCTGAAGTGGAATGAAAAGTGTGACAAGGCTGATGCCAGCTTGGGAGGATTGTGATGTCTGCTGGCATTCCTGTGCTAATGCCACATGAGTGGAATGGGAATCAAATGTCTCCGTGCTGGCACTCAACGCATTGTTGGTCTCTTTGATTTAGTGTTCGGCATCCAGGAAAATGTCACTGCGTGTCTCCATTGTGCATACTTGACATATTCATTTTGTAATAGTAAAATACAAAGGAAAAACGTATGCCACACAGACGGCTGCGATGCTGGTGCCGTCTGCAGGTCCTTCTTCAGGATTCACATAGTCTGGAGCCTTCTTGGCTAGTCTTTTATATATATTTTTCTTGTGTTTTACAATGTATACCTTTTTTAAGGAAGGCTTTCTTAATTTGTAACCATTCCTTTGAAAGGAATATTTAATTCCCTCACGCCCAATAAAGTGAGATAAGATATAGAAAATGATAGCAGGATGTTATCACCTTATGTTAGTAAGACCTGCTTCCAGCCCACAGCGACTGGGGTTGTGAAATCGTTACGATCCAGGACGAAATGCTCTGATTAGACAAGTAATGACAGCCGTCACAGATGCAGGTTTTCTCACGCGATGACAAAAGGGGAGAAAAAAAAAAAAAAGAAGTGGGATCCCGATCTAAGATAGACCATTTTCTGTTTGGCATTATGTCGGCGTAAAACACCGGCATGTTTGATAAGACATGCTGATAATGCTTCATGGCTTTTCTCACAGTGCCGTCGACCTAGTTTTAAGCAGCTCCGCATGATGCTGCATTGTTTACAGGTATTATTTCTTGCTTAGTTAAGAGTTTGCAAATCCGATTAAAGGGCAGATTAGACAGTGTTTTTCATTGCTTTTTGTCTGAGCTGAAATCGTTTCTTCACAAGATTGAAGTTCCAGGGTGTGTGTGTGTATGTGTGTGCGTGCACATGTGTTTATGCCGGATCTCGTCATGAACTCTGACTTCAGGAAGTCCCTGGTCTCCAACCAATGGTGAAAGGCCTCCCCTTCTCTCCAGTGAGGTGGAATACTGCAGGCAGATTACCATGTCATTAGCATAACATTACTGTGGCACAGCGTGGCTCGGTGTCTGCGGACGTACTATCAGCTCATCAAGAGATTCAAACCTCAATCTGCTCCGTGCTCCCAACCCTCCATCTCCTCCCCTCCTCTCCTCCCTTCCTCCCCCTCCGTACACTGGAGGTGTGTGTACCGTCTGAGTAAAGGAGATGTAATTGAGGTAGAGCGCAGGATTTGCCAGCTAAATGAAATCACAGAAACGCGTCACGATCAGCCAGGTCTGCCGTTGTCCGTATTCAGACGGCTCCGTCTCTGAAACCTCACACCCTTACGCCTGATTCAGGAATTGTAATAGAACCTGAGTTACATGCTAAGCTGTGTCAAGCCTTCCTCTGGCTGGATTACTCCGGGCTGTTATGTTACAGCCAGGTGTGTGTGTGTGTGTGTGTGTGTTTGTGCGCGTTAGGCAAAAGGAAAAAGGCCTGCCACCATCTTCTACCTACCCCCCCCCCGCTGCTTATTTCGGTTCTGTAGGGCACTCAGGGGTGCCAGAAGGGACACCAATCCTCTAATGGTCGCGAGCGAGGGCCCATTCCATTAGTCAGGGGGCCCAGAGTTCATCGCTGCTCCTCAGTGCGAGGAGGGCGGAGGAAGCGAAATGGAAGCAGGTGTTAGCCGGGGGCAACACAGAGGGCAACACAGCACCAGCTGCATGCTGGGAAATGCTGCACTTTTTTTTTTTTTCTTCCCCTCCATCATCTCCACCCCTTCTCTGCCTGTTTCTGTTGCCTCATGCAAACACACACACACACACACACACACGCGCACACACACACGCGCGCACACACACACACACACACACACACACATGCACACACACACACACACACACTGCCTTCCTATAGCCTGCTTTTGTGTGCAATTTCATTCATTCTAGTAATTTTTTCCTCCATTTTTCCTTATCTTTTTTTCTTCCTCTCGCACTCATTCACTCTTGCCCAGCTCCATCTCTTTCATTTTCTCTTTCCCCCTTTGCTTACCGCCCACCCCTACCCTCACTCCATCTTCACAAATACCTCACTTTCATTTGTAAATGGAGAGAGAGAGGACTTGACTGTAGAATGTGTGGGGAAGATGTGGTTTCCCTCACACGTGGGGGACGGACATGAAGGTGGAGAGTAGAAGAAAGGGACAAGTCGAAGTGGTTGAGAGGATGGAGGAGAGCACAATTTATTCTTTCTTTCTTTTCTTTCTGGGCTTAGATGATATATGGCTGCAAAGGCCACATGTTGGCTGTGTGATGGATTAAAGCACTTTGTCGGAAAATTACAGAGAGCGCCTGAGCACGTCTTACTGTGGCCCTTAATAAAACTCTCCTCAATATTGAAATGGGCAGGGAGAGCAGAATATGGGGAGATAAAGAAGATAAAGGACGGTGGTGGACACACTCTTACACAATGCTTCTGCACGTGAGCTTAGAAGATTTTAGAAATTACTTAAAATTACATTATGTAACATTTCTCCAACAAGTTTTTTTCTGAAAAAAATTCAAAAAAAGTATGAAAAATGTAAATAAGTGCGGAATGTTATGATTTGAAAATCCCATACGCCCATATAGAATAACATAAGAATCATATCAAATATTGAAAGTCGAGAATATCATACTACTATACAGTATATACTTTCTTAAGGGAAAAAAGAGAGGTTATTTTGATTTTGATGAAAGTGAACATTAAAAAAAAAAAAGTTGAGATATTAAAAAAGTTGTATTTGCTGCTGTATACCACCCCCTTTTCTTTTCATAACAGACCTTATTCATCTTGGAACTCAGGAAACCTTTTTGTAGAGTTTTGTCAAGTCTGATTATAGGATTCAATGGTTCTGGGTCGTGTTTGTCCTATTTTTGGTTCACGATGTACTAAATGTTTTGTGTCAAAAATCTGGACTGCAGACAGGTCAGTTCAGCACCCACACTCTTCCACTAAGAGGGCATGCGTTTGTAATGTGGTGTTTAGTTTAGTATTGTCTCACTGAAAGATGGGAGACCTCCCCTGAAAAAGATGGTGCCTGGATCTGTATACACCTATAATCTTTGATATTTGCTTTTCAGACATGCAAGCTGCCCACAGGCACTAATACACCCCCTTACCATCAGAGATACGGGCTTTTGAGCTGAGCACCGATAACGAGCTGGGTGGCCTCTTTTCACTTTAATTCAGAGGAATTCAGAGGTCTTTCCAAAAATATTTTCAAATTTTAACTCGTCTGAACAAATAAAATAAGGATTTTATTTATGAGCTTTCAGAGTTGCTTTCTGAATTAATGCCAAAATATGACAGTTTGCAGATTTGCGGAGATGTTAATATTCATGTTTGCTACCCACCCTCCCAAATGGCAAATTACTTTTCAAAGCTTTACAAAGGTCTCTTTTAACCTGGTACAATCAACAAGTTAATACCCCCACACATAAGCACGGTCACATACTGGATCTTATAATTTCCCATGGGCTTCTAGTATCCATTCTGAGATATATGTAATACTTGTATTTCAGACCAATTCCCAGTCATATTGGAGTTTTCAGTTCGTCTTCCCACAGCCAAATCTCTCACTCCAGCCTGGCACCATCACATCATCACTTCCACCACAGCTGGAGAATTTGCTGCGACTTTCACGAACACAAGTCTTTTCACGCGGGATCAACTGGCTTCTCCTCTGTGCCCTGAGAACTTTATCTTCTCATTTCACACCACCTGTTTAGGGATTTTGGACTCCATTGCACGTTTTAAGCACAGACCCATCAAAACCAAACCAGACCGCTGGCTCAATGACTCCACTCGCGCAAAGTTACATGTATCACTGGGTACATTGAGGATAGTCTCTCCGGCTATCAAAATGCTGTCAAAGATTCTAAATGTCAGTATTTGTCAAGTGTTATTTCCTCCAACTCTATTCGGACTGTTACAAATCCACTTTCCAATGTTTTTAAAAATGTGAAGCCAGCCTGCTTGACTTTCTTCATTATTTTGTTGACAAGGTGGCCTCTGTAAGGTTAACATTAATAATACTTCTAACAATTCAATTACATTTTTCAATTTTATTTGTATAGCGTCTAATACAACAAAAGTTGTCTCTAGACGCTTTCCAGAGATCCAGAACATAAACCCTGAGCAATTATTACATAAACAATGGCAGGTAAAAACTCCCCTAGTGGGAGAAAATCCTTAAACCAAACAGTGGCAAGGAAAAGTCCTGATATATGTTCTTCTTCTGTGCCTTTTGCTGGGTTTAATATGTTTGAGCCAGTGTCCAGCAGTTGAGACCAAACAACTGTCCTCTGGATTCTGTTCGACTGCTTCAACAGGTTTTTAACAGAGTAGGATCCATGTCTCACCTCTTTCATTGACAGCTGTCTTACTTCAGGATCTGTATGATCTTTTTTTAAGTAGCTGTGGTCAGACCTCTGCTAAAGAGGCCTAATACTACAGTTCTGTCAAATGTTAGATCAGTGTCCTGTTTACCTTTTTGATTTTTAATCGGTTTCAAAGAAAGTTGTTTTCTATCAGTTGGTCCCCTTTGTAGAAGATAATCATATTTTTGAGAAATTGCAATCTGGATTCAGAACCCGTCATAGCAATGAATCAGCTCTGTTGAAGGTCCAGAATGACATCCTCCTGTCCTCCTGTTCCTGGATGCTAGAAAACCTGTGCTTCTAGTCATGCTGGACCTCACTGCAGCATTTCATACTTTGGATCTCTCAGTGCTCCTGAAATGCTTGAATGAAAATGTTGGCCTTCAGGGACCTGTGCTGCAGTGGTTTAGGTCCTGTTTAACAAACAGGAGTTTCTTAATAACATAATGTCTCCTTTCATCTGCAGATGATTTACAAATCTATCTGCGTATTAAGCCCGGCTCATCAAGCACATTCAGTTCCACCCACAGTTGTTTAGATGACATCAAACTAGTCCAAGCAGCCCAGCAGTGTCATATCTGCAGTAGCTCCAGGTCTCAATGCTTTAGCCCCTCACCTTCACCACTTTGTCAAAACTCTGGGGGGGACCCTTGACAGTAGTTTGACAGATTGGCTTGGTTGCCAAGGAAAGCTTTTTTTAACTTTGTCTCATTGATCAAGTCAAGCCCTTCCTGAGACATAGTGACCTTGAGAAAGCCATCCATGCATTTATCAGTTCCCGGCTTGATTCCTACAATGCACTTTATTTTGGAATTAATCAAACCTCTCTATCGCTTGCAGCTTTTACAAAATCCTGCTGCTCGGCTTTCGACAAACACTCGGAGACATCACACCTGTCCTGTACTCCCTCCACTTAAACTCAGAAAGGTTTGAAAAATTCAGTCAAAGGCAGTTGTAAACGCTGTTGATCTGGCAACATCAAGACTCGGTCTTGGTCTTAAATCATTCAGTGATTTACAAACTAACAGAAGTATTTTTTGACACAAAGCTGTGTCCCGTTAAACTTAACTGTCAAGCTAAAAATGTTATAGAATTCATTGGCAAGAAATTTAGAAAATGTCCTACTAAGGTGTACGGATGGAAATAATTGTGCATTATGTACCAGTGTTGTTTTATTCTATTTTGAAGCAATGTTTAAAGGAGCTTGAGGCTCCTTTTAAGAAATGAGACTCTCTAGCGCCACCCTTCACCACGACGGCCGTTGGGGGTACTGCAGCCAATAGTGAAGCCGGCACGGGAGAACGGGGAGAACGGGGAGAACGTACATGCAGCGTCCTGTGACGTCACATCCGCAGCCCAGCGCGGGAAATTCGGGTCCAGAATTGCAGCACATTTTGCAGCACACAGCCTGTTCAAGGCAAAGGAGAGATACACTAGAGGGCTCATTCTTTTTGGTTTGGAACGCTTCATCTGACATTATTACTAGAAAACTTAAAATGTATACGGATTTTTTTCATAAATCTTGCCACAATCCGGCCTCAGGCTCCTTTAACATTTTTTTTTTCGTTCACATTTTTCGTCAGATTATTTACTGTATAAGGTTGATTAATTAGTTGGAGGGGCCCCTTGTGAATTTTTGCTTAGGCCCCAAAGAGACTCTAGAATCGCCTCTGAGCATAGTGGACTGGTTTTTGACGGGGTATTGTCCATGTTTTTAAACACATTTTGTTTTGCATAGCTGTAAAGCACACACAGATGTGGCAAAAAAGTAAAAAGGTGCAGTCTCAACATGTGTATGTCAACAATTTTATTAGAAACCAAAGGGGGGCCCACCAGAAAAAGTTTGGGAACCTCTGGTCAAAGACATTAGTTAAGGACTTGATGAGTTCCATGTTTTTATGTCAAAATAAAATGATGGTTAAAATGACAAAATTATAGATTGAGCAATTAATTGCAAAACAAATTGAAATGCCCTTTTAAAATAGAAAGACCCTTCCATTTTTCATTTTTAGATGGACTGTAGAAACGACTCACACCCCTCACATTTCCATTATTGCATTTCCTGCCAATACTGTAAGCAACAAGCCTTAACTACTCACCCCATTTAGCCCCCAGCATACTGCTCCATCCCCCAGCCCCCTTCCCTTCTATGTTTTCTGCTTTTCCACCGTTGTGCCTGTGGAGTCCACAGCCCCTGTAGGGCTGTTAGCGAACAAACCAGCTGCTGATTTCTCCATAGGGTGGACCACCTCACACAGCTCTCCCCCACCGCCTCAATGACTCTTGATGCCTGTGTTTGTTTTTGTTTGTCCTTCATGCTCTTCACCATCCAAACCTCCTTTCAGTTTATTTTTTCCTCCCTTTTTCTGTTGGTCTGTTGGAGACCATCAGCAGCAGCAGCTTCACTCGCGTCTCCTGTGGATGCTTCAACTCTGAACTTTGACCACTGCATTCAATTATTAGACTCACTGTGACATTTGTTTTTGTGGTTGTGCTATTTGATCATTGGTGTCGGTGCAGTCATGAAGTGTTTTAGTAGAAGCTGCTGGTTTAATCCCCATGTCACTTTGGAAAAAGATATCTGTAAAATTAATGTGATGTAGACATAGTAACCAATAGATAAAGCTTTATGAGTTATTGTGACTACACTAATTGCAGTAACTGATTGGTTATAGTGCATGTCCTTGAGTTTTTTTTCATGCTTTGTCTTGGCAGAAGGTGTTGAAAGCAGTTATGCTGCATATGTTGAAAGCTGGGCGGATTAAAACAGGACTTGTTCTGCCAGACACGTCTGACATGGACCACTGAGAAATGTAACAGGGATGCTTTGTATTACGTCATTGCAGAAATGTTTTATCCTAAAAGCAGCTAAAAAGTTATTTAGGAGTATGACACAGAAACTCGGATCAAGTTTCCTTTTGATTGTTTCAAACGTTTACCTAATTAGGGATTGAAATTCAGGCCACGTGAACCCATAACTGGCAGACGAGCACCACTTTCACATACGGGCAAGATAAGGGCTGAGGGCAGGATGTGAAGCCCAGAACTTGTTAATCTGGCTCCAAGAAAAAGGTAAAGATACTTGAAGTGATTGAAATCAAAGTCACTATTTAAGATATGCACTTGAGGACAGATTTGCTGGTACCCTTACATTGAAGACAGAAGAACCCACAATGGTCACTGAAATAACCTGAAGCTAAATAATAGTAAGTACTAGTTTATAATAATTTACTACAAACTGACTAATGAAAATGAGACATTGCTTTTATATTGTGGAAGAGAAACTAAGAGAGAAACTAATGACATTGGCCTGACGAATTAGTTGGTACCCTCAACTTTACTTCATCACTCATTACTTAAATCAATCACTGCAATCAAGTGGTTCCTGTAACTCCCAGGGAGATTTCTGCACCTCTCAACAGGTAGTTTAGCCCAATCCTCATGAGCAAACCCCTCCCACAACTCAGTTTTGAAGGGTCTCTTCCCCAGACTGTAGGTTTTTAGCTCTTTCCAAAAACATATTTTAGAGCAGGGCTCATAGATGCCTCTAAAGACTAATCCACTGTTTCGGCCAGTGTGGAGTCTTCCTCAGTCCTCTTCGGTCCTCCTCTTTATTCAAACAGTGACAGATGGCGTGATCTGGAACTCATGTACAGTAGCTTTACCTTGGAATTTACCTTGAATTTCTCTGGGAGTTGTTCTGAGCTCTTTGGTTACAGTTCATATTATTTGTCTCTTCAGTTTGTCATCACTTTTCCTCTCGTGAACAAGCCCAGGAGGGTCATATAGCTTAGGTATGACAGGAACATCAAGCTGGGAGATCGTCTTCTAGCCTTCACCTTTTAAGATTCCTGTCTATTATTTTCTTTTTGATCATCTCAGACAACTCCTTTATTCAATCCTATTATTTTTTTAAACAAACTGCAAGACACCTGTGATGCTAATTGCAGGACACACTTTAGTTTAACACGTCAATATGGTGAAATGATTTTGTCTTTTCTAGTGGTACCCACTAATTTGTCCAGACCAGTCTCATTTGTAGTTTATTTTTTAAACAATGTCTTATTTTTATTAGTCAATTTTTCATTCATTATTATTTATTATTACTTTTGTCAGTTTCAATTTATTTCAGTGGTCACTGTGGCTTTTTCTTTCTTTAAGGGAAAATAACATTTTTGTCCAATGTTATTTCACATGATTACAGCAAAGAAAGCTGTCTTCATTCAGAATGGACAAATAACTCTGTGTGATGCGTCAGTAATGCGTGAACTCTGCCAGGAGTTAATGCTTCAGAAAAGAAAAAAAAGATAATACAGGATGTTGTGACTTTATCTGTTTGTCTGAGGTGTTCATTTGCTCCCAGTATGTTTGATAAATCAAGAGTACACCACAGCATTTCTCAAGCAAATGGTAACTATAAGACAAGCTTGTTTTTAATGTGGGAAAAAACAACAACACAAGGATTCTAAATTAATATAAATGCAGATTAATTTATTCATTCTTTTTCTAGAAATCAGCAATAATTAACCAAAAGCTTTCCAACAACCTTAGAATCGGCTGATAAACTGATTCAACTGATCTTTTGTGGGTTTTTGGCCATATGAGTAAAAATGAGTAAAAATGTTGCCCAGCACTGACCTGGGTAATCCAGAACAATTATATTGGCGTCCAGCATTTATGCACCTTTTTTTTTTCTTTATTCTGCTTTTGCGCTTTTGTTTTGTAGCATACACATCCAGTACTCTTCCGTGGTTTCCCCTCACTCACTTTGTCCCTGGTTTGGGGCTGGACAGGTGTACCCTGAGTTCATCATGGAAACTAACTGTCCTCACTTTAAAAGACTAGTTTTGCATTTTTCAATGTCATTTAACAGAGTCAGTGCATGAAAATGTTTATGCTAGTTTTTGTCTTCCTTTTTGTTCTCATCAAGGATTAAGAATAAACACATAAACTGTGATTTATCAGAGACTTTTGAAGTGAAAGGCACTGTTGTTTGTTGGCAATGTCTCAGTTTTTTCCTAAAGCAGGAATAATAGAAGCTGATGCTGCAGCGAGTCACTGATAAGCCATCCTTGTAGGGTTGATAAAGCTGGCCCGCGTGGGAATCTGAGACATGAGACAGCAAGCCGCTATTCCACACTAGATCTGCAGCGCAACGTCGCTCCTCATTAACTGTGACGTCAGCAGTCTAAGATCTAAAACGTCAAATGTAGCAGTTTCTTCTAACTTGCCTGCTTATACTTTGTATGCTGGTCTCATCTCCTCTCCGTCTTGGTTACTTCTTCCTGAGAAAGAACAGAAATGTCTCATCTTTCTGCCTGGGGGTTGTTCACATTCAAAACAAGGTGCAATATGGGCGCAACAGTCCCACCTTGAACATGCTGCATGTAAGAGACTGTAGTGAAGGATATTTCTCAACTGTCCTTTTTTAATTTTATTCTTTACACTCAGAGGATCCGTATAAGATTAACAATTATTTTGCTGTAACTCATCCTAGTGTATTCCCAGCTGAAAGAGGGGACGAACAGGGAATAGCTCTTCAGTGTTTTGTCCCTTTTTGCTGTCTCTAGGTGCTGGCTGAAAAACATATTTGGCTCTGATGGATGTAATATAAGCTAATATTCCCCAAAAGTCAATTTGCTCCTCTTTTTCTCAGTGTGATGATCATCAATATGTAGTTTTTTTAGAATATGTATGTATGTGTGTGTGTGTGTGTGTGTGTATATATATATATATATATATATATATATATATATATATATATATATATATATATATATATATATATATATATTAGGGCTGGGCGATATATCGAGATTTTAATATATATCGATATATTTTCAAACACGATATGGTACAAGACAATATCGTTTATATCGATTTATTTATTATTATTTATTATTTATTTTGTGACAAATTGACTTGAATGTTTTATTTGAGATTTGCACAAATGTTTTGTTATTTGCACAACTGTCAACCTCAGTGGAAAAGTCTGCCTGTTACTGTCTACATTGTATTAATTGCACAGTGTATTTTAATTTAATTGTTATGCAGGAAAGGGATATTTGTTTTATTTTATTCAAGAAGCATTTTTATTCTATATATGCAGGCAGTTTATTTTTATTTCATTTGTTTTATACATGTTGATATTGTGCAGACCTCTGTTAATAAAGGAACCTGTGTGACATTTGGCACGAGGCTTTGTATTAAAACTGACTGTTTTTTAAAGGGTTTGCCTCAGAAAAAAATGAAGCTAACAGAGATGCTATGCTATAATGCTTTGGGGGAAACCCCAATTAAGGCACAGAAAAAATATCGAGATATATATCGAGTATCGCCATTCAGCTAGAAAATATCGAGATATGACTTTTGGTCCATATCGCCCAGCCCTAATATATATATATATATATATATATATATATATATATATATATATATATATATATTAGGGCTGGGCGATATATCGAGATTTTAATATATATCGATATATTTTCAAACACGATATGGTACAAGACAATATCGTTTATATCGATTTATTTATTATTATTTATTATTTATTTTGTGACAAATTGACTTGAATGTTTTATTTGAGATTTGCACAAATGTTTTGTTATTTGCACAACTGTCAACCTCAGTGGAAAAGTCTGCCTGTTACTGTCTACATTGTATTAATTGCACAGTGTATTTTAATTTAATTGTTATGCAGGAAAGGGATATTTGTTTTATTTTATTCAAGAAGCATTTTTATTCTATATATGCAGGCAGTTTATTTTTATTTCATTTGTTTTATACATGTTGATATTGTGCAGACCTCTGTTAATAAAGGAACCTGTGTGACATTTGGCACGAGGCTTTGTATTAAAACTGACTGTTTTTTAAAGGGTTTGCCTCAGAAAAAAATGAAGCTAACAGAGATGCTATGCTATAATGCTTTGGGGGAAACCCCAATTAAGGCACAGAAAAAATATCGAGATATATATCGAGTATCGCCATTTAGCTAGAAAATATCGAGATATGACTTTTGGTCCATATCGCCCAGCCCTAATATATATATATATATATATATATATATATATACAGGGCTGCACATAAGTGGGCCGCCAGAGCGCATGCGCCGTCAAAATCCACAGTGCGCTGTCAATCTTGTGCTGCGAAGCGCTTTTGCGTACCAACAGCTGGGGCTCATATTATTGGTTGTGGCCAGACCAGACTACTAATATTAAAAAATCTATTGGGAGAGCTTTTCCCCAGAACTGCCACTCAAAGTTGGTACTGGCCAATCACAGCGCGTCCTTACTCCCCCTCCATACTCGTTGCGGCGGTGGATGGGGAGGAAAAGAGGTAAGGATCAGCAACAAACCTCGACATGTCTCGTCAAAATGTCCAAGAAGCAAGCGCCATTAAGTAATTATTTTGGCGTTCCACCACCACCAACTACAAAGAGATGCCAAACTGAACCACTACCCGAACAGAAAACAAGTGTTCGCCGAGAAGTGGCTGCATGATGTTACGCGGCGGCGCGCACCGTACGTTCGCTCTCCCACGTATCTTACCCCGTAAGCTCTGCGTTGGTGCAACGCGGAACCATAAATCAGTAGTCTAGTAGGAAGGAGGGGTTCCCGAGCACCCGATGGACTCTTTTCTGAAACGTGTTTTTTTGGGATCCTTTAGGTGTTTGCTTACGATTTTTGCTTGTTGCCCGAAAAAAATTTGGTCCGAAAGTTCTTTTTTGGAACCCATTTAGAATTTTTGCCTGTTAAAATGGCAAAAACGCCGATTTCCATAACTTCTGAACCATAAATCCTAGAAAGACAAACAAACACACTTTTTCTCATAATATTGACACTAGGAATCCAATGGAAAGGTTACTGGGATGGTAGAACCAGTCTTTATTAGGGAAAAATGAGCTTCAAGTAGTATTTTAGGGCAAAATTACCCAAAAACGCTTGAAAATGTTTTTTTCAATCAAGTGCATCTCCCTTTTGGAAATACCTGTTGGTGTATTGTTTACACCAAAAAAAGGCCCAATTAGTCCCCTTCCCAACGAGGTACAACTTGTAAGAAATCTGCATTTGTGGAATGAGTAATGAAGCAAAATGCGGGGGATGCAACCCATTTAGAATTCTTAGAATTTAAACACAACCAACATTCCATTTTCACAACTCCTAAACCTGACATCTTACTAAGACAAACAAACACTTATTTTCACTTTATTTTACATTAGGGATCCAATGGAACGGTCACTGAGATGATAGGACCAGTATTTATTACAGAAAAAAACACAAATTTAGTATTTTAGTACAAAATCATTCTCACTCTTCTACATCACTGTCCATGTCCATCTCCTCCACTTCACCATCATCTAAAATGATGCCACCCACCAACAGATCCACTAGTGACTCAGGTAAAACTGGTCCATAGCACCATATTGGCTCTAAAATGCCGTGGCCATCCTTCTCCCACCCCTGAGCGAGCCACAGCAATAGCCCCTTTCTTGATGAGGTCTGTTGCACCAGGATGAGTCAGGTTGAGGTTGGTGAGGAAGACCTCAAACCACACCAGGTACCTAATGAAGCATGGATAATACTGTTGAGTTTTGATTATGATAGCATTTTTAAAGCAGACTATTTACTTCAGTTGGTTACCAGAAGTTTGGTTTTGAGATTTTATAAGCTGATGTTAGTGTTTTCTCATGCCAGAATGTTAGTGATTTCTGATTTGTGTGTCATGATAAGCACTGTGTTACATTGTGATATATTGGATATATATATGTAAAATATTTTAATAATTTGACAACACTAATAATTATCAGAATAATATACAATATGATAACACTTATTACCTGGAGTAGTTCTGACCATCAAAAGCAAAAAACAAGTCGGCCATGTCCCCATTGCACTTATGGAAGAGTGCAAGGTTATTGGTCTTTTATTATGTTATTGGTTTCTGGCAATAGATCACAAATTGCCTTCATCCGAAAAGGTGAGTCGATTGGCTCAGCTTGTCTCTTGTCTTGTATTTGAAGAAGGTGATGCAACTTTTCTTTGGGGTCATTTTTGGAGGCACTGAAGCAAATGAAGTTCCCAGGCGATGGACTTGGGGTGTGCAATACACAGGTATATGATTGGATTTTTAGTGGGGGTTCAGACACATCAGAAGTCTGATCATGCAGTCTCTTTGCACTTCTCATGTTTTATTAATCCATCACTGGGAACAGAAAAAAAGAATATAAAAAAATACAATTAGTGCCACTGGACTAAATTATTAAAAAAAAGGCCTGGATAATCGAACTTACTGTATGTCACATTTCTTTTAGCATACCCTACTGTTAGTTAAAACCTACTTGAACCGCCACCTTACTGTGGTGGAGGGGTTTGTGTGCCCGAGTGATCCTAGGAGCTATGTTGTCGGGGGCACTTTCGCCCCTGGTAGGGACTCCCATGGCAAACAGGTCCTGGGTGACGGGCCAGACTAAGAGCGGTTCACAAAGCCTATCATGAAGAGGAGACATCAAAGGACCGCTACGTCGCCCGGAACGGCGTCACCGGGGCCCCGCCCTGGAGCCAGGCCTGGGGTTGGGGCTCGTAGGCGAGCGCCTGGTGGCCGGGTCTTTGCCCGTGGGACCCGGCCGGGCTCAGCCCGAAACAGCGACGTGGGTCCGCCTTTCAGTAGGCCCACCACCCGCAGTAAGGATCATGGCAGGCCGGTGCAATGTGGGTTGGGTAGCAGTCGTGGCGGGGTGCCTCGACGACCCAATCCCTGGACCAAAACCCTCGCAGTGGGGACATGGAATGTCACCTCGCTGGGGGGGAAGGAGCCGGAGCTTGTGCGTGAGGTTGAGAGATACCGGCTAGAGATAGTCGGGCTCACCTCCACACATAGCTTGGGCTCTGGAACCCAGCTCCTTGAAGGGGGCTGGACCCTCCACTACTCTGGAGTTGCCCAGGGTGAGAGGCGGCGGGCTGGTGTGGGCTTGGTTATAGCCCCTCAGCTCAGCCGCCATGTGTTGGAGTTCACCCCGGTGAACGAGAGGGTCGCTTCCCTGCGCCTTCGGGTCGAGAAAAGGTCTCTCACTGTTGTTTGTGCCTACGGGCCGAACAGCAGTGGGGTAAACCCGGCCTTCTTGGAGGCCCTGGGAGGGGTACTTGATAGTGCTCCAACTGGGGACTCCATTGTTCTACTGGGGGACTTCAACGCTCACGTGGGTAATGACAGTGATACCTGGAGAGGCGTGATTGGGAGGAACGGCCTCCCCGATCTGAACCCGAGCGGTTTTTTGTTGTTGGACTTCTGTGCGAGTCACAGTTTGTCCATCACGAACACCATGTTCAGGCATAAGGGTGTCCATCAGTGCACGTGGCACCAGGACACCCTAGGCCGGAGGTCAATGATCGACTTTGTTGTCGTTTCATCTGACCTTCGGCCGCATGTCTTGGACACTCGGGTGAAGAGAGGGGCTGAGCTGTCAACTGATCACCACCTGGTGGTGAGTTCGATGCGCTGGCGGAGGGAGAGGTTGGACAGACCGGGCAGACCCAAACGGATTGTGAGGGTCTGTTGGGAACGTCTGGCCGAGCCCTCTGTCAGGGACATCTTCAACTCCCACCTCCGGGAGAGCTTCTCTCGGATCCCGGGGGAGGCGGGGGACATCGAGTCCGAGTGGACCATGTTCTCTGCCTCCATTGTCAACGCGGCGGCTCGAAGCTGTGGACGCAAGGTCTTCGGTGCCTGTCGTGGCGGCAATCCTAGAACCCGGTGGTGGACACCTGAAGTACAGGATGCCGTCAGACTGAAGAAGGAGTCCTACCGGGCTATGTTGGCCGGTGGGACTCCTGACGCAGTAGATAGGTACCGGCAGGCCAGGCGGGCCGCGGCTCGGGCAGTCTTGGAGGCAAAAACTCGGGTCTGGGAGGAGTTCGGGGAGGCCATGGAGGAGGACTTTCGGTCGGCCTCGAGGAAATTCTGGAGGACCGTTCGGCGCCTCAGAAGGGGGAAGCAGTACTCTGCCGGCACCGTTTATGGTGCTGGTGGGGAGCTGTTGACCTCGACTGGGGACATTGTCGGACGGTGGAAGGAATACTTTGAGGATCTCCTTAACCCGACTGACATGCCTTCCACTGAGGAAGCAGAGGGTTGGGGCTCGGAGGCGTGCTCATCCATCACCCAAGCCGAAGTCACCGAGGTGGTTCGTAAGCTCCTCGGTGGCACTGGGGGTGGATGAGATTCGCCCTGAGTACCTCAAGTCTCTGGATGTCGTAGGGCTGTCTTGGTTGACACGCCTCTGCGACATCGTATGGAGGAAGGGGACAGTACCGCTGGGGTGGCAAACCGGGGTGGTGGTCCCTTTGTTTAAAAAGGGGGACCGGAGAGTGTGTTCCAACTACAGGGGGATCACACTTCTCAGCCTCCCGGGGAAAGTCTACGCCAGGGTACTGGAGAGGAGATTACGGCCGATAGTCGAACCTCGGATTCAGGAGGAACAATGCGGTTTTCGTCCCGGTCGTGGAACACTGGACCAGCTCTATACCCTCCGCAGGGTGCTCGAGGGTTCATGGGAATTTGCCCAACCAGTCTACATGTGTTTTGTGGATCCGGAGAAGGCATTTGACCGTGTCCCTCGTGCCATTCTGTGGGGGGTGCTGAGTGAGTATGGAGTCCGGGGCCCTCTACTAAGGGCTGTCCGGTCTCTGTATGATCGAAGCAGGAGTCTGGTTCGCATTGCCGGCAGTAAGTCAGACTTGTTCCCAGTGCATGTTGGACTCCGGCAGGGCTGCCCTTTGTCACCGGTCCTGTTCATAATTTTTATGGACAGGATTTCAAGGCGCAGCCAGGGGCCGGAGGGGATCCGGTTTGGGAACCTCAGGATTTCATCTCTGCTTTTTGCAGATGATGTTGTCCTGTTGGCTTCATCAGACCGGGACCTCCAGCATGTGCTGGGGCGGTTTGCGGCCGAGTGCGACGCGGCAGGGATGAGAATCAGCACCTCCAAGACCGAGGCCATGGTTCTCCACCGGAAAAGGGTCAGGTGGAGGAGTTCAAGTATCTCGGGATCTTGTTCACGAGTGAGGGAACAATGGAGCGTGAGATTGACAGACGGATCGGGGCAGCGTCCGCAGTAATGCGGTCGATGTACCGGACCGTCGTGGTGAAGAGGGAGCTGAGTCGAAAGGCGAAGCTCTCGATTTACCGGTCAATCTACGCCCCTAACCTCACCTATGGTCATGAACTTTGGGTAGTGACCGAAAGGACAAGATCGGATACAAGCGGCCGAGATGAGTTTCCTCCGCAGGGTGGCTGGACGCTCCCTTAGAGATAGGGTGAGGAGTTCGGTCACCCGGGAGGAGCTCGGAGTCGAGCCGCTACTCCTTCACATTGAGAGGAGTCAGCTGAGGTGGCTTAGGCATCTGTACCGGATGCCTCCTGGACGCCTCCCTAGGGAGGTGTTCCAGGCATGTCCCACCGGGAGGAGACCCCGGGGAAGACCCAGGACACGCTGGAGAGACTATGTCTCTCGGCTGGCCTGGGAACGCCTCGGGCTCCCCCCGGAAGAGCTGGAGGAAGTGTCTGGGGTGAGGGAAGTCTGGGCATCCCTGCTGAAGCTGCTGCCCCCGCGACCCGGTAACGGAAAAGCGGGAGAAGATGAGTGAGTGAGTGAGTGACAATTAGTGCCACTGGACTAAATTATTAAAAAAAAGGCCTGGATAATCGAACTTACTGTATGTCACATTTCTTTTAGCGTACCCTACTGTTAGTTAAAACCTACAAAATACAAGCAAAACAGTAAGAGTTAAAAGCTAACCTCAATGAAAAAAGCTAGCTAACATGCTAATTGGTTAGCTTGTCCAGCTAACCAAATAGAAATGAAGCTATTTTGAAGAATGTATTACCTCTGGCTCTAATATAAGAAAAACAACCATGTATAATGTTATATTAGCAAAAATGATAAGATATAACCTTATATTAGAAATGATAAAACATTCAGAAAATATTTACACTCCTTGTTCAAGTTTGCTTGTGTTTGACAGTTGACAGTTGATGCTACAGTTGGTTTGAGATTTCAAATTCTGAACATTCTAAACACTTAACAGTGGGAAGACACGCCCTTTTTACTGAACATTCGAAGCATTCTAAATGGGTTGCATCCCCCGCATTTTGCTTCATTACTCATTCCACAAATGGAGATTTCTTACAAGTTGTACCTCGTTGGAAAGGGGACTAATTGGGCCTTTTTTTGGTGTAAACAATACACCAACAGGTATTTCCAAAAGGGAGATGCACTTGATTGAAAAAAACATTTTCAAGCGTTTTTGGGTAATTTTGCCCTAAAATACTACTTGAAGCTCATTTTTCCCTAATAAAGAGTGGTTCTACCATCCCAGTAACCTTTCCATTGGATTCCTGGTGTCAATATTATGAGAAAAAGTGTGTTTGTTTGTCTTTCTAGGATTTATGGTTCAGAAGTTATGGAAATCGGCGTTTTTGCCATTTTAACAGGCAAAAATTCTAAATGGGTTCCAAAAAAGAACTTTCGGACCAATTTTTTTTCGGGCAACAAGCAGAAATCGTAAGCAAACACCTAAAGGATCCCAAAAAAACACGTTTCAGAAAAGAGTCCATCGGGTGCTCGGGAACCCCTCCTTCCTACTAGACTACAGCCAGTGTCCGTCACTGCGTGCAGCAGCAGCGTGCCTGCACCAGCAAGACGTTGCTCTCTGATTATGGCTACAGTTTATGAAAACCCCAAATAAAAAATAAATTAATTTATGAAATCAATAAACAATTCCATCATCAAAATTATAACAAATAAAGGTTCAACATATCTTGCTTTGCATGTAATAAGACTAGGTAATATATTAGTTTCACCTTTTAAGTTGAATTATTGAAATAAATTAACTTTTACACCATATTCTAGTTGATTATTGAAATAAATTAACTTTTACACCACATTCTAGTTGAATTATTGAAATAAATTAACTTTTACACCATATTCTAGCTGAATTATTGAAATAATTTAACTTTTACACCATATTCTAGTTGATTATTGAAATAAATTAACTTTTACACCACATTCTAGTTGAATTATTGAAATAAATTAACTTTTACACCATATTCTAGCTGAATTATTGAAATAAGTTAACTTTTACACCATATTCTAGTTGATTATTGAAATAAATTAACTTTTACACCACATTCTAGTTGAATTATTGAAATAAATTAACTTTTACACCATATTCTAGCTGAATTATTGAAATAAATTAACTTTTACACCACATTCTAGTTGAATTATTGAAATAAATTAACTTTTACACCATATTCTAGCTGAATTATTGAAATAAGTTAACTTTTACACCATATTCTTCACCTAAAGCAATATTCTACACCTTGGCTGATGTGGACATACATAGCATAGGAGGCTATTTCAGCTGCTATATGGTTGGCTGTCTGTACAGTCATGCAAGTTCAATGCTATTAAAGAACACGTTTTTTCATATAAAATAAACACATTTTTATGCAGTTTAGAAGTTTTGGGGCTTTTTTTTGGCTCCTGCACTGCTGAAATCGGGGCGTCCTTTATTTCTATTTCTGAAAGTTGGCAACCCTAGGTGCAAAATATGCCATGAGCATCCCAATCTGGCCGATAAAAACTGTAACTTTTATACTGACTCTACGGATTAACACACACCATAATTTGTTAATTCATCTTTATAAGTGAATAAATATTGTTTCGCCTATAACTTATTCCTGCATCCCTCTTTTATCGATCCGGCGAGACGGGTCACCGCGTTTTGGAGGCCCAAGTCACATATCCAGGGGCTCCTCTGAGCACCAGGCCAAAATAGTTATGTGCAGCCCTGTATATATATATGTGTATATATGTATGTATGTATATGATTGGCCAACAATGATGCATTTGTCCAATCAAGTTTCAAGTATCATTATTTAGCTCTGCCCTCCTGAATGACTAAGATGATTGTTTGTTGAGTTTTTAAATGTCTCTCCCTTTCTAAGTTAGAGAGCAGTTTCAATGTCTTCAAGTAATGGTACTTAAGTAAAAATATATTATCATTTGATTACCACTCAGTGGACTGTTGGACCGGAGGGGGAAAACGCGGTCCTCTTGTGTCAGAAGGTGGTTGTTGGTTAAGGGCAATTACACTGCTGTAGTTTCTCTGTTCGACTGTAAAAACCAACAAGTAACTTTTATGTTGTAAATTCAAGATTCACATTGTATCCCTTGTTGTTTGGGATAAAACACAATAACAGTCAATTTTAGGATAAAGGAAATAATTTATAGCAGAAATTCTTTGACACAGACTTTCAACTTTCCTCAGTGCAGGTTATTTATATTCCTGGCTCCTGACGTACTCCTTCTGGGAGCTTTCCATCAGCAGATCTCCTCTCGCTTATCCAAGGAAAAGTGTTGTATTTCTTTGTTTTTCTTTCTGCAATAACCTCTGCAATATATACCCCTTGTAATAGAAATCACATGATTTCTGTTCTGTTGCTATAGAGTGTGATAAGAATATCCCTGAGATGCTGTGGCAAACTGTCCAGGGTGTACTCTGATCTGCCTCCTTTTTCTTCCTGTGAATCAACAAATCACATACAAAACACTGACTCGCCCAATTCCCCCTCTAGGGCCTTAGGGTCTTTTGTCCTTTTTGTAGGTGGTTTATTTGGTCAGCATGTGAGATGTTTTGGTCACATGACTGCTCGGGTGAAGGTCCCAGCAGCCGCTTATAACCCTGAAACCTCCCACCAGTAACTGAAGACGCTTTTTGGATGAGAACTAAAAAAATCTACATGAACCAAGAAAAGAAGGTCAGTTATCTTCTATTAAAGCTGTTTCGGATTACTATGACTATGAGAATTTACATCAGCATATGTGGGTCTGTGATGTCATAGTACCTTTAAAATCTGAATAGCTAATTTGTTGACACATTTAAAGACTTTGTATTTGCGAAAGAAGCTCCAGCTGACTAGAATTTGTATGCATGAAATTGTGTAACTTCCGATCATATAGTTATTTTAAAAACATTCTGTTTGACCACTTTATTTTGAAATTTTCAACAATGCAAGAATACAACTTATTCCCACTAGAAATTTGAAACTTAATTACACAGGTGACGAAGGACCGTGAGGTTAAAGAATAGTTTTAAAAATATTTGTTTTACTTTTTTTTTTTACATGTGTGCTGCCTCCATTACACTTGCTGCGCATAATTAGACAGCCAGATAAACTCCTTCCTGACATCATGACTCTGAAGACATTTGACTCTTTATCCACAGGTTTATTGATGTGGTGAGGAAAGGTAAAACTAGAACAGGAATGCAAAAAATATAAATCAATAAAGAGTTGCTTTTAAAATACAAAATAACCACAACATGTACCAGCTTAAACTTCAACATGAATTAATCCACATGTTTTCTTTTATCACTTTTTTTAACTGTGACAGGATGTATGTATTTATTATCATTTTCTTAACTTCAAATGTTGTATATTAAATAATATCCTTCATGTCATACATTTTCTGCAGATTTCCTACTACGCCCACGTGGCCAGTATCAGAGCCGTAATTATTCATCAAATTTTAACATTAAACTTCAAAAATGTCAAAAATAATTCTCTAGAATTGTAAATTATAACAAAACAAATCGATACATACCCACGATGCTATCAAAGGCATAAAACGTAAGCAGATGTTGCTGGATTAAACAAAGGCGACCGGTTTTCTTCAGCTCTCTTGCTTTCCACCGGATATCCGGGCTTCTAGTCACATGACACTCCCTGTAATTAGTCCCTGAGACTTGACAAAAAACGTTAACATTACTTAACCAAAACAACATGATCTGTAATACATTACTGTTGTCTTAATTGACCTAACAAAAAACAACTAATAAATACAAACAGAATAATTGTTTCTTTAATCTTTTTTTTTCTTTTAATATCTAACTGAAGTTTTAGACAATTCAGGTTGTTCTTTACTTTTTAACTTTTAATGAGAATTTTTCTTACTCTTGCTCATTATGTACTGACAGTCTTGCCAGAGTTACTTAATGATAATATAAGTTAATAAATCTCTAGTATTGAACTGGATAGTATTTAGAAAACTCTGTCCATGTATCAAGTAAATGTCTAAGGTGATAATTTGGATCAAAATTTAGTTTATTCATGATTTGTTACTCTTCATACAGTGGACGGCTCAGAGGTCCAGCCAGGGTGTTCAAGCTCATGTTGATCTTGCTCGGTTTGAGTGGAGCACGCCGTGTCCGTGTGTGCGGGTGTGTTTGTGTGCCATTGAACACTCATGATTAGTGTTCTCAGTGACTGGCTGGCTGATCGGGTTGATTTGTCCACCAGTGCTGTGTGTCAGCCGGGCTCAGTGTCTGCACAGGAGAACATGAGTGAAGGAGCAGATAATTGATAGTGACAAGGCACTCCCAGCTTTAATTGCTGCTGGTGAATTAGATTACCTTTTCAAAGTGCCTTCATTAGCAGAGGGAGAGCCATACCAATGGTCCCCTGATTGGCCTCATATTGTTTTGCCGCGAACCCCGCTCTGGCAAGGCACAAGAATATGTGTGTGTTTGTTTTTGTTTTGGATTAAAATTACTCCCTCATTTTAATGTGCAGGGGAAGTTTCTCCACATGTGTGTATGCTACATGTCAGTCATGTCAAGTTGCTACATTTGTGACATGTAATGCACTGAGTAAAATGTGTATTTGAGAGTTTATTGCTTCTAAAGGATATTCCAGTTTTGAGGACTGGGTTCAATTTATTATCAAAAACTGTTCAAGATCATGTTTTTGGCTCAAGTTTTTGGCTCAAGTCAACAGTGTGGCAGAGGTGAGCTTTGCACCTTTTATAACAAAATTATCTTAAGAAGCTTTTGTTGATTCCTGAGCTTTAACTTTGTTGTAGCACTGTCCACCACACTGCAGTACTCAAACTACAGTTAACTGCTGCTTAGAACTATTACTTAATGGCAACTGTCTTCATAGAGGTGTGTGTGCAAGAGACCTGCTAAAATACAGTATTTCCTCATCTTCAGGTAGGATCAGCACCATGGAGAGAGCCGCAGAGCAGCGGTTCTGTTCTTTAAATAACTCACACTCAGTCCTGAAAAGCTGGACGTCCATCACAGATCAGTGTAGATGTTTTTGGAGACTGATTTTGCCTTTATACACCATCACAATGGATTTATTTGAGAGAAGAGGGGAAAAAAAACAAGCTCTCATCGTTGATCATCATGCAGACTTGAGGTTTTTCTTTTAAAAGTTTAACAAAATGATGACATTTAGTCAGCGGTATTTAGCAAGCGATCTCCATTTTCAAGAGCTCACATTTATTTGGACATAGTGACATATGTAGGTATAACCCTAGATTGTAATACTTGCAAGAAAATCCTTTGCATTCCTACCTGGAATTCTGGACATTCTGGACACCTAGAGAAGTTTTGCCATTAATACTGCCAAATGCAGCAAATATTAATCAGGAAATACAGAGACAGATTCAATAAGAGTTTTAAAATGTTTGGCCATCACATGTAAATTAACTAGTGTGACCAAAGATCAATGTTAGTTTGTCAAAATGTAAAGTTGTTTTTGAGGTTCCAACTACCCTGTCCCCTGTGCAAAAAAATACATTTCTCAAGAGCTTAATGAAAGGTTGAAATTAATTTTTCTGTGACTAGTAAGAGGAAGTAAAAATGTGCTATCATGGACTCGCACTGCAACATAGTTTTAATGCTTGTAGAGTGATACTTCTGACATGGCTTGGTCTTACCATTTAAAAAGAATCACATTTCATAGAACAATTACTATTGTTTGGTGTTTATCCTTCTGCAAATTTCTATTTGTTTTAGATATATTTAACTTTTTTGTGACCCAAATTATACTTGACTTAATATGTTGTAAGTGCCTTGTTTGAATAACCAGTTATTTTGTCACCTACATGTATGATGAGGCCTTGTGTTAGGCATATGTTGGAGCTTCATTGTATTGGGTGACTAATATGAAAAAGCATGGCCATAGGCCTGTCTTTGTCTATGCAGAGATATAACATGAATCCTGATGTAATGTTAGTTTAGCAATTGCATTACTCTCAGTATGTAACTTCCTCCTTGTGCAAGAATGAAAACCTCCACCGTATAAAGTTAGAAATGCTGCTGACGTTCTGATAAATTCTTTTAAGAACATTTATTACTGCTCGGTATGAAATAAGTCTTCTGAAACTGTCCTTTCCCCATGTGCGATCAAAAGCATCAAAAGTTGAAAAATCCCCATATTTGGACGGAAGCAACAGTTTCTCCGTCACGCATGGAGCCCTCAGTTGAGTTTGGCTATGCTTGACCTCACCACCCTCAAAGTGAACAGATGGTAATGCTCAGGACACTTTAGCGCATATATATGAGCCCAAACTCATAGTGACATGAGCATCTTACAAAAATGACTTTCTTCCCACACCCTCAACTATAAAACCTTACTCACTCCCTCCAAAAGCTATTCTTCATTCTCTAGCACCAGTTTCAGCTGTCCCCCTTTATCCTATTTCTATATCTGTCTTCAGTCACTGCTCCAACATAAGCCCCCCAAGAACCACGATTCCCAGAAAACACGCGCGGGCATCCCCGTCTCCGTCTCATGCTTCATTCCCACTGCAGTCAGCCTGCAGCCCCCCCGCTGAGTTAAATGGAGTGTGCTGGCGTCGGGGGAGCCGGGCGTGCTCAGTTCAGCTCAGCTCAGCTGGGCTGCCAGGGCTCTAAGCCTGGTGTGTGATTATTGTCAGAGCCAGACTCCTCCGCCCAGGACGTCTGCGCTGATAGGTACTATATCACCAGGTACTGCCAGGAAAAGGACGGAGGGATGAGAGGGTGAAGGAGGGATTGAAACTAAGGAGAGAGGAAAAAGGGCGGGGAAAGTGATGAGAACGGCTGCTGCTGCTGCTGCTGCTGCTGGGGGAGAAGGAGAAGAAAAGTGAAAGGGATTGAGAGAGAGAGAGAAAGGATTGAAAAAGATAAAGGAAAGGGAGCAAGCAGGAGAGAGGGGCAAATCATCAAAGGGAAAGCGGCAGCTACGTTGAGCAAGGAAAAGACGGATGTACGTTTATGGTAGCAGACAAAGACTGGGAAAACACACAGGGAGTGATATAGAGATGGAAAGACAGAAGAATAATGGGTTGGGAGAAGAAAGTAAGGCAGCAGGGAAATCAGTATTGGAGAGAAAGAGAAGGAGAGATGGGGAGAATGGATGGAAAGAAAAGCCAAGTAACAAAAAAATTAGGAGGCAAAATTTTCAAGCGAGTGTGCTGTGATTGTTTTTTTTTTTTCTCTCTCTCTCTCTCTCTCTCTCTCTCTCTCTCTCTCTCTCTCTCTCTCTCTCTCTCTGTGAGCATGTCGGAGTGAGCGGGCGGGGCTGAGCGTTTGAGTGAGTGTGACTGTTGGCAGCTGTGCCAGGGACAGTTGTTTTCTATCTTTTTGCTATCTTTTCTATCTCTTTATTTGTATCTTTTTTCATTTCTTTATAGTGTTAAGCTTTGGTTCTTTTTGGGTTAGCAATACTGGCGTGGAGTTTGTTGTTTGTCTTTTTGTCTTGCTTTACCTGGATGTCTGCTTCCCGGGCGTGGTCGCAGCCGCTCAGGTATGGAGAGTTTTGAAAAACTCACGCGGCGTCATGCTGTTAAAATAGCATCGAATGCCAGTGTAGAGGTTTGCAGTTTGGCAGCAGGAGAAGTTGTAGGGCATGGCAATATTTTGTCAGCGGCCCGCATGAACAATGCTATTGTGATGTTTTTGTGCACTGTTGATATGGCTAATGAGCTGGTTGAAAGGGGTTTGGTGGTTGATGGCATTTTTCATACTGTCCTTCCTCTATCAACCCCATCAAAGAAAGTGACTTTATCTAATGTTCCTCCTTTTATCAAAGATGAGGTTTTAGTTGAAATCCTTTCAAGGCATGGTAAACTGGTTTCCGCAATTAAAAAGATTCCAATTGGAAGCAAATCCCCTTTACTGAGTCATGTAGTGTCATTCAGGCGCTCCGTATTCATGGTCTTGAAAGACAACAAGGATGATTTGGACCTAAGTCTAAACGTGAAGGTGGATAACTTTAGTTATGCCATCTATGCTTCAACAGGTGTTATGAAGTGCTTTGGTTGTGGGCAAACAGGGCACCTTGTTCGTGTGTGTCCTAAAGAGAAAGAGAATTCTAGTGATGTGAAAAAAAATCACGGAAACACTAATAGGACAACGCCTAATGGAGCTGTGGTGGTTGAGCAGGCTACCGAGATGGGTGCGTCTGCTGTTGCGGCACCCGCTGAAACCAGTGGGACTTCGTCTGCCTCAGCCGAGTCGGTAGGGGCAGATAATGCGTCCCTTTTGCGGGAAGAGGTTATCGGGGTAAACCCGACCGATAAGCCAGTAGGCCTACATGCAGAACAAAGTTCTCCCTTAGATGATGCAGTAGATGCAGAATCTGAGAGTCAATCCATACAGAACTCGCAGAGCAGCGTCTCTGAGGCCAATTTTGACCAAGTTCTTGCGTCTCTGGATGACTCCCTCATGGATACAGAGGAAACTGTTTTTAAGATGCCCCCCAAAAGAAAGAGACCTAAAAGGACTAAAAAGAACGATGTTTTGGCTGACCTTAGCGGCACAGATAATGAATATGAGAGTGATTTTTCTGACTGTAGTGTTAAATGCAGCTTACGTCAGAGTGGTTTTTCTAGTTGCGATTATAGTGTGGAAGACATAAGATCCTTCTTGAAAAAAACAAAACATATGAGAAATGTTCAGATTGACGACTACTTCCCTGATGTGGAGCAGTTCCTCACGAAAACTAGATCTTTTTTGAGTGAGGGCTGCTTTACGAATCCAGAGTGCTACCGTCTCAAAAAGATAATGACCAAAATTAATGTCTTGTTGAATAGTGATGTCTGATGTCTAGTTTATCTTTCACATGAATTATGATGATGGTGTGCACACAACTCTTATATTTTTTTCTTCTTATGACGGGAGAAATCAGAATTGCTTCCTTAAATTTAAATGGGGCCAGGGAAGGAATTAAGAGGGCCTTGTTATTTGAAACGATTAAGAAGAATAGGTTTGATGTGCTTCTTGCTCAAGAAACTCACACTGACGACTCAATTGCTGCTGACTGGGCAAGTGAGTTTGATGGCCTGTCTATTTTAAGTCATAACACATCCAATAGTGGTGGTGTTGCTATTCTGTTCTCTAGGACCTTTACTCCTATTTCCTACCAGACTGAGGAATTAGTCAAGGGCAGACTTCTAAAAATCAGAGCCCAATTTGAAAACAATTTCTTTGTGTTTTTTTGTGCTTATGCACCCACCACGCCAGTGGATAGAATGCTTTTTTTGAATATATTAAATGATGCTCTAGGCAATTGTGAGTCTGAAGATTTTTTACTCTTGGGAGGTGATTTTAATTGCACTGAAAATGCAATGGACAGAAATCATGTAGAGCCACACATGCCCTCACGCAGAAGACTCATAGAACTGATGATTGCGAATGAGCTTGTTGATGTCTGGAGGAACTTTCACAGTTCACAGAAGCAATACACCTGGGTTCACTCCTACAATAACCGTTTGACTTTGGCTAGACTGGACAGATTTTATGGTTTTAAGCATCAACTTAGTTTGTTTAGGAAATGTGCGATCATCCCAGTTGGTTTTTCAGACCACAGTTTGGTTTTTTGTTCTCTTTCGTTAAGCTCTGTAAAATCTAAAAGCTCTTATTGGCATTTTAATAATAATTTGTTATCCGATGGCCATTTCAGAAAGGTTTTTAGACTATTTTGGCAGGATTTCAAGAACACAAAACCATCATTTAGCTCTTTGCAACAGTGGTGGGACTTTGGCAAGTCACAAATAAGACAACTGTGTCAGGAATATACTTTCTGTGTCACAAGGGACATAACTCGCTCAATGGTAGAACTTGAAAAAGAAATAATTGAACTCCAGCGTTTAGCTGAACAAACTGGTAATCAAATTTATACGGCAAGTGTTAAAGTGAAGCAGAAATCATTGGCTGACTTGCTAGGTATAAAGGCACAGGGAGCACTGGTCAGGTCCCGCTTCCAGGGCGTGGAGTTGATGGACGCCCCTTCTAAATTCTTTTTTAATTTGGAACAGAGGAATGGGCAGAAGAGGTTCATTCACTCTCTGCTCTCTGAGGATGGCTCACTGTTGACCAATCTGGCTGAAATACGTCAGAGAGCAGTCAGGTTTTACGAAGAGCTATATAAGAGTGAGAACTCAGATATTCAGCTGAAGGATGGCCAGTCATTCTTTGAAGATCTACCCCAGGTGGCCGAAGACGAGAATGCGTTCCTTGGAAGGGCTTTGACCCTAGAGGAGCTGCAGAGAGCCCTCCAGAGTATGGAGGGTGGAAAGGCACCGGGGTTGGATGGTCTACCCGTGGATTTTTATAAGTCCTTTTGGTCTGAAGTGGGCAACGATGTGTTGACTGTTCTCAGTGACAGTCTTGCCAGGGGGCGTTTGCCACTGAGCTGCCGAAGGGCAGTACTCACTTTGCTCCCCAAAAAAGGGGACTTGAATGACATAAAATCATGGAGACCTGTGTCAATCCTCTGTACTGAATATAAATTGCTCTCTAAGGCATTAGCTAATAGATTGAGTAAAGTTGTGGAGCAGGTTGTTCATCCTGACCAGTCCTACTGTGTGCCAGGTAGGTTAATTCAAAACAACATTTCATTGATCAGGGACATTTTTGATGTTGGTAAGCTGTTTAATTTGGAATTTGGCTTAGTATCCATTGATCAAGAAAAAGCATTCGATCGTGTTGAGCACAATTATTTGTGGAGTGCTCTGGCAGCCTTTGGTTTTTGCCCTGAGTTTATTGGTATGATTAGAGTTATGTACTGTGACATCGAGAGTATTTTAAAGGTTAATGGTGACTTGTGTGCTCCTTTTAAAGTTCACAGAGGGGTCAGACAAGGTTGTGCCTTATCAGGTATGTTATACACTTTGGCAATTGAACCCCTCTTGGTGAAGCTGAGGAAAGAACTGGTGGGGGTGAGAATTCCAGCGAGTGAAAGTGTTTTTAAACTGTCGGCATATGCAGATGACGTTGCAGTACTTGTAAATGATCAAAGGGACATAAATATTATGTTAAAGATTGTTGATGATTTTAATGTGGTTTCCTCAGCAAGAGTAAACTGGTCAAAAAGTTTAGCTATGCTGGTCGGGACTTGGTTAAATGGGGAGCCAAGCCTTCCGGCTGGCTTACATTGGGCTAGGAGTGGTTTTAAATATCTTGGTGTTTTTTTAGGGAATGAAACTTTTATTCAAAAGAACTTTGATGGGGTGGTGGAGAAAGTTAAGGGCCGCCTTGATAAATGGAAATTCCTTTTAAAGAAGATATCCTACAAGGGGCGTGTTCTTATCATCAATAATTTGGTGGCATCTGCCCTTTGGCATCAGTTGTCTTGTGTGGACCCTCCAGCAAAGTTGCTGTCAAAGATCCAGTCAATCCTAGTGGACTTCTTCTGGGATAAGCTTCACTGGGTTCCACAGAGCATCCTATATCTACCTAAAGAGGAAGGTGGACATGGACTTGTGCACCTACAAAGTAGGACAGCTGCCTTTCGGTTGCAGTTTGTCCAGCGTCTTCTTATGGGACCTCTGGATTCCGGCTGGAAATCTGTGGCATGTGCCATTTTACAGACTTTTGATGGACTGGGGCTGGACAGAACTTTGTTTTGGATGGATCCAAGGAGATTGAACGTCAACAAACTCCCTGTGTTTTATCGCAATTTGTTTAAAGTTTGGTCCCTTCTTACAGTGAAACGCACAGGAAGCACAGTGTCTCTGCATTGGCTTTTAAAGGAGCCCCTAATCTTTGGTTCCGTTTTAGATATGTCTCTTGAAAAGTCTCTTCCCGCAGTCACACATAGCCTTCTTAGGTCTGGAGTCATTACTTTAGAGAGTTTACTCAAGTTCGCAGGACCAGATCTTGTTAACGCTGAACAAGTTGCCAGTCAACTGGGGATGAGATCTGTTCGAATAGTAGCTCAGTTACTTAAGAAATGGCGGGCCTCCCTTACAAGGGAACAATTACAGATGTTGGCAGACTATTTTAGAGGGCTGTGCAGTTCAGACTGTAATGATCCTTTTCCCAATCTGTCATTGTCTCCAAATTTGACAGGTTGTACTGGTCCGTACTTGCATTTTGAACAATTGTCTCTTTTGGGTCAGAAGCCAGCTGCTGGCAAGTGTTTATATAAACTGTGTGTGAAGTCCTTTAACAAAAAGTCTCTGGACAAGAGGGTGGAAACACCCTGGTGCACTGTTTTAAAAATGGGGGAAAATGTTCGACCCCAGTGGAGAGCACTATACAAGTCACCCTTAGCCAAAAGATGTGGGGATTTACAATGGAGGATTCTGCACGGAGCAATTGCAGTTAATGCCTTTGTTTCAGTGTTGAATCCTGTTGTAGATCAAGAGTGTCCATTTTGTTTTGTAAGAGAGACTGTGTTTCATTCCTTCATGCAGTGTGTAAGGTTACGACCATTATTTGTGGTTCTACAGTCACTCTTTGATCATTTTAATGAAACATTTTCAATGGAGACTTTTATTTTGGGTTTTAAATATGTGCGGAAACATCGTTTCAAATGTCAGCTGATAAACTTTCTCCTAGGTCAAGCAAAAATGGCAATATATGTTAGTCGTAGAAACAAAATTGAGCAAACTTCTAGCGACGACATAGTAATGGTCTTTTCAATACTTGTGAGGTCTCGCATGTTAATTGATTTTCATTTTTATAAGGCCATGATGAATATTGAAGCTTTTGAAGAAATTTGGTGTTATAATAGTGTGTTGTGTATGGTTGCTAATGATGAATTGCAGTTTGCACATTTCTTGGAGGATAAAGCATGACTTGACCCTCAATTTTATCTATTTATTTTTTATTGTATTGTTAATGTGATTGTACTCTGCACAAAGTGATCATGTATTATGTGACAAGAATGTAATAAAAGGTTTTTGAAAATTCAAAATTCTCTCTCTCTCTCTCTCTCTCTCTCTCTCTCTCTCTCTCTCTCTCTCTCTCTCTCTCTCCCTCGCTCTAAATGGTGGGGATGTGGCCTGTATCTGCCGGCAAGAAGGAACTCAATTTGGGACAATTTACTCGGCGGTCTCAGCCCTGATGCACCTCAGGGACGGAGAATAGAGAGAATGAAAGTGAAGGAAGATAGAATCAGCAAGACACACAACATGCTCCCGGCACACAATTGCTGCCGAGTAGATTTCACTTAGTTAGTTCTAACTCTCCCAGGCGTTCAATACGATTGAGTTTATAAGGCTTGGAAATGAAAAGCCTAGGATAAGGTTAGATAAACTCTGCGCTATTTGATTTCAGCCCACCTCACTCAGAAAAACCCACACAACACAGATGGCCGTAGGGGATATAATAAAATCGGTTGGTGCAAAGGGGTCATATGGGTGATTAAGGCTTGAATGCGTTATGTGTTTTGACCCCTTACTCCCCATACCTGCAGTGTTGTCTCTCTATTGATGAATACAAATGCCCCCTTTTTTCTCCCCCACCTACTAGTGTTATCCTAACCTGAAGTTTAGAGGTCATTTTATTTCGACACATTCTTAGATGAAAAACTGTCAACAAAGGAAATATTACTCTGAGCTGTGTGTCCCGCAACTCGTTATGTTGTGAGAGTTGGCTGTTTTTAACCTGATTTATATTTTCCTGCTGGCAGGTTGGCAGTCTGGAAGGTGCGTACTCGTTGAAGGACAGCAGGGGGCGCTCTAACAGAACCGCCTTTGAGGAAAGACTTGCAGCGGCAGCAGGGGTGAGTGTTTTCAACTGGTTCAGTGAATACAGCAAACACTTTGTGGAATGAAATAATCCCTTAAATGTGAGGACATGGTGGGATGGGGAAGAGGTGGGCAGGGGTCTGACTTGCACTGTCTGTGTAACGCAGCGGGAAATAGATTTGTAACTACGGCGAATCAGAGTGTTCAGCTACTTAGACATGACTGCTTGATGTATTTAACATGGCCATGTCATGAGAAATTCACACTCTGGCATAAAGTCTGATTTTTTCCCAGCATGTATATGCAAATGAAAGTTGATTTGGCTGGTGTTGCTGTTTTAATCAGGATCTAGTGTTGATTAGTGAAAGATACAGAGGAGGGGGAAAAAAAAAAGACATAGCAATGTGGTGATTAATGGTTAAAAGTTTTCCACATTCCTCGTGTTGCTCATCTGCCTCTTCCTCCCACTATCACATTGTGTCCCCTGCCACCCTCAACAAACCATTCTGCATCACCCTTTGAGCACACAATGCAGCCTCCTGACCAGGCTTCAGTTGCCAGGGTAACCGTCACCCTCGGAGACATCCCATGACAGCTCAGGGTGAAAGAGGCAGGATGAGAGGAAGGACTTGGGATGCGGCTTTGGCCCTGTCTGTTCTCCAGGGTGCACCGGACCTTTGGCCCTTCCCCAACACTTCTCCTTCAGTCACTCTCAAAACGCTCTGCAGACACATGCATGCACGTACCAGCAAAAACACCCAAAGTAAAAGAAGAATCGAACACAGTATAATTCTTTTTTCTTATGCGATTCAGGGTGCCTGTGATTAATTTAAGTTATATGTGTGCATTTTCCAGTGTATGTTTCATGATTTCATTAAACTGTGACTTTAATTACTTTTTTACTTTTGTAACTTTAGGCGAAAACAAATTTGCACTTCTGAAACGTCATACATTTTATAATGACTTGAACATTTAATGGAATAATGTTTCAGGATAATGAGCATTTGGACATCGAGACATTGCTTTTCCCTAACAGCTGCTGTTTTTCATCCTTCAGTATATTCGTCTAAAGTTTATTTTATGATAACAGGTCCTTGGTTGTCATAAAACTCAACCAATCCATTAAAATCCTTTTCTTTCCTGCAAGAAAGAAAAGGAGACGACGACACCATTCAGATAAAAAAGTGTCTCAGTCGGTGCATTTTATTTTTCTAAATTAAAAGCATTCATTACTGCTGTAAGTTTACGTTTATGTAAGACGTACAGTATGTTGGGTTATGTGCTGTCAAGCAAATTACAGTGTTTCAGCTACTCTAGCAAGCCATCTGCCAAATCCTTAGCTGTTCCCCACCCACCCACCTCAGCACGCGTCTGCATGCACAAACCTGTCGGCTGTTCTTTTTTTTTTCTTTGGATCACGCTGTAATTTTTCTTAGCAAGGGCGGGGGGTGGGTTCGCTTTCATATTCACCAATTACTGCCTCATACATTCCATACAACACTGTGTGATTGAAACAAAGTTGTTTTTTGTGTCATGTTGGAGAAACATAGTAAATACTCATTTCTAACTCTCAGTGATGCTGCACCAAACTCGGGATTCATCGGCTGGAGAAGAGTCAATGTATATAAGAGAAGAGCATGGATGCTCGACATCCTGCCACCTGGTACTTGGAGTGTAACTGTTTGTACGCATCCAGGGAAAATTAGAAAAATAAAAATAATTAGACAAGAGGAAATATGGTGCTAAATAATACTATACTACCAACATTTTAGAGTGGATCAAAAACAGATATTTTGCCAGGATTTAAACTTTGATTAAAGCTTTCCTACTTTAAATGTTAAGTAGTAAATACATAAAGGGGAAAAATGACAACAAACAAAAAACTTTATTTTTAATCTTCATGAAAAGTTTTCTCTGGGAGCAGGTTTTTAAGAATGCATCCTACAGACAGGCAGTTATCAAAAAAAACAAAGTAAGTTTCCCCACTGAGGGAGAAAATAAAGGATTATCTTATCTTATCTTATCTTATCTTCCCACGTTTGGCAAATGATCCATGATGATTCAGTTTTGGATCTTCAACATGTGACACAATTAATTCTGGTTTTAAGGTGGTTCACCTCTGTTGCTCAATACTGACCAAAGAGCGGACCTGATGTTCTTCACAGAGCAGCAGGACGATGTTTAAAATCCTACTTTGCAGTTCCAGTTAAAAGTCCTTATGGAGGATCTAATACTCACTACTTAAAAACAAAACGCTCTCTTTGGTTAAACAGTCTTCTCTTTTTTGGTTTGAATGATTTGACTTAGAAAGTGGTGGCTATGACACCTGCTGATCCAGTTCTCTGAATGCTAATGAAAGGTTTGTAACGCATCCTCTTTGAAAGGAAAATATTGTGTTCCACTTCTGTCCCTCTTTGAATGATGTGGCTGCATGTTGCACAGCTTCAGATGGCCCTAATTACTGGGATTCATAGGAATAAAAATGAGGATGAAGGTGAGGGAGCGGCGAGGCTGAGACTGAGACAGAAATGTGTATTTAACTTGGTGACTTTCTGTCTTTTTTGTTTCTTAATTACCAACATTGATAATAAAGAATTTTATACTTCTTTCAGCATTTTATTTGACGCATCAAAGACAATCCCACATCAGAGCGGTTTGGGTCTGCAGTTATGTGCTGAGAATCTCATCGTAGTTCTTTCTTAACCTCCAGGAAAAGTTCAAAGTGCTTCGTGAAAGATTGTGATGTAGGAAGTGGGGGTTTGTTTTTGTTGTCTTTACGTTATGCAACTGCGCTCCGCAGGCGTTGTTGTTTCCCCTCAAGGGACAAAATCCGTTTTTCAAACCTGAAGCTGTTGTAGAAGTGTGGAGAAATGTAGTTATCAACTGATCAGAAGGGCCGGACTCCAAATCGAGACCATTAATCGGATCCCCATGTGTTGTGCTTTTGCTTTTTTTTGACTGACAGCTGCAGTCTATGGTGTTAAGCCGTTATCACTTAAGCTACGTAGTGCCAAGTATTTTCCGTGAAATGGATATCTGAACTCAAACTCTAAAGTGAAAAGTGATTAACCAATCTTATTTTAAAGACAATATGCTTTGTCGAACTGCCAGATCTGGGTTTTACGGGTGAACCCTGCTGTATAAACCATTCCTGAGAGCTCTGTGACTTTCAGCTAGCTAATGGACTTAAAGTTCACCGTGGTTTCTCAGAGGAAGTTGAGGTTTTTCTCTAAACCTGTGCAGTCCTCTGTGAGCAAGGCTTCAGTCAGCTGTTGCTTTAATCACACTGCTACTAGCGAGGCTGTGGAAAACCATCGCCATACAAACATGCCAGGGTTCAGGCAAAACAAACAGACGGAGAGATGAGATGCACATATACATATAAGGATAAGACAAATGCACACATAAACGAACATCATACAGTCAGAAACAAATATTTGAGTATTATATTTGGCATTTCTCTCCAAAAGTGCGTCTACCTCCATTGACTCCCATGTTAAAATGACCAACTTTACATCACAAATAAATACATTCACTACAGGGTTCAGAAAACTACTTTCATCTCTATTATCAGAGTTTACATTTATGACAACTCTGAGGATGGTTTCCCTTTTTTTTTTTTTGTGTGCACTGGTATGGTGGGTTCCTGCAAGCGGTTTAATTGTGCTGCATCCGAGATTTGCCTGGATTTCCTCACTTACCGCACTTGTTTAGTTCCTTTCAAACAATTTACCCAAATTAAAGGCTGTTCACTCACTTTACGCACCTCATCCAGGTGAATCATGAACCTTTTATTTAATTGAAATGCCAGTATTAGACTTAATACTTCCTTCCAGAAAACGATGACTTCCACATTGATACGAAGCTCAATCACCCAAACAAGGTTTATGTGGTTGATGGAAATGTCGCCCGTGTTCTGATATCTGTGGTCTCGTTGTTGTACAGCTGTAAAATGTGTTTTTTTCAATACAGACATGACTTGCCATTTATAAAAAAAGCACGGCTGTAAATAACGACATGTATTCCAGTAAACTATGACAGTCGGCCGTCATGAAAGTCCCTTGAAGCTGAAGACGTTAAATATTAATTAGCCACAATTATAATTTATTTGTGGTCTCCTCATTATCATTTTGGTTAATGATGGAGATAGGTTATTTATTGGTATTGTCTGAGGAAGAAAATGTGTTAGAAGCAAACCTGAAATCATGAATTCTGTTGTTGTTTACGTGCAGTCGTATGCGTCCGGTCTGCTGCAACGTTTAGGTCAATATGTGAGTTTGTGGGGAATTAATGATCAGGCACATGATGTTATGCAGATCTTATTTTTTCCTGTTTTTGTTTAATTTCGTTTGTGCTTTCATGTAGTTAGTTAAACATCTACTGACATAGTTGGCCAGAAAACTGGCACCTTTATTGACAAGGATGATATAATGATCAGCATTTTGAAGCTACATGTCACTCGCTCAGCTTCCTTTCTCTCCTGCACGTTTTCCTCTTCTCACAGGACAGGGAAAAAAATAATTTTACCTCAATTCCTCCTCACCGTTGAGGCATTTATGCATGTTTTTTCTTTTTCTTTTCCTATTCCTCTCTCTCTCTCTCTCTCTCTTTCTCTCTCTCTCTCGCTCTCTTTTTTTAAGACTCCAGTCACATTCGCAATCCCGCAGCCCTATAAGGAGCTTTCACGCCTTTTGGTTTGCTTTAGATGTTTAATACCCCCTCTCTTTTGTGTCAGGGAGCCAGAGAGGCGTTAAGAAGCGCTGATAAACCCCACTTAGATCCCTTCCTGGCCCGTCACCCTGGCCTGCCGGGCCGCTTTAGCTGGGAACTGATCTGTGACGGCCTGCCACTCAAACTCAGCACTTCTGAAGGCTGACACAATGGAGTGAGCAACACACCAGAGGGCCCGAGGGTGGGTGAGGCGAGCGGAGCGGGGAGGCTGAGGTGAAGGAGGGATGGGAGGCCAGGAGGTGCCCTGGAAGAAGGCTAGAGGAGGGGCCAGAGTGTATCTGCCTGTTATCTGCTTCCTCTCTTGCGGTTTATTCTGCTTTCACCTCCTTTCCTTTCCTGCCTCCGACAGTTGAATGTACACGTTCACTCTCTTTTAGCTGGCAGTAACACACACACAGTTTCCCTCTGCTCAGTCTGGCAGCAGTGTGAAGGACTGAATGGAGCGGCGGTGAGTTGTGGGGTGGGTGTGTGGTTCTAGGACGGAGCTGTGCTGCAGTGTCTCTGTGATGCTGGCTCAGGTGATGTAGTCACTGCTGCGTGGCATAGCGAATCCCGGGTTAGGGGCCAGGCTGGGTCTGACAGAGCTTCAGGAAGCACAGGGTTGTGATTGATGGCCAGTGGACAGGGTTGGAGGGGTGTGTGGTGGGGTGGTGGAGGGGGCGTGGCTAGCGCAGGTGCCATCGCCATCACTTCCCCGTAGGCTGTGGGTGGGAAGCAAAGCCCAAAATGTCAGCCCCTGATATCTATGCAGCTTGACTCAGCTATCAAACTGCTGCAGCTGCCTGCCATCCACTGCATCCACTCATTCATACATGATAGCGCCGTATGTGCATGCACTCACACGCTCTCACAGCCACACTTTTTCTGTTTCCTTACTGCCACGTTTGTTCATTCACACCTTTTATATTCAGATTTTTACATGCATGTACGAATCTTTCATGACTGTTTTAAATAACTGTCTGTTTACACAAGTATTTTTTATATTTTAGTTTTTCTTTTTTTCTCAAGGAACTCACATTGTCAGTACTGGAGTTGAGGGGGTATGGGGGGGATGGCATCCCCCCTGAAATAAAAACGGTCCAAATCATCCCCCCTGTAAAACTGCCATCCCCCCTTTCCATCCCTTATGTCATTTCATCAATGAATGTGGTTTTACTGCTATTTCACATAGAGTCATCACCAGAAAAATAACTTATTTGATAATTTTCACTTGTTACAAGTAAATCTTCACCTGAAATAAGTAGGAAAATCTGCCAGTGGGACAAGATTTATCGTCTTATTACAAGCAAAAAAATCTTGTTCCACTGGCAGATTTTTCTACTTATTTCAAGTGAAAATCTACTTGAAACAGGTGAAAAATTGTTGTTTTTTCCAGTGATGAGTCTTGTTTTAAGTGTAATGAGATTTTTTTTACTAAAATCAGACATTTTAACTAGAAATAAGACAAATATTCTTGTTAAGATTTTGAGTTTTTGCAGTGATCCATTTTACTTATCCTATGAAGGACAGAGTCATATTGATAAGTTCAGAAAACTGTTTTTTATTGTTGTGTTTTGATGTATTTGATGTAAGCCCAGTGGATATTTAAAGCTTACAGAAGGCTGCATTTAACTGCTGCTATGTCATTCCTGCAGTATTTCTGCAGGTGTTTTGGTCAGTGCTATTATTTGTATTATATTATTTGTAATCAGCACAAATTATCTGTCCCCATATGATAAAATCCACCATCCCCCCTGATTTTTTTTTTTACAACTCGAGTACTGCACATTGTGCATCCGTCACCTCAGCTGTTCAGTCGTGTTTCATTCCTGTTTTTTTTTTTCTTCGTGTTCACAGTTGTGAAAGGCTTCTTCTGAACAGCTTTAATAAGGACATCCTGTGTGACGTGCCCCCTTATTTAGGTTCTCTCTTGGTTTCTAAAGTCAACACCAAAAGCTGTAGTCTCAGGCGTGACAGATTGATAATGTACACTATTCCTCGTACGCCTTTCTTTGGGGAACATGCTTTCAAAGCATTCGCACCCTCGTCCTGGTATACATTGCAGAGTCATCTTAAATTGGATTATCTCCCAAGAATGGGAGATTTTAAAGCTAGGATCAATGGCTATTTGACTACTGCATGCACATTTTCTCTCACTGAATGCAGTTGGTGATTATACTATAATGATGGTTTTTCAAACTGTTTTAGCTGTTTTTCTTTTGTTGTTGTTGTTGTTCAAGTATGTATTTTAGGTGGACCGACTGTGCTGCTTTCTTTGCCAGGACCCCCTTGCAAAAGAGATTCTGTATCTCAATGGGATTATTCCTGGTTAAATAAAGGTTAAATAAAAAAATTGTATGATTTCTTAAAGTCTTACTTTTTGTCTTTTTGTATTCATCTCAATCAATCTATTTAGAGAGACTCTTATTTTGAAGGAGAGATGAGCGTTTGCATATCATGCTGCATTTGCAACTTTCTTTATATTGAAACACATGTTCAGCAAACATTATGAAAATATATTCTTTTTGTTGATTTGATTTTAGTTATGCACCGTTTTTGGCAACTGCAATTCCAAAAGGCTTGGGAATCTGTAAAATCTGATATGCAAATCTGAGCAAATGCATTTGATTCTCAACAAATGTTAAATGTGGAACTATCCCATCTTAAAAAAAAAAGGTCATTTTGAGTTTGATATCAGAAACGGGTGTTACAACAAAAATACAGAGCAATGGAGCTTTTCTTCTTTTAGTAACAGTCCATATCTACAGTAGGAACTGAGGAGACCACATGCTGGAGTTTGGGGACTGGGATTCTCTCCTATTCTTGTCTAATGTGCGATTTGAGCTTCTGGACAGTCTTAAGTGTTATTTGTCCTAGGTTTTTGTTTCATGATTAGGATTTAGGACTAAAGGCTAGTTCAGCATCCAGACTCTCCCTCAAAGCCATACATTTGTAATGGATACATGTGCGGTTTTGCGTGGTCTTGGCTTTCCCTGAAAAAGATGTCTGGATGAGAGTATATGTTGCTATAAAACTTGTATATGCCTTCTATTATTGATGTTTCCTTTCCACATGTGCAAGCTTCCCATTCCATAGGCACTGGTGTACTCCCCATACCATCAGAGTTGCAGGCTTTTGAACTTGGTGCTGATAACAAGCTGCACGGTCCCCCTTGGCTTTAGTCTAGAGGATGCACTGCACGGCTTCTAAGAGGAATTTCAACTTTAGATTTTCCTGACCACAGGACAGTTTTCCATTTTACCTCAGCCCATTTTGAATAAACTTTGGCCCAGAGAAGACAGCTGTATTCCTGGAACATTGGAAAATGTGGCTTCTTCTCTGCATGTTAGGGCTTTACTCTGCATTTGTAGATGCAGCTGACAAGAGTCTTCTCAGTCAGTGATTTCTAGGGTCTCTGGGCCCATCAAAGGACCCCCATCACAGAATCCTGCCTGTGTTTAATGCAGTGCTGCCTGAGAACCTAACGATCACAAGCATCCTTTACTGGTTTTCAGCCTTGACCCATGTGATCAGAGATTTCAGATGATATTGTGTTCTGTAGATGATGAGATATTCAAAATCTCAGCGCTTGTTCTTGGAGAAACATTACTCTGAAATTGTTTTGACAGTTAGTGCATGCAGTTTTTCTTTTGCCCAAATTAGTGAACCCATCTTTGCATCTGAGAGACTATTTATGAATCCAGTTATGTCACTGAACTGGCGCCAGTTGCAAGATCCTCCTCGGTGAGGATCTCCTTGCTTTTGAAACTCCTTGCTGCCATCACATTCAAAAGGATCTCATGTTTTTCATGAAGTGGTCACATGTCTGTTTCAAAATTAGATATTTTTTTCTATATTGTATTGTAAAGAAAAAGGTTTATGAAATTCTGAGACATTAAACTGTTTGGATTTGGCCCCACCTTTTTGGAGATGGGACTGTAATCAATATGATATTGTGTGTGTGTGTGTGTGTGTGTAGGCTGTGTGTGTGTGTAGGCTGTGTGTGACAGTTGGATGATGAATGCGTTGATGGTGGACGGGTCAGTGTCACAGACAGTGTGGTCAATTGCGCCTTGGCCCCTGAGTCTAACCTTGAGCAACACTCCCTAAAGACAACTCAACCTGCCATTAAGACAAACACACACACGCACATGCACGCACACGCACACACACACACACACACGCACGCGCACACGCACACGCACACGCACATGCACGCACACGCACACATTCCCTGCCGAGCATGTGCCATTAGTAGCTGGCAGGACCCGGTTTGACAGAGAGCGATTAGCTCCCTATCATGTGTATTGATCACCATGTTCTGGCTGATTCTCCAGAGGAGGGGGCTGAATGGGGCTTAACAAGGCAGTTGAGACACACACAAGATAGACACACACTCACACACACTCACATCCTTGTACAGAGTGAATTGAGCTCTCAAAAAGTTTTTCTCTCCCGCTCTGTGTTGCCATGGCCCTTGGAAAATATTTGAATGTTATTAGAGGTTAAGTGAGAAATCTGAAGCAACACCTGTTTGGCCTCTGAAAAGTACGTGTTTGTGTTGGAGTTCTTCTTGGCAGCATCTTCACTTGTAGATGTGACCTGACGATTAAGAGGCGCCACAAAAGATTCCAAACTACTGTCTGATGTTTATTTCACAGACATAATCTCGGTGAGCGTGTCAGCATAAAGTCTTGGACTTGAACTGTGCAGCGCTGGGAGAGTGTTTGTGCTCGCTTTGCATCATCTCACATAAAATATCTTTGTTGTTTTTAGGAGCTTATTGAACGTATACCTCAGATGATGATCATTTCTTTACTGCACGTGCATTGCCTTGGGTGTAAAATAGGAACAGAAATAATGACCATGTTCCTTTTGATAATTAGGAACCTGCTAAATCTCGACTCTATTGTGTTTAAAACCATCGTAACTGAATATGAGTCAATATGTGTCAACTAAAATAATAATGAAAAAAAACCCAACAATTTCATTCCATTTGTAGAGCTGTGCTCTTATCGCAGCCTGCTCCCGTCTTCTTTATTTAATATTGCGTGCATATTGTTGTAGCTTTAGCAGCTGTCTTCTCGGGGTAGTTGAGACCAGCTCCTAGCTTTTGTTAATTGAGTCTAATTGAAGAACATGAAGGGAGAATAAAGCCAGGAGGCTTTTAGGACATAAAAGACTGCAGCCGCCTCTCAATAGTATTTATTCTCAACCTCTTCCACTCTGATTTAAGTGTGAGAGGACAATAGTGGCTTGACAGTGATATGTACCGTGTGTGTGTGTGTGTGTGTGTGTTTGCGCACGCAAGCGTGTGTCTGTGATCTGTCGTTTGATTTACTGCGCCCACCTTCACAAGGACCAGCCTCTTATCAGATCAAAGCTGCAGGCAGCAGCCTATGAAAGACAGCGTGTGTGTGTGTGTGTCGGTGTGTACGCATTCTGCACACTACAGAGGTGTGTAGGTGAGGTGGGAGTGTTTTTGTTGCTTTTAACCCAGGACAATGGTGCTGCAAAGGCGAGAGCAAGCGAGTACTCTTTGAACTGATGAAGAGCAAACCTTTTACTCTCCTCCACATAGATGCCCAACTCTTCCCGTTCTATGAATTTCCCCGACTTTTAAAGTAGTATGAACTAAGAGAGAAAAAAAAACGTACTTTATGTGCTCCGTGCCTGCTACTTTTTTCCTTTATCCTCTCAAAATCCGCAGTGCTTGGCAAAAATTTAAACTGGTGATTGTTTTCCGTGGGCCGAGAAGTGAAGTGGTTATAAAGCGACTTTGTTATCATAATAAAACATGAGCAAACAAACAAGATTGGCTAAATGCATTGATTTGTTGTTGTGATTTCCAGGTTAAGTGGGTGCAGAGGCAGCACAGCCACTACAGAGAAAAACGGGTTCCCCTAACAAGACCGGACCACAAGACCACTCAGAGTAAGACATATGTTTGCTGAGATCTGATCTTCAATGATTAACGGAAAACTCACATATCCATATTCTTTGTTTTTAAAATGTAAAATTCCTAAGGGCTTGTCGAAGAAAAATTTAACACTGAGTTATGTACAAAGTCTTACATGAGTTTGTATCATAAAGGTTAGGAGTAATTGTTTAAAGAAAACATTGATGTGCATATATGCTGACATGCAGTCCATCCTGATATCAGGGCACTCAGAAGAGTTCAGATGTAAAGAGAAATATTTAGTAACAGAAATGACAAAAATAACATTTTTTATTTAGTCTTTAAACCATGTTCTGTTCTTCTAGCATTTATTCACTTTGAAGTGTTTCTCTGTAATGAGCGAGGGTGTGACCTTCATTAATACCTGATATTAATTTGTGCATAATTGTACAGCATATTCAATCAAGAAAAAAACAATGTCACAAGGGTTGTGGAAAGTGCACCCAGAAGAAAAGGTGCAAATTAACTGCAAAATACTTGAGAAAAATTAAATAATGCCGATTTTGCTCTAAGACCCAAGTAAAGAGATCTAAAGCTAAACTGCCTATGAAAAAGTTTCAAGTTTCAATAAACACTCGGACTCATAATGACGGGGGGGTGACTGGGTCGGGCAGTTGGATGGGCTCGTTTCACAAAGGTCATGTTTTAAAGTACAAATAAACCCCTTCACATGGTTCACACCACTGGGTTTTATGTGAAATCTCAGCTTGTGTGTGTGTGTGTGTGTGTGTGTGTGTGTGTGTGTGTGTGTGTTAGATAAAGGCTCAGTCAGAGTAGAGAAGAAAGGTGACACTATTATTAAGTTGGTTGCAGTCTGCAACTTGACCAGTAGGTGTCACCACACACCACACCACACGCAGGTTTTCTTTCATGGTAAATATTTTATGTAATTTGGACTCTAAAGTATCGTAACTTGACTTTAAGTTCCTGTTTAGTGTGTATATATATATATATATATATATATATATATATATATATATATATATATATATATATATCTGGGTCAGAAAGCAGCATTGATACTTTTTCAGAGCAAGAAAAAATAATGTATAAGACAATGCCACAAAAAGAAGCCTGAGCGTATAAATTAGCACATATCCTAAACGTTGAAGCTACTTCTAATGAATATATTGTTATTTTTCACAGGTTTATATAGCTGCAAACCAAGTGTCACATCAGAAATGAGTTTGCAGGGTTGGAAACAAAACAAACAGTGGAATTAACACCAGAGGAGCTTTGGTGCATTTCCAAGCTACTTTAGCAAATCTTCAGTATTTGTTTGCCTTTCTTATTTACCAGGTATTATTTAGTGGAAACAATTATAGTATCATCGTGTTATGCTGAATATTTGATAAGACCGGCAGAGGAGATGTTTTGGTGTTATTCTGGTTTAGCATATCATGTATTGGAATCAACTTAATTCTCATCAGCTCTCATTTTACTTTCAGATCAGTCCACGTTATTATCAGTGTGTTGTGCTTTGTGGTGTTCTCGTACACTAACTATTTTACGGCTTTAGAGCAGAGTATGTTTGTAAAATAAACTAATTAAACATTTCCAACTGTTCACTTGCAGGAAAGAAATGAAATAGCAGTGAAATATTCAAACTCACTACACTGTTTACATTCCAATCTTGCGATTCTTATTTCTGATACTTGTGACGGAGACACAGTAACTTCTCTAGTGACATAAGTTAGAAACCCTGTGGAACATTGTATTTTTGCCAAAACTGTTAACAAAAGAACAAGAACAGAGTAATTTACAAAATGAAGACGGCATTGCTCGAGTCCCTTGTGCTCTCGCTGCAGTTGGTCTTATACTTAAGTGTGACCCTTTAAAGTGACATTTAAAGCAGTATAAAAAAATAACGTTTTATCACACAATGGATTTAGTGAGAGCACAGAAATGTTAGATTTCAGAAGTAGCGTTGAGTTGAGTTGCAGTTACAGAAAAAGAGTGTTTTCAGTCTTGCAACGCAGACTGACATCCGTGAGAAATAAGTGCATTTGTCTCTGTTATACTGTAGGTATATCTCTGTAAATATTCAAGTGTTTACTTCTGTAAGAAGGATTTTTATAAATGCCACTGAGACCTCATTGTGACCCACTGAGAGTAAATCTCATTTAGTAAACAAGCACGGTAACTGCAAAGCCCGTTTAACATTTACATCATACGTGTCCGTGGCTGCAAGTCCTCGTGTGATCATTATTGTAATGTGTTAAGAGCACGTGAGAGGGGAGTGATGATGGTGTTTGCTGAATGATGAACATATCCGCGTCCTGTTGCAGCCTCTCTCGCTGTCTGAGTGTTAGTGTGCGACTGTTGTCCCAGTGTCGGGTAGACTGCTCAGACAGGTGATGCAAAAACAGCAGAAGGAGGTGCAAAGATGAAACGGGGAGGAGGTGGATGAACACTGCAGCTTGCGTGTTTAGTCTTATGTAGCAAACGGGCATGATGGGAATGGTTTTTGGTCAATATTAACTTCACAACAAATGTTTCTTACAGGAATTACTGGGTTGGATCTGTTAGTTTTTGAGAAAATATGAAATTCAACAAAACTGTTCCTTTTTATAGCAAATGGCCTGGGAAAGCCTTATGGTGAGACTCTAAACTCACAACTAATGACCCCATACATTGGTTAAATCTGTGTTTCTCCAACCCTGTTCCTCAGTGCACACTGTCCTGCGTGTGTTAGACGTTGTCCCGCTCAAACACACTTGATTGGATCATCAAAAGCTTCTCATCAAGGCCTACAGAGTTTTTTCAGTTCCCCATAAATTTGAGCCACACGTGTCGGAGCAGGGCGACGACTAAAACATGCAGGATAGTGAGATTGAAGGAACAGGGCTGGGAAACACTGCTTCAAATAAAAAATATACTGGTGAGACTTTGGATCTATACATTCTGATGAAGATCAGAAACCATCTTTTAATAGGAGGTAATACGTGTACAGCCAAGAAGTAAATGAGGCTGACTGAGACTGCAAAAAGTAATTTCTAGGAAGGCGACAAAAGTCTTGTTTCAAGAAAATCGAAGACTATTTTAGACTATTTTGCTAATCTTAAGCATTCTTCTCAAAAAGGTTTTTCTTACCCCATCGGCAGAGATGTATTTGCTTAAAATAAGAAATATTAGGCTTTTCCTAGAGAGGCTTTTTTCACGATGGACCTGTGGCAATATTTGTAAACACCAAATGAAATTCCCCTCGCAATACAAGACACAAAACATTGGAGCAGACGCTCTTAAAGATAATTTATTATTACCTAAATTTGAGATACTCTAGATCTAAGGGATGCCGGTTGTATAAATGTATAAAACATGACCCTTAGTGAAAATGAGGGATGATGGCGTAGGGTAGAAATTGGATTCTACCATTTTAACTGAAACCTTGTTTACAGTAGGTTGGACCCAAGGTTTCCTCCACCAGCAACAGCCTAACGTCAGCGGTTTTGATGGAAGAACCAGACGTGGAATAAAAGGTTCAAGAGAGAAGAGAGTCAACCTGAAGTATTTAGAGGAAGTATATGTAATGCACAATGAAAAAGGTTGCTGTGTTCAAGGAGCAAGGAGCAAATCTTTTATAATTAACTACATTACAAATTTTCATTGATTTGAAAAGGAAAAAGCCTGAAGAAAGTGACTTGTAATAGTCTTAAACCAACCGAGGGGATGTTTTTACAAACAAGTCAAGTATCTGCAAATTAGAAACAAAACTAAATAAATAGGTATCCTGCATTTGGCAGGTAGACAGATGTGTACTTGGATTTTGGTGGCTTCTTTTCTCTTCCGTGCCAGTATTATCATCGTTAGGCGGATCTGGATGAAATAGTATCAGATCATGTTGTACATAATTTCGTTGCATGAGGTTGTTGTATTATTGCTAATAGATGGTGCTATTATGGCAAGAAGATTATATTCTATAATTGTAGATTTGGAAAACAGTACAGCCGTGCAGGATGGAGAAATGCGACTTTGCATTTCTGCGGTCGATACTTCCATGCTTAGTCTTTGAAGCACATAAACAAATTATTCTTGATAATTCAAGGAACTGCTTTGCATTCATTCTGAGAGGCCGCTTGCTAATTAGTCACTCATCATGTTGCTGTCAATGCTCGTTGACTTTTTCTCTTAGTTGTTTTGTTAATTATCCTCAAATCTGTTTAGGCTGAGTCAAGGTTCTCCTCCTCCTTCTTTTTTAAGGTTTTTATTTTTATAAAGAGGACCTCTATTTTGGATTGGAGCACTCTCACGTACCTCGTTCTGTTTAACGCCGTGCGAGCTATAACTGACAAAAATATATATTACATATACGTCCAGGGCATGAAATGTTTACGTGATTCATTTCGGATGTAAATGATTTGATAAAGCAAGCTTTAAGTTGTGGAACGGATGGATTTATGAGAAGTAGCGAACAAAAAAATGTTGTGTGTGCAAGAAAAGGGGCAGTGAATGTAACGTGAAGTCTATCAAGATCGAGGCGCCGGCCTCCGTGAGCTGACGGCTCTTCAACAAACAGTGAGCCAAGCTGTGCTGCAGTAATGAGATGCTAATGAGATGCTAATGACATGGTAATCTGCAAGCAGTATTCTGCCTCAGTGGTGAGAACAGGGATCTGGGAGGCCTTTCACCATTGGTTGGAGACCAGGGATGTCCTGAAGTCAGGGTTCAAGACGAGGGAAGAGAAACTACATGTGCACACACACACATGATAGCTCTGTCTGCTTGCAGGTTCCCAGAGGAGAGAGTCTGCAGCTGACATCCCGCCCGAGGACGGGCGGCGTGACCGGTCCCTAACCTTCAATGACCCGCTCTGGCCCTTGCAGTGGGAACTGGTGGGTGTGATGTGTTGTGTGTGTTTGTGTGTGTGTGTGTGTGTGTCGTCATTGCTCGTATCAGGCAGCCTCCACCTCTCCGCTCTCCTCTCAGGCTTCACGCTGAAGGATGTTTCTCTGACAGGCATAAGTCAGGCAGGCTTTCATGTGTGACTGCAGAGGGAGGCAGAGGATGCAGAGATAAGGAGATCATGGAGAAGGGAGAGGAGGAGAGAAAGGAGGTGAAGGGGATTGTCCATGTTGAACTGAGACAGATGTCTGGGATTGATGAGGCTCGGAGCAACACTGACACACAACTGGGCCGCTACAACCAGACACGCTCACCCCTTCAGCTGTCTCCTCCGCACTGTCTGATCAACTGTGTTTGTGAGAACCACACTGCAAAAACTCCAAATCTTACCAGGAATATTTGTCTTATTGCTAATTAAAATGTCTCATTTTTAGTCAAAAAATCTCATTACACTTAAAACAAGAGTCATTACCAGTTACCAATTTCCACCTGTTTCAAACACATTTTCACTTGAAATAAGTAGAAAAATCTGCCAGTGGGACAAGATTTATCTTCTCATTACAAGCAAAAAAATCATGTTCCACTGGCAGATTTTTCTACTTACTTTAAGTGAAAATCTACTTGAAACGGGTGAAAATTGTATTTTAAATGTAATGAGATTTTTTTTGACAAAAAATTAGACATTTTAACTAGAAATAAGACAAATATTCTTGTTAAGATTTTGAGTTTTTGCAGTGCAGTAAGAGGAGAGCAATAGTATGTTTAGTTATTAATGGTGGTAATCCACTTTTGAATGCTCACAAATAAAATTTTAATCGCAAAGTGTTTATTAGCTGTAATTGGCCTTTTTGTTCCAATAATAATCCCAATTTAAACAAAAAAAACCCTGATATTAGCACTTTGATCACAGATCTAATTCCACTATGTGCTCTAGAGGATAATTTATTTATGTACATATGTTTGTAAAGACTTCTTTTGTAATTTCCATACTCTTTAATTCACCGATCTTTGTCCTGGTAGATGTAGCCCATCATCCTTTATTCTTTTTCTTCATTTCGAGCAAATGGCTGTAATACATTTTTTCCCTGCCGAACTTGGATAAAAACCTTTGATAAAAAGACTTTTAGTTGTTACGTGAGGTAAATAACAGCCTGACTCTGATAGCAGATTGTTTTGTTAAAGGGATCAAACAAAATCTGTTTCAAAATTGAGTTCCAAGCCTCACAAATTAGCTCATAAGAGAAACTGGGGGTTTTCATGAACGGTACTTGAATTTTAAGCCCCGATACTCTAACAATATATTTATTTTTTTATTACTTTTTTTTGTGGGAGAATAAAACATGTATTTATTTATTTGTTAAAGCTCATTTTCATATAACACAAGAAGTAAATTGCTGCACTGAATCCCCAAGGTCACATGAAAACGGCTTATTCTAGATGTTTCCATATTAATCTGTTTTCTGGCGAAAGCATAGCAAGATATCACAGCAGAAGAAACGGAGAGGACAGTTCCAGGTTTTGGCGTTAAAAGCTTTTTCTGCTCACCTGGACGTATTTTGCTAAGTGCATCCTCTCTGTTGCCAGCGTGAAGATAGTTACTGCAAATGTTTGTAATTTTCTTTTTTACGTGGGTTCTGCTAGTTGCATTTGTCTACGACGGCTGCGGGGTGCTGGATCATTACCAGAGAGACAGACAGCATGACATATCCAAAGCTTTGGAGCAGTCTTGTGTTGTCACCACAGAAACATTTAGAATGCATAATAAGGATTTTCTCAAAGTTTATAACTGCACTTGTTTTCTTTAGGATTTTCCATCCTCCCCAGGATGTGTGGCAGTGTTCAGTGGATGAGATCTTATGAAACATGTAAAATTGTCTGGGCTTGAGAGTGTATGTTTCGATTTTCTTAGGGGAAGGCCAACTAAAAAACTCTGATATAAACAAACCTGTGGCTGATTGCAACACAGACCCAGATCAGTGAAGTGTTTATCCATCTTTATCTCAAACCAGCTTCACATGAGACTGTGTTTTTGGTCCCCCAAAGCTGCAAATCCAGTCTCAACAGAGACACCTACAGAAAAAAAGCTGAAAAGGGAATGGAGTAGCTAACTCCGCCTCCTAAAACCAGCCGCCAGGAACAGAGTTGTGAATATGTAGTTGAAAAAGGAGCTGTTGTTCTGTATTCCTGTGGTATTTTGATGGAAAATGTCAGAAACATTTCAAAAAGACCTTAGAAAAAATATTTTTGTTACTATAAACCTGTTTTGTACCAGTCCTTTCACTTTAGGCCAGGGCTTTCTGTTCTTAACTGTAAACCTTCATATCCCTTTGACAGCCAACAACGCTGCTTTATTTTTGCTGCTATTCTATATTGAAGTGGACAGAACCAACCATGGTTGTTTAAAACCTGCCTTAAAGGCGGATTTGACTCAACATTTTGTATACCCTCACTGTTTAAGCATATGAAAGGACACCTCAAACAGCAATATTATTCTGAGAAGTTGACTGCTGTATCTGCTCGACCTAGCAATCTTTAGACAAGGGTTTCTTTCTCATCTGGTTGTTTCATGGTAAATACACCTGTGGCGTGGTTTTGTACGGGGCAACGCGGCTCAGCCAATTGACACAGTGGATGTTCTTGAGTGATGTGCGAGGGTGTGATCTGGAAACATGAGGGGGAGGAGAGGCGGGGTTCACAGATTCACCCAGGCAGCCAGCAGCAGATTGACTGACACCTCAGCTCTCGGGGCAAGATGGAGGGCTGAGAGTCAGGGCGGGGGCGGAAGGTGTTAGAGACAGCCACGAGGAAGCAAAGAGAGATGATGGGAAAATATGAAGCAGAGGTGGAAAGAAAAACATCTCTGAGCTTTTTCTTTTTTTTTTCTCGCTCATGAGTGTTATTTATTGCAAATGGCCACCTCTCAGTTTAGAAATATTATTGATACGATCCCTTATGAAACAGAATGACGCGTGCGGTCGAGTATGACGCATGACCGGTTATATCACTAACTACATGGGAGGATTACATGAACAAAACAGCAAAATATAATTATCAATCACTCAATAATCTAGAAAAATGTGAAACATTTTTAAAGCTTGGAACCTTGCAGCTCTCAGTCCCTCTCCTGCTTTCAGTCTGTTGTGTTTAATCAGCCTCTGGTGGACGTAGATATTGATTGAGGGCCAGTAATCTGCTCAGGGTTGGTAGCCTGCCAGGCCCAGACGAATGCATGTGTGTTAAGTGTGTGTGCTTGCTAAAGGAGGGTGTGCGTGTGCAGTGGACGAGCTGTATACACCCAGGCCAGCTGACAGTCCTGCCTGGGCCCCGGACAAAATAATCTAAAATTGGCCCCCCTGCGCCTGGATCTTTTCCTTCTCCTCTTCCTCTCCTCTCCCTCTGCTCTTCAGGTTTTTATACAAGCTAATGGACGTTAACATTAGAGCTAGCCAGTTAGGTTAAGTTACAAGGTTGGTAAACGTTGGCTGCGCTGTTTCTTACCTTGCTCTACTACGCTGACTTTATTAATTCCAGCTTCACCGTCGCCACCTTTTTAAAATATTTGTGTAGAGAATCTATGAGGCCTCTATTTTCTTCTTCTCTTCTTCTCTTTTCTCTTCTTTTCTGAGCACCGGACTTGTGCTGACCGGACATTTTGACCATTCTAACGGTTGAATTAAATGATAACATCAAATTTTGATCAGCGGCCAAACCATTTTTGTGTTGGGGGTTCTTGACCACAAGGACAATTAGGAAGAAAACAAATAACAAGCTTTTATGTAACTCAAATACTACATATTCTTCCACAAATAGGCATATTTTGAAACATCCCCCCCCCCCCTTGTCTGCACACATATTAATGATTGATACCATGTAGGTAAAAACCAAAGGCATATATATGTGCATTATTGCTATATTTAATATATATACATATATACGCCTACATACGCATATACATACATACATAAATATATACATACAAACCCAGTGAGTTTTTTTTTTTTTTTGTGGGGGGGGGTTGGGGTTGGGGGGGTGACATCCACTGCCAATCCAGGAAGCAGGAACACACGGAGGAACACGTCAAGCACTGAAAATCTGCAACAAAAACCACAAACAAAACACAAAACCAACAAAACCAATACGGAGCCGACCAAAACACACAAGCAGCAATCAACCCAAATCAGAGTCTGAGCTAAGGTACCGCTAACTAACCCCAAAAACTACAGAGCGAGCATGCAGGTGAACAAGCCAGTATGTATGTCTATGTGTGTGTGTGTGCGTGTTTTGTGTGGCTGTGTATGTGTGTGTATGTGTATATGTGTATGCACATATTTTGAAACATTTTGAAAAATGATTCCATAATTTAATGAGTAAATAAAAAAAAATAAAAAAAATAAAAAAAAATATATATTTTTTTTCAGTTCTGGGCCCCCCCCCCTACCCTAGGCCCGGGAAACCAGACCCGTTTGTCCCCCCCTATCGGCGGGCGTGTATACACCCCCAAGTCAGGGTTCTCCTACTGTTGTCTTTACCAAGTCCAAGTCCTCCTGAGAGGCTGGTTCAGACCTGCTGAAACCCACACAGCTTCATGATGTATGTAACTGTGAGAGAGCGCTCGTGTGAGGCACAGCTGAGATAATGACTGAGAGGCAAGGGACTGTCTTTGGGCCCCTGTGATTACGTGCATGTCGCCTGCACGGGTAAAGTGTGACTCTCTTGCTCTTGATCGTCTGAATTTAATCGTGTGTGTAAGCACAAAGATGTGTGCAGCGATTCAGAGAACTGTGATTGTTCAGCATCCCTCTCCATGGACTTTACAAAGGTTCTTATTTATGTGTTTGCCCTGTACGTGTGCATCGAGTGTGTTTGTCCTACAGTATCCGGGGCCTGTACCATGTTTCAGTGGACGTTAGTCTTACAAACTGCAGAGCTGCAACCCCCTGAATACACAGACCTACACCTACACAAGCAAACTGCCCCCCTATTGAGACATATGTGCCATTTTTCTTTTAATTCCCTCGTCCTCCTTTTCTACATCATCACAACAACCTTTTAAAACACTTTTTTTTTAAGATTCTTTGGCACTAGTAGCCTTTATTGACAGGAAATGGGTATAGAGAGATGGAGAGAGAGTGAGAGGGGAAGAGACACAGGAAAGAGCAACAGGCCGGGACTCGAACCTGCACTGCCTGCACGATGGAGACAGCCTCTCTAAATGGCGCTGGGTCAACCCACTGAGCTATCGAGGGCCCTAAAACACTGACCTTCACAATCTGACTGGTTTCATGCACGTGTGTGGGAAGAGGAGTTTCAGGAATCTGTTGACATTTCTGGTCAGACAGTCAGTACGTTTACACACACTAACAGAAAGTCGAATTGTTGCTATAATCCGACCGATATCGAATTTTTAAAAGCCATGTGTACACCTTAGCCGGGCTGTAGTCGAACCCAACTGAAGCTCTTGAGATCGAGCTAATAGTGCCAGATAATGCGTCCTAATCCGAATTATTCCAGCATGTATACCAACCCACGCTTAGCCGAGCTAGTAACTTCCCCGGGACCCCCCCTTCCAGAAGTGATGACACTGCGAAAGCTAGAATATCAACACAGACCCCGTCCACACGTAGCCGGATATCTGCGGATATCTGCTAAACCGGAGATATTTTTCTACGTTTTGACCTGTCATCCACACGAAAACGCAAATAAACGAAGCTTTAAAAAAACTCCGGGCAAAGTGAAGATTTTTGAAAACTCCGTTTATGTAGATGCGTGTAGACACACACAACCGGAGTTTTGCGTTTTCGAACGTCACATTATGCGCCAAAACAACAACAAATCTGCTCTGACGTGCGCCTTTTGTTTACTACAGAAGATCCAGTATCTGTTCTCCAAGCTATTAAATAAATGGTCTCTGGTCTTGACCACCGCTTACTGCGTTACACCGACGCAGAGGCTACGCCGTAGGGTACGCGGTGCCGCGCACCCTACGCCGTACCCTACGGCATAGGCTACGGCGTAGGGCTGCGTCGATAACGCAGCAGCTCCGTGGCAGGACACGGGGGGGAGAAGGAGACGCGCCTGCCGCGGAGTCGCGGAGGTGCAGCGTCCCCGGGAGCCGCAGATGATCTACAGGTTTAGAATGCTTATGAAACGCAGATCTTCGGTTACGTGTGGAAGGGTTTTTTTTTTAAAAACGATTTAATGTGGATGCAAATTTTTTTATAAACGGAGGGGGGAAACACAGTAGGAGAAGAAGACGGACAACAAAGAACTAACCGGAAGGATTGCAACACAAAAGTGCGCATGGCGCCACCTAGCATTGCGGAGTCGAACGCACCTCACTCAATAATCAATTGTTTTCTCGCGCATGTAGGCTTGGATTTACCAGAAACTCCAGTTTAATGCTTAGCTAGATTGTTGCCAACAGCTTGATTTAGATGTGCATGGACCCGCACTGTGTGTGTGCCCTGCCTGTGTGTGCGTGTTGCTCTCGTGCCTTTGAGCATGTTCTTGCATTAAGATGCAACATTAAAGCTGTATAACGTTATCAGGTGAGTGTATGTAGTTTGCGGGGCCACGCAGGCTCACAGCAGCTGCTCCCATGCCTCACCCTGGTGGTGTCGCTTTAGTGTGTTGATTTATGTGTAGGTGGATTTGTGGTTGGAGGTGCGAGGATGAGAGAGACTTGTCTCTGAGACATGTCCGTGAACTCTCTGGGTTCCTCATGGGCACTCTGAACATACATACAGTGTTTGAGCAGATCAGCAGATGTTTACACCTTTGCTAACATGAAAACACACCTCTTAGGTAAATATATCCATGGACATATAGAGCAGATATCATCAACACCATTTAACTTCCTGGAAGTGTCTGTGAAACTAACACCTGTGGGTGTCCTTTCATGTCTGACATGAAGAAATTGGCTGCATATTTTTTCGGTTCTGTATGTTTCAGGCTGCATCTTCTGTGGACCAGGCAGATTTGTAAATATCCATAGAGACCATTGATCAGCAAAAAAGTGACTGTACTGCACTAAGGACTTGACTAGAAACAGATTTCCTTCCTGCTTCCTTCTTTCCTTCCTTCTTGGACGGGACTAAATGCATTAGTGAAGGATGCCGTCACTGCTTACAATGTAAAGAGACAAGTGGGTCATAACGTCCCAGTCGTCCTGACTGGAACTGATGAAGACGACCGCGGCAGGTTCCCTGACACGCAGGCCGCTTCACTTCACTTCCAGCATCAGTCCACCAGCTCTCCACAAAGTACACGTTTGATATTCAGGTTATTTGGTTTGTTTTTGATTTGCTTTGTTCCACTTTTATTCCAAGTGTGTTTTAGAACTTCCTTCCTCCTGCTCTCACACCAAATAATTGCTTTTAGCTTTTCATAAATAAAGGTGAGTCAGCAAGGAGGCTTGTGCCTTTGTGGAACGGCCTGCTGCTGTCAATTAAACAGATACAATCTGCTGAAACAGTTCAAACACCTCAAGTTGTGCTTTCCAAGGCTCTTTACTGCGCTCAGTGGCTTGCATTTAAGTATTTTGTTCTTTCTTCTTAGAAACTAGCTCCGTAACTGTATTATTGCTTCTTACCTTTCTGTTAACTTTTAACATTTTCTGTGCCCTTGTAATTTACATTTTGCTGTGCTTTGATATGTTTTATAAAACATTTTGAGTTGATATCACACTGCTTAGCTCATGTATTAGTACTTGAAGTCCTTATGTTGTTATACTAACTAAACTGAGGTAGTCAAAACTAAACGGCAACAAAACTGAGGCGGTCCTCATTGGTTCAAAGTCTACCCTCCCCAAACATCCCAGCTTCACCCTCAACATAGACTCAGATTCCCCACAGGCTAAGAGTGTGGGTGTCGTCCTCGACACCACCTCATCGTTCCACACCCACATCAACACCATCCCGTCTACTCACATCCACCTCAGAAACATCACCCGCCTCCGATCTTCCCTCTCTCCCAACAGCACAGCAGTTTTAGTTCTCTCTCTGGTCACCTCCCGCCTGGACTATTGCACTTCCCTTGTCTTTGGTTTCCCCCAAAAACTCCTCCATGAACTCCAACTGGTCCAGAAAGCTGCTGCCCGCATCATCACCAGAACACCATTGTAGCAAGCTCGTTGCCACTGGGGCCGACCGACAGGACAGAGGACACAGGGTTTAGTGCAGGAACTCCTTTATTCAATCACACCGCCACACGTGCACCAGCAGAACCTTCTCCCAGCAGACCTCTTGCTGGTGTGTAGCCACTTCTTATGTAGCCAGGCAGGGTGGAGAGGTTGATTGGGCACAGGTGTGCCCAATCGGCTGAGTGGCTGCTCCTCCACCCTGCCACAACCGTCCATCAGTCACATCACCCCCGCTATACACCAGCGCCACTGGCTTCCCATCCAACACTGTATCAACTAAAAAATCCTCCTCTTGGCGTTTACGGCCATCCATAACCTCGCTCCCTCATACCTCTCTGCCCTCCTGTGCATCAGTACTCCCACCCGGACTCAGATCTGCCTCCTCCATCAGCCGCTCTGGCCCTCGTCTCTGGATCTCTCTGCTCTCTGACATCAGGAATACTGACTCTGTTTCAGTTTTTAAGACTGATCTCAAAACCTACTTATTTAGACCTACAAAATCTGTCTTTTATGTTCTGCTGCAACCTCTGCTGCTCTCTGTTGTTTAAATTGTGTTTTTATATTTTGATTGTTGTACGGCAGGGGTATCCAAAGTCGGTCCTCGAGGGCCGCAGTCCTGCATGTTTTAGTTGTTTCCCTGCATCAACACACCTGATTCTAGGTAACGGTCGTCACCACCTTGTCATCAAAGTCTGGATAGTTCTGTTGATGACCAAGCTTCTTGTATCACGGTTTGATAAAAAAGGGACACATCTAAAACATGCAGGACACCGGCCCTCGAGGACCGACTTTGGACACCCCTGTTGTACGGCAACCATGAGTGCCATGACAGGCGCCTAACAAATAAAATGTATTATTAGTATTATGTGATTATGTGAGCACTAGTAGTACTACAACTAGTAGTAGTGCTAGTGGCTCCGTTTAATACAAGCCATTATTTTACCTGTATCAGGAAGTGAATAAATGTAATTTAAAACTGTTTGCTAGCCAATTTGGCTGGTTTTAAGATAATTGTACTGTACTTTTATTCATTTGTTTTATTCTATTCTATTTTTGAACTGTATCTGTCTTTGTTGTGATGTGTCATGCATGCTGTATTTATGTTTATGTCTATTGTGCATTTTTTATTTTATTTTTTGAAAAAGTCTATTAACATTTGGCGAAGGGACTGCCGATGAAAATTAGCCTTTCGGCTAACTCGGGTACATTTACTTTCTGCAAGGAAACGTTGATCAATCACTATCCCTTTTAAAAAAAATAAAGAATTATAGTAATTTAATTATTAAACGTCAAACTAATAAAGTAATTTGCCATGAGTTGAAAAGTAATAATAATATTTTTCCACCAGTGAGAGTGACGGCTTCTACTTGACAGTATTCCTGCACACTGTAGTTAAGGCTTCCCTACCGGGATCATGGCTGAGCAACACGGCCACAGTCTCAGACCACTCACGGCTGTTATCCTTTTACAGTTGTTACAGTAATGGTGTTTGTGTGTTTAGTTTGCACAGGGGGAGTACAACTCTAGTCGATTTGACCTGAATGTGATGCCAGTTTGGAAGAACAACATCACTGGAAACGGAGTGGTGGTCAGCATCGTCGATGATGGTGAGTTTAACTTCTGTTCAGCACAAACGCTCATGCAAACGTATGGAAAAAGACTCAAAACGCACATTTGCAACATGAGCCACACACAGACGACTTCAGTTCGAGCTGGTAGTTTCATTTTAACCAGGTTTGTTTCCTCCTAATACAAGAATACCAGGAATAAACATAACGCTGAAGAAAAAAATACTTTATGTCAATTTAAAGACAGCAAAACAAACCACACTGTGGTGTGTCTTTTATCAAAAAGGCAAATAAAAAAAACCCTCGCCCACACACACACACACACACACACACACACACACACACACACACACACACACACACACACACACACAGCAGCACCTTACCGACATCTTCGTTTCAGTCACACCACAATAAGAATTAATTTCTCTCTGATTGCTGGGATATCTGGCAACAAGGGAAATGAGAGAACGGCATCTTATGGGCTCATTCATCAAGAGCTAATTGAAGCCTCACAAGTCTCAAGAGCTGATAGAGTTGAAGTAGTTGTTGCAGTGCGCTGTTTTGTGTGCGTGTGTTAAGGTGTTCGAGGGGCACCTTCTTTCAGCAGTCAAGGGCCCCTGATTCGTGTTATGGTTGTGAAAATGATGGTTGTCTGAGAAAAAAATGTGCCTATGCTGTGTGTGTGTGTGTGTGTGTGTGTGTGTGTGTGTGTGTGTGTGTGTGTGTGTGTGTGTGTGTGTGTGTGTGTGTGTGTGTGTGTGTGTGTGTGTGTGTGTGTGTGTGTGTGTGTGTGTGTGTGTGTGTGTGTGTGTGTGTGTGTGTGTGTGTGTGTGTGTGTGTGTGTGTGTTTCATCATTTCACTAGGATCATTTTCTGGCCACTTTCTGACAAAATGCTGTTCAGACTACATGACTTGTTGTCTTGTAATCAGGAGTGTTGACTTCATTGAGGTGCGACTGTGGATCGTACACTACACAGTCATGCAACTGTTCTTCAAACATCATTTTGGTGACAAAAAAAACAACCCAAAAACGTGGGAAATTAATCTTATCCATGCAGAAAACCCAAGTTTCTGTTTAAAAATTGGACCAAGGAAAGAAACGAGCGTTGCCGACTGTTCATGCTATGATTTGTCCTGGATACAAATGAAAAAAATAAAAACGCAAAAAAACACGGGTGGATGTCTGTGCTGCAGAGAGTAAGGAAGTTGGAAAAAATAAATATTAAAAGAGAAGGTACTTGAATACCTGAACTGTGATGAAGTAGACTACGTTTACATGCAGTCAAAATTCGGGTTATTACTAATATTCCGGTTACTGAAACATTCGGAATATTCCGTTTACATGCGTGAGCTAACAGGGTTATCCCTGTATACATGGTAATTAATCATTCACGGATATCTCGATCAAACTAGCGACGCACGGAGAACGTGATGACGCAATTCCCGTCATTTCCGCTTCTTCTTCCTGTATCCAAATTCAAAACAAATGCTGCTTTGCGCAACTTTTCGCTCACCTTCTTGTAAATCTTCTATCCCGGTACTTTCTACCGTCTACAAATGCCAAAATGTTCATATCCTTCATTACATTTATGAAGTGTTTAGTCTCCTCCTGGTCTTGCGTTTCTCCGTGTTTATAAGAACTTCCTGGACTCAAAAGACCAGGATTCCTTGTGAACAGAGCATGCACAGAAAACAAATTCCTGTTCCGTTTGATGGGGATATTCCGTTTGGCGTTTACATGACCCAATATTCGGGTTTTAAAAAGAGTAACCCAGGGGTCATATTCAGGTTTTTAAAAACCCGAATATGAGCAAATTCGGGTTATTCAAAGGGGTTATTGGTGTTTACATGGCCGTGCAAATTCAGGTTATTGCCAATATTCGGGTTTTAAAAGGGTTATTGAGTGCATGTAAACTGAATGTGTACAGTTTCTCCCTTGTGCGTGGCAGGTTTCCCTTTTTCACTGACATTTTGCATCTTGCTCAGTAATTGGCTGCATCTTCAACGGGGGACTTCCAACACCAAGCCAATACTTAAATATCCAGGGGCAGGACTGGGTGATGTGCTGGGAGGGGTCTTGAATGTACAGTATCTTTGAGCTGTTCACACATAAATATCACGTGCTGACAGGCAACCACCAACTGTTCCCCAGTCTCCTCCAGACCGGTCTCCCAGCTCGGCGACTGGCTGAAAACTGTACAGTGAGAGAGTGACTCGCGGTGTGATTTGAGGCTATGTTACAGTGAGGGCTTGGGTTCAGTTTATGTTGTACAAAACGAATGGAAGCCAGTTCCATGTCCTTAAGAGGATGTCTGCACAAGATGTGTGTGCGTATGTGTGTGAGGGGGGATGTGGTGGGGGTGGTGTGCATTGGTTAAGGTGAAGGTTAGATACAAAACGAGCAAGCAAAGCGATGGAGGGGAGAGAGAAATGAAATAGAAGTAGGATATAGAGGGAAATGTCAGAAAAAGGCACGAGGAGAAAAAAAAAAAAAAAAAATTCAGAAGAGGTGATTGTATATGTGTAAATGCATGTGTGTGTGCATGAGAGAGAGAGTATTAGACTTGCACCACTGAATCTCCCCTCCTCTGAGGCTATTGTACTCCGCTCCACCTCTCTGTATTGATTCCACTGGGCAAGAGCTCCCTCGCTCTTTCTCTGCTCTGTCTTCCCTCTCTCTTTCTTTCTTTCTCTCTCTCTCTCTCTCTCTCTTTTCTTTTAAAATTTTAAGCGTTCCTGTGTTAACTAAGAGCTGTTATTTTCCTCTTTGGCTGCCTTTGTTTTTTCCCCTTTATTCCTCCTTTTTTTTAGTCCGCCCCCTCTTTTTTCAGACAGCCTGGCTCTCACAGCTGAAGGATCATGCACACCCTCACCTTTAGTCACCTTTCAATCGATGCCTATTGATTTTGATATCAGAATGACGTTTTTTTTCTCTCCCCTTTTGAGCGAAAGTGCTCTCGTGCCTCAGCCCTCTACTAGTGTCATTCTCCATCCTTCAGCTCAATCCATCTGTTTTAGAGGTAATGCAATTGTGTCTGAGGCCGGTCCTCTGCAGCCGTCGAAACCACATTCGCGGTGCCACTCTCGATTTACACGTCTGCGTTTGGGGTTCGCACCGACTTCTCTCTTTCAGGCTGCTCTCTCGCTGCCGCAGCATTAATTATGCTAAAATCAGATTCCTCTTTACTCAAGCATGACTGTTAAAAAGTTCACAGCTCAATAAAATCAGTGGCCTTGTTTATCAACTGCGTGCATGCATCAAGGCGTTTGTGTGTGTTTGATAAATACCAGATATCGTGTTTGTTTCAGCCAGCATTTATTAAGACGTCTGCATGAACACCTTTATAACGCGACTACCAGACCATTTTTTTACATGATGTCCTTATTGCTCAGTGGGCTATTGGCATCGTGTAATGACTGGGGAGTCCCTTGAAAATTAATTTGAAGAAATTCATCTGTCCATCGTGCATGCGATGCAGCCCAAAGGACTTCTTTATTAATCGATGCTCACGTCTAGGGCTGGGGATCGATTCAAATATCAAGAATCGATTCGATTCCGATTCTTAAGATTCAGAATCGATTATCACGCTTTGATCCGATTCGATCCGATATTGATTTGGGTTACTGTTAATAAAACAGTTTTTTCAGCTGTTGCATGAATTATATGACTGTCTAGTTCTGCACCATGTTAATACAAGTATGATATTGAGATTCAACAGCAAGTATTGGCAGCTAATGATGCTGTAAGGACCAATCAGCTCCCAGAATGCTGATAGAACTGCTTTCAGAAACATCGTGTGGGTCAGAATTATCAAACAGATCCAGGGCAGCAAACAGAGGACGAAAGAAATCGCTTTTATTTTTTCCCTATTTATGAAATTTTGGTTTTTAACATTTATGCAAATATAACCGCAAAACAGTATATAAAGCAAAGAAATATAGACAATTTATGCAATTATAACTGAACACTTTCATGTTTTCATACCTTTAAACATATTTAAAGGCAAAAACATGGCACCAACATGGCATATTATTCTCGTGTCCAACAAAATATAAATTTTTTGGGCATAAACAAAAAAGTACCAAAAGTTGTAATGTAATGATAAAAAAAAACGATTTTTTTTTTTTTTAAATCGATCTTTAGACATATGAATCGATTTTTAGGAATTAATATGAGAATCGATTTAAAATCGGAGAATCGATCTTTTCAACACAGGCCTACTCACGTCGTTCTCATAACATGTCACTTACATACACAGAATCCAAAGTGGACTAGGAGGTGTAATGATGGACGATATGAATCAGAAGGGGACGGAAGAACATTTGAGGAATTCACAAAAAGACTGAAATAATTGAGTGCATGAAAACACGTGTTGATGCTAGTATAGTATGTAAAAATATATGCAGGTAAACAACAGTTTACCTGTGGTAGTGAGCTCAGATATAAACCTTCTCATTTCTTCTCATTTATGTCTTCAGATTTATAGAGACAGAGTTAAGTTGAAGGTAGGGTTTTATAGTTGCACGCTGGAAAGCAGAACACCGCAGGATAATGTAGGCCCGGTATAAATGCAGAGCTGTATTTACGCTGTCATAATATACGTATCCATGGCTTGATGTAGGAGGTGTGATAAAAGATTTTTATGGCTGATTATGAAGGCAGATGGAGCTGTTCTAAGAGGTAGAGCGGTATTTTTGTTAGTCTGCAGCCTGAGCTGATTGGCTTAACGAGGTGTGCATTCACCATATGAGAAATATTTACTGTAGTGTCTGCGGCGTGGTGTGTCGTACAGTTAGAACAAGTGGGGAAGTCACTTCAGATGCTCAGTATTTGTACTTTCACAATGAAACTGTGCAGGTGTACACTTTTGCAAATATTACCTTTAAATACCAGCAGCATGCACACATTTATTACATGACTATTTTAACCATATTTAAATGTTAGTCATACAGATGATTTGAAGGCTCTCACACAACTCCAGCCTCCTTGATTTGGTGATTTGTATCAATGCTGAATTAGTTTACATAAGTGTCATACAGTGTTTTTACAAAGAACCTATATTTTCCTGTTTCTTGTAAGTAAAACCTGAAATATTTGCCCTTTTTTTCATTTTATGTTGTAAGACTGCTGGGCTTCTGTTATCAACACAGAAAGCAAGGATTGATAGCCGTGTATTAAGATAAAGCTCGCCTCGGCGGTGTGTGTGCTGGTATCGTTCCATCAGGGGCTGTAGATAACTTGCATGAAAGCAAACTCCTGGCTTTGGGCCAGAACATGTCAGAGGTCTGTTGGTGCGTGTGTGTGTACGGGGGGCTGCTGTTTGGTAGAAATGACACCGGCCGGCCATGCAAAAGTGTCTCTGACAGAAGGAGCGACGGAGTCAGCGCTTTTCTTCCTCCCTCCTCGCCCCCCGCTGTTCAATCCATCCAGCTGCTGTCACCACAGGGGAGCAGACAATCTATCAAGGCATCGGGATGCATTCTCCTCACCTGCGCCGCGCCTTTAATGAACAGCCAACATGATCCCAGCTGACAAGCAGGAAATGGATGTAATAAAGATTGTTTCTGCATGCTCTTTGCATCCCTGATAAATCACCTCGCTGTGCAACAGATACGGGAGCCACATGGAAATTTGATTTCACACAGCAAGGGGGAGGAAGAAGAGAGCAGTAGGAGAATAAGAGAGCTGCTACTGGCAGGGTCACTCTATTTTATTCCTTTTTTTCTCCAGTGGAGCAAGATGAGTGGAGGATGACTGTTTTTTTTTTTTTGCTTTTTGCTTTTTATGCTTATCCTTTTTACGCCCCGCCAACAAGTGGTTCAACCTGGAACAAAAGTCTTTGCCCCTAAGGTCCGTAAACCATAACAGACGGTGTGCGCTGACGTTCACTTGGGTGTCAATCATCGTAATTTAATGTAGCATTAATGTGTGCACTAGAGGGCACTAAATTCAGAATCCCCCAGAGATCGCGCTCAAACCTGAGGATAAAACTGATTCTTATAAGAAGAATGCAAGAATCCATCCCTCCTGGTCAGAATCACTTGCTGGAGTCTGTCCCTGCTACAGGTGGCCGGTGTGCAGGCCCATAATGCACTTTTAGATTTGTTTTAAATGAAAAGTGCGTCATAAATACATTTTTTTTTTAGCATTTTTTTTAGCAATAACAACATTTTATTATTATGTATGGGTCTCCAGGCAAAGTGTCAGCATAAACCACTTTTTTTTTTAAATATCTTTTTATTATGTTATAATAGGAGCCCGACAAACATTGACAAAACAAAACAAGGAAAAAAAAAACATCCAAAAACAGACAAAAATTAGACGCAGACAATGGTTAATAAATACAGTGAATATATATACAGTGAATACATGAGATAACAGCAACATTTTGATAAAATAACCACTTTCTGACACGAGCATCTCAGATCATGTGTAGAAAATATGGATCTCTATTAACATTCAGCGGGAAATTCTGGTTATCTTATAACTCAAACCATACTTGTACATTCCTTTTCTGTCATGAACTTTGACATTGGGCATGTTAACTGGGGCCTGTAGAGTGGGAAAAGTTACAATTTCCCTAAACATTGCATAGTCTGACCTTCGTAGGAGCTCAATGAGACATCCTCTCCTGGGACGAAGAGGAGCAGTTTTCATGTCCTCCATCTGTAAATGATCTCTGTTTGATTTACTGTAGAATTATCAGTACTCTTCCCAGTCTGATGGGAAGGAAGAGGCTCGCTAACATGATTGCTGATGTTTTTCCTCCTTGGCATTGTGTTAACATAAACCTGTATGCTTGTCATGGTGCGGTTGGAGGAGGACCCAGACACAGGAGAGACAATGGAGTTCCAAGAAGGGTGATTTATGTAACTTAAACGAAGAAAAGCACTGCTTAGCAGGATTGCAGAAGACCAAAACATGAACATGACAAAATCCCAAATGCCTGACCTGACACATGGGGGGTAGAACAGTACAAACCTGCAGGGAGCAGGGGAGAGAGGAGACAAGACAGAAGGCTTGAGGAGAACAGGTGCAGGCGGTCAGGGCAGATGGGAACTAGGGAAGTCAAGACATAACTTAAACACAAGGACATGGGACTTCATAATAAAACAGGAACTTAACTACCAAAACTGTGAAAAACCCTGACCTTAACGCAAAACCGTGACCTTAACGCAAAACCGTGACAATGCTCCGACCACAAATCTGTCAAAACCTTGGTTTTTATGGAGATGTTCAAAGTGGATGATGATTCGTTCTGATATGTTAAACCTTGGAACGGGAATAACGTTTTCCTTTTTGACTCAACGGTACAAAATCAAATTTGGACTACCGTATTTTCTGGACTATAAGTCGCACCTGCATATAAGCCGCATCTGCTCTATTTTAAAAAAAATAATAAAAAAAAGATATACAAGCCGCAGATATTTACGTTGTTAGATTAGATATTTACTACATGTACAGAAGGATTTTGAACTGTAAATGATGTACATGTTTGTACCTAAATAGATCCTTTCCTAACAGTGTCTTTTAACACGGCAGCAACTTTGCTGATTAAAACGGGACAGAACCAAGAGAAAATAACCGGTATTTATTTATCTATTTATCTGTTTGAAATCTGCTTCTACCTACTTGTATCTGCTAAAGAAGAAGTAGTGTATTCTTTTTTGCATTTATTTTGTCTTAGTTTTGATTCTAATTCCGGTTAGAGCGCCCCGAGCGGTGGAAGAAAAATCCACAGAATAGCCGCACCTTTGTATAAGCTGCACGGTTGAAAACCTATGAAAAAAGTAGCGGCTTATAGTCCAGAAAATACAGTAATTATTGTGCAACACAGTAAAGAGAGTGTTGAACGTTGCTGTACAGCGTTATTGTACAACTGACCAGTTCAATGTTCCCTTAGTTTTGCATTTAAAAATAGTTCAGCGTATAAAAAGACAGTGAGCTGTGATTTCATTTTTCTGTAAATATATAATAAAGCACAAGTATCAACGCTGTGTCTCGCAGTGATGACTGTTAAGACAACAGGCTGATCCTGGAGCTGTGTAGGCGGAGAGTTGATTTAATTAGAGTTTGGATGTAAGCAGGAGTCGGCGCTCTTCAGATCGCTACAGAGGACGTTTATTATTTTCCTGCGGTTCTTCACACTCTATGTTATGTCATGAAACTGGGCAAATAATTGTTAAACTGTAGAACAAAGGTGGCCAAAAGCAGGGGGTGTGAATCTGCACGAGGGAATTTATTTACGGGAAGTTTAGAGCTGTTGAAATCCATCCAAACAATGGATGTGAAATATTTCCAGAAAACAAAACAGGGTTTCACTTGCAGACATCTAGCAGCTTGTTGATGGCCTGCACCTCACTGTAAGACCCTGCTAAAGACACACTTTAAGCTCAGATACATTATATTAGCTTGCATCCCCCCCCAAACCTCCCCCGTCCACGCTGTAGACAGAAAAGGCATTCACATTGTAGAGTACAGGCAGGGAGAGAGAAACGAGGAAAGGGGGGGGGGGGCAAAGAAATTGGAATAATGATTCAAGCTGGGAAGAAATAATAGTGGGGGAACGGGAGAAATACAGGGGGAATGGAATATAGGAGAATAAAGGGAGAGTGAGATTGAGATAGGACGAGGATGGCGGGGGGTGGGGGATAGGGGTGCGATAGGGAGTGAGGAGAGGGAATGCAGATATGGGGGTGGGTGAGTAATTTATGATTTAATCTAATGCAGTCTGGACCTGCTGTAAGTCACACAGACCTCAGCTGGGAAAGCGAGGGAGGGAGAGGTGGAGAAACCGAGAGAGAGACATTAACCTTTTCCTTGAAGCGAGCGTGCAGCTTTTTTATCTGACCACCATCCACCCCTGTAAAATTTTCCTCGTCAGGCTCCTACTTCACGCATCTCTCGATTATAACAACTGCTCTTATAGGGGCTGTGTTTCCCAGATGCATTATGTCGCCGTGATCACATTTTTACTCTACAGAGTTAAAGGACGACTTTGAAAAAGCCCTTCATTTTGTCATTGGGCTGTATCATCTGTCAGGAAAAAGAAAAAAAAAAAAGCATTCGCAGCTACGCGTCATGCGTTGGACTAAACACTTAATGATGGGTATCCCTTGTACTCTGATGTTTAAAACTGAAGATGTTATCTGTAAGTTTATCGATGGATTAAAGCCCGAGGAAGAAGCTATCAGAAAACCGCTTACACGGCTCAGCTGACGGTTTCTCCCTGGAAGGAAAGAATAATAAGACGGAGACGAACTACATTACACAATGAGACATTTAAGGAGTAGAAAATTTCACATGAGCTGATTGTTTTCCACATATTTATAGCTTTATCTGTATGTGGGGTCACCGCCAGTCTGCAGCAGCTTCCCTGAGGAGTCAGTTGTTGCCAACAGCTAAGCTGCTGGCATTTCTGGCTGTTTTTGAATTTCTCCGGAAATAAGAATAGTTTTAGTTTTTTTTTTTTCTTTTTTCATTTTCCGATCCTGCAATTGCATCACACACTGTCGAAATATTACGGTTTGGATTGGAAAATAAGCCTGTGTTGCTCTTCTAGGCGGCAGATGCTGGTGTGTGATTGTATCCAGACTTAAACCTGCGGTGCTGATGTGAATTATCACACGTAATCAGCATCATCAACGTTCAACTGCTGCCACCGTGTATTGGTCACATATCTTTGATCGTACGTTGGTTCAGTGTAGTGACGAGTGAACTACGATACACGCTGAGGTAATTTAGTTTGCGCCGCAGCAGTTTTCTCCATCAGCACTCGCCTATTGTTATCCCGACCACATCATGATATGTTGTGGTATTGTGAGTGATTATTCCTTAATTATACTCCACATGTTCACATCCAGCCATGCTTCTTCTAGTGCAGCATGCTCTCCCTTTCCCCTTAAAGTAACTTCTGTTGTGTCTTATTATTATATAAAATGCCTCCATGAAATTACTGTTTGCTTTCTCTCGTCCGCTTGAATGGAGAAAGAAAATTGCACCCAACAGAACCTTTGTAATGTGATGACAATCAGATGGGTGTTATTGAAAAGGAGGAATCTGCTGAGTCTTTCTTCAGCTTGGTTCATGTTGTCTTCACTCTGAGCATTCTCTCCATAACAAATGTTTTCTTTATCTCAAACCTCATACCTGATTACATTTTCATGGAGTGTTCCAGATGATACTTACCGTTTGTGTTGTACGCTCCAACCCATCACTGACCAAATCCTTGTCCCAGGTTACAAACTGGGATAAGGATTGTGAATTTTGCAAACTTTGCTGCTTTGTTACTATTACATAATGTTTTTATGGCAATCTAAAAGACATCCATCCATCATAAACCTGCGTGTGGCTATTGAGGGTCATGGGAATCTGCTGGAGGCTATGCCAGCTCTCCTCAGGGCAAGTACAGGTACGACCTGGACGGGCCACCGGTCCATCAGGCGCCACTAAGGAACACTTGAAAGCATCCAAGTTTCAAAGCCTGTTATTAGGAAAAACACTTCAGATATCAAAGTTTTGGGGATTGACCACATGCTCTCAGTGGAGTTAAGGGGAACATTTTGTGATTCACATTCAACCTGAGCATCCTGAGCGGACCGACTGAAATGCTTCATGCCATTTCCAGCCAGCTACAATTATGAAGTGGAATCTTCTGCACTTGTTGGCCTGAAAACAAAGTGCAACCAGATCACTGTTGAGTATGGCATGAGACTGAAATTTCTAATTTGGTGCCAGACAATTATGCCCTCATATCCCAGAAAAAAACAGGACCATCCTTCTGATTAGGATGAGAAAACAATAAGTCAGTTTAGAAACTAATATTTTAATTTCACGTTGTATATATTAAGATGCTGTATTATTGTGGGGGCATTTTCAGGTTTGGTGAATGAAAAAGTTTGAGAAATACTGCTCCAGACCCTTAAAGGCATAAAACCTGATCAACTCTTTTTCCACCTCCCAAGGTAGATGAAGAAGGTGCCCCCCCCCCCAAACCGTAACCGAGTGAGAAGTGTGAGAATTTGAAACCTTTCTGATCCTGGTGTACTTCTGCAGCACCTTTACAGGGACGTAGAAGAATAGTCTGCACCATGAATCATTATTCTTATTCACTCGTTATAAATAACTTAACAATGCTTAATTGGAGATGCAGAAATAGGAAAACCCTTATAGTTTTTGAGGTGAAGATGAAATGCGGCTTAAAACACATCTTTCATGTCCATTGCCAAGCTAAAGAGTCGGTCACAATTATTTAGTATGACCTTAACACGGCAAGAAAAAAATGATTGTGACGTAAATATTGTTAACTGTTTGTCGACCATAATCGTAAGCACAGAGCTCGATCTTCACTCCAGGGATGAGCAGCGCTGGTAGCTAAAACCCACTCACAAATGAAACAGCAGCCGGTGAGGAACACTCGGATACTTCCAGCAAGTAAGGAAGACCAAAACACTTCCATGCACACACCTTGCATCTGGAGGAGCTGCAATGATTTTATCAACTGAATTGATGCTGTACGTGCAGCTGAATCTCTCTAGTAACACTGTTCAAACTTTCCCGGTCAACTCACACGTCAGCGCGCTGCAAACACACACTTTCTTTCTTGCTTGGGCCAGTATGTAAAGGGGAATGAGTTAATGTTACAGTAACCCAGAATGCAAGGGCCTTCTGTAACCATAACTAACACAAATCAACATTATTACAGTTGAGGATTAAAAAAAAATCCTTACACCTGTAATGAAACTGAAACAATCAATTGTTATGTGATATGTGTATATTTTTTGGGGGGAAAATATCAAAGTCTCTTATTTTTTACGCTATATGACACTAAACCAGATGATCAGATGAGCCGTGCAGCTCTTGAGGCTTGTTTGCTGACATGATTTTAAAAAAAGCCTGATGATGCCAGTAGCAGTATTTTTACGCAGTTGCTTCCTGTACGCAGCGTGGTTAAAACAAAACAAGCCAATCTCTGCTCTCTTGTGCAAACAAATTCATCAGATGTCCCGTTAGCATGTTAGACCAGCGTCTTCTACTTGAGTGCAACTTTTGTGTCTGCATCGATAATCTCTCTCCAGAGAACCATTTGCCTGGATAAATATTGGCTTTTGCGTTGGCCCCTGTAATGGCACCATGTGCAGGCAGCGGGGCCCATAAGTGACTAAGTGACGTTGTCTGTCATGGCGATGGCAGGCTGGCGTGGGAGTCATTGGCACATTGTGGGGTCTCTCCAAAGCTCATTTAGATTTGCTTGTCCCAAATCATGCCGCTACATTCTGCGACTACACACTTCCACACTCCACACACTCCACTCACACGCGCTTACTCCCACTACCTGTTTGGGCGCCGGTGCTCTCATTTGCATGAAATAAGATGGAAATGCAGCCCTTATTTATGCCAACAGAAATGGAGTGTGTTATTAAGGGCACTATTGTGCAAAAGAGATGGCGGCGGTAAGAATACATTACAGAGGCTATTTCTGGAGTGGCTCGAGTCACATAGAGGGTAATGCTTTACAGGTCTCTGATGACTTCTACAGTCTGGGTACCAACATGGAGCAGTGTGTGTATGTTTTTGATGCTTTTTGCATGTCAGTGTTTGCATGTTTTGCCTATGCGTGTGAACTGTTTAGATTTTTTTTTTCTTGTATGTGTGCATATTTATGGCCGCTGCCAGTACCTGTGTGTTTGTGCGTGTTGCTGGATTACTCGCGCGCGCCTGCTGAATTTGATTCCAGGAGATGATCATTTGTATATTGCCCAACAGATACATTTCCTGTGATTGACAGGTCTTCATTCACATCGGCCTCATTGTAAGTCTGCTTGTGTTGTTTGGGCTGGACAGGAGGGAGACAGATCTCCATTTCTGTCAGTCAGGCACGGATGCAGAGCTTCTGTGAACTTGCCGGGTTGTTTTTGTTTTTTATAACGGGCTGAAATGGGAAAAAGGATAAAGGTCTAGAGGGAGCCGTAGCACGTTATTTTGTTTCATTTATTTCTACTGAAAAAATAAAAGTAGTTGTCTGTGAAGTGCTATGAAGATTTAAGACGAAATATTATAATACGGGAGAGGAAGTGCTGTTTTGAGCCTGAAGCTGGACGGTTACCATATGTGTTTTAAAATAGATCATTTTTGGTAAAAACTGTCCTTTTTTTATAGTGTTTTATTTTTGGTTAGGAAGGATGGCCCCCCGCTTTCCTCGTATCTTTGTGTCCCCAGTACCACAGATCAGTCAAACCTCTGTGACTGAAGCACATACATAGATTGAATAATAACTTTGGCGATCCCTTAACTATCTATCAAATGTCCGGCAAAACCAAAAGCTCTTTAATCTCCTTTGTACTTGTTTGTGTAGGTTAATGCAGAGACCTGCAGAGTGTTGCAGAACAGGTGTGCACAGTTGAGCACTTGTAGATTAATGGAGAGCAGAGTTTAATAAAGGTAATCATAATAATTTATTTCATGTAAAAAAAAAGAAGAAAAGAAAAACACCAATCTTTTATGATTATCAACTCCTTTAGTTCATACATACTGGTTTTATTTCACCAGCTCAGAGCTTACAAACTAAAAGCTGCATCACTAAACGATTTCTCTTTTTTTTTTAATTTATTTAAACCCTGCTGCCTTACATGCTAGATACATAGAAAATGAGCAGACACATGCAAGACTGTCAAATGCTTTGAAAACAAGGGAAATAACTCCAAACTCTATTAAAAAACTGACAGACAGCCAATGTAAAGACTTTAGAATAGGTGTCATTTATTTCCTGCTTTTGTGCATAGTCAGCACACAGTCAGCAGAGTTCCAGATCAATTGTAACTTATTTACAGTTTTTAAAAAAAGGGGGTATATCAGATAGGAGAGCATTATTATGGTCTGTTGCAACATGCCTTTATCACTTCTCTGCGTTGGTCAGAAGGAGAAACAGAAACAGACTTGGTCCACAGTGTTCAGAAAATCTTTTTTTTGCTCTAATTAGCAAATCTGGGAATGCTGGCAGCTCCCTGCATGTTCACCAACAGCACTGCCATTGTTACTGGGGGCTTGTTTGCAGACAAATGTTAGCATTCAGGTCACAGCACTTTTATTCTTCAGTATCCCATCACAGGAATGGTTCAGTGTGAATGAATGTTTCGGATCAAATGAAACCAAAGCAGGTTTTTCCTCTTGCAAACGTGAAGGAATGAGGCTCTATCCTTGAACCAGAACACAAGGATGAGAGGTGTGTGCAACAGCAGAGCTAATTTTACAACCAAACGCTCTACAGTGTCACGTTCCACCTGCAGAGGTGACATTAAATGGCTGTTACTGGTGGTGATAACAAAGGCGAAACAATCAACTGAGAAGTCTTGTTCTCAGACGGACCGGTGGGATGATGGGGTCACCTGTGACAGCATGATACGAGGGGATAATGCGGGACGTTATTTGATCACCAATCACCATCAAATGTATTTGAATATGTACATCTTAATTTCCAGCTTTCATTCTTTTGGTGTTTACAGTTTCACACGGTCCTAATTTTCCTGCCACATTTTATTAACCCCAGTGGACGTATTACCCTTTCTCTGACCGGGTTTGACCTCACTCCCGTGTCTGCGTCGGCCCCAACCTGAGCCTCCACGACTAACCCTTGATTGGCCCTGGGTGACCGGTGACCTTCACCTCGTCAGCTTTGCCATTTACAGCCTGGCTCAGCGTAACAAGGAAGCACAGGGTAAATAATGCGAGCTGCTCAGCCGGGCAAACCCAGCACGCAAGCGTGAAACAAAGAGAAAACTCTGACTCTAATACATGTAATCATTTAAAAGAATTCTAATTATTATTTGATTTCTTTCTGCTCTTTTTCATTTGCATTTGTTGTTTTGTTGCCAGGTTTATTTGCATTCTCCACACATCAGGATCGTCTGTGATGGCGGATTGTCGTCGAGTAGATCAGACTTGCTTCTGGTTGACTTTACATTTCTTTAAATGAAAATTACTTTCGCACGAGTACCAGCTTGGGAGCATGTCATCCGTCGTTCTGAATGATGGTCATTTAAGAATGTTTAAAAGAGAGAAGGAAAAAAAAAATACATTGCCCATTAACTGGAAATCCCCCCCACTCTGGGCTAAATTGGTGTAAATAGCATTGTTCCCCTCCCTGTCAAAGATATATGGAATGTTGTTTCGCTGATGGCTTCAGTAAATGCTGCAGCCAGGCGGGCGAATAGATCAGCTCCAACACTGCATCTAACCGCGAGGCTGCGTAACTACTGCATCTGTCATACGATGTGTGTTTATGTGTACGTTAGTGTGTGTGGACATCTGGGTGCGTGTGCTTATTCATAAGCATTTAGGAGATGAAAACAAGGCAAAGGGGAGCTGGCAGAGTCAGGGAAAACAGAGAATAGAAAAAGGAAGGAGGTTGAGAGGGAAGGAAGAGAGAAATAAATACAGATGAAATGAGCTAATGTTAAGGCCGGCGTGGTCCCATAACTTCTCCATACAACCAGGGGCCAAGCTGAGGTCAAGCTCTATTGATTTCCTTCAGGGCTTTGTAGCAGTATTTCTTACTACTAATAGCAAGTGCAGGTCTTTAGCAGCTCCAGATGTCATTTCTCTGAAACATTACAGTGAGTAACTATTCCTGGATTCACATCTCACATCCCGATGTAAAGCAGGCATCCAGATAGCAGGAACGGTGTAATAAACTGAATAAAAGATTACCGATAAAAATATGAATGCAGGATTTAGTTTGCATCTGTTTATCTCTGCGTATTTGTCACATGCTTTGTAGAGCTTTGTCTGTTTTCACTGTATGTTTGTATGAGGAAAAGCTTATCATTTTGCTTGTACACTTCATAGAGCGTGTGTGTGTTTGTGTGTGTGTACCTATATCAGCGTGTTCCTGGCGTGCAGTGATGGATCGCAGTAGTTCCCTGTTTACCTAGCCTCATGATTTCCTGTGCGTGCATGTAACAAGTGGAGTTTGGCAGGATTAATGAGCACACAGCTTGCTGAATGGGTGTTTGGCTCCGCAAAACACTCCATCATGGCCCGGTGCTGCTACCATATCCCTCACAAGAATACATACACACACACACACACACACACACACACACACACACACACACACACACACACACACCATGATGCACTCTGCAACTCACCACTTACCCCTGCTCTTAATTACACATGCTTAGCCAAGTCCCATTAAGCACCCCCCGCCCCCTCACCACTACCACCACCATGCTAAACAATGTTAAAGCATCGCCGTTTCTCACATGGTGTTGTTTAAATATAGTCTCCACTCTGTTGCGTGTAGGAGGTAAATGGTTCTGACCTGTGTGCTCTGAAGATGTGCAGTCGTAGTTATGGATCCAGTTAAAAGTTCCATGCAACTAAAAAAAACAGTTTGCTTATTTTATTAAATCTTGGTGTGTTTATCTGCATGCAGAGGTGTGAAGGCTGAGACGGTTATATGTAGTGATGTAAGACAGCAACCTCCTCCCTTTTTATATTTTTAATTCAAATCCAACCTAGGGCTGGGCGATTTTGGGCAAAAATAAAATCCCAATTTTTTTTCTATGAAAACCCGATTTTCGATTTCGATTTTTTTGGTAAAACTACAAAAGACGATGGAATAAATTGTTGCAAATATTTTATCTTTATTTTTAAAGAAAAATACTAAACAAATTTCCCTATTGGGAATGAAGTGCAATTGAAAGATACTGTAAATCCTCCTTGAGTTTAGTAAAGTGACAACATTTACAATTTTCTTGACCAAACAAAGATGACTAGACGAGCTCTGTCTGTAATGCAGCCAGCTGCAAAAAAGGAAAATCGATTTTCCAATTTTCCTTTTTTTAAACATAGTCTTGATTAATAAATCCGATTTAGATTTAAAATCGATTAATCGCACAGCCCTAGTCCAACCCCAGTAGAATTTAATAGAAATGTGATCTTTAGATGTTGTATTTTTTTTTTTAAATAATTGAATAATCAACTTGTCTGTTTCCCCGCGAGTAATTTCTTAAAATGATCAGAATTTCTTTGCCAAATCCAAGGATTTTGCAGCGTCGATGCTTCAAACAACCGTAGAAATAAAAGTTTGGCCAAAGTTTGATGTGCATCTTTAATACGGTCGGATCAATACTTCTCTTGAATATTGAATCGGAGCAACTGTGTACTGGTATGCGTGCTTGCATTTGGACTTGCACAGAAAACAGAAGCTGTAGGAGTTTTGATGCATGTCACCCACCAGTGGGCAAACAATCAGCATATCTTGGCTGCTGTTGTGTATAATTTGACTATTCTGTGAAGATTTTTTTTCATTTTTTCACGACTCTGTTATGTAGAACTGAGAAAGACTGTGTATGACCCCTATGACTGGCTTTCTCATTTTTTTTTTCTTTCCCTAAATTAACTGCTGGCTCTTGCTTTGGCAAACACTTGCACAACCCTGTTTGCATTTTAACGTTAACTAGTTTGGAGGCCAGCAACAGTGTAGCAGTGTGTTGGATCAGCCTTTTTACTGAAGCTGTGGCTCATTCGTTGGACCTAGTAAGACATCAGTTTACTAATGACACCTACACGTGTGATGTTTTCTGGATAATTGTCATTACTCCTGCAGGTCCTTTTGTTTGTGTTCTTGCTTATTAACAGAGGTGTCTTCAGTATTCACATTCATTACTCAGGTAGAAGTATAGATACTAGAGTTTAAAAATACTCCTGTAGAAGTTGAAGTATCAACTCAAGTTTTTTACTCAAGTAAAAGTATAAAAGTACTGGTTTCAAAACTACTTAAAGTATAAAAGTAAATGTAAGGGGGAAAAAAGCCATTAAGGACAAAAGCCATTGAAAATGAATGCATCTTAGTATAATGCAAATATATTAAAGAACCATATATGTGTACTATTGAGCATTAACATGTGTTTCAGAGAGCAGGAGATATGATGACTAGTGTCCTATAAGTATTGTAATGGTGCAAAAAGTCAAACTTCAGAGGCATGTTATCATTTATCCTAACCTTTATTGGAATGTACATCCAAGTTTAGTTGCAGGAATCTGAGGGAACGGATGTAAGAACAAAACTGGACAAGAACATCTGAAACAACCACAACCAAATTCACTCTATCCGGATGGAGCAATTTAACTGGATAGTTTTTTTTAAAGGCCGAAATGAAATAGAGTAACGAGGCTGTTTTTAAAATGTAAGGAGTAAAAAGTACAGATAATTGCGTGAAAATATAAGGAGTAAAAGTAAAAAGTAAGAAAATAATTACTCCAGTGAAGTATAGATAACCAAAATTTCTACTTAAGTAAGGTAACAAAGTATTTGTACTTCGTTACCTGACACCTCTGCTTATTAATTTATTTCTGTCTTTCATTACTGTTTTATGATGGCATCAAACCATCTCCTTACGTGTGGCAGTGTGTTCATAGGGCACACATTTCATGTTTAATGTTAAGTTTTGCCTCTATATATTTACATGTTCCCTAGTGCTGATGACTTTTTTTGTGAACATTGTTAGTCCTACATCTTTTCCTTGATTCTGTGTCTTGTGTCGCTTTTATCTTTTTCCCCGTGTTTGTGTTTGTGTGTGTGCGTGAGCAGCGAGAGACGGGGGGCTGGGTAGAAGGGAGGACAGGAGGGTAGAGCAGAAATCAAATCACTTAATTGCTGCATTTTTCATCTCCATCTTTTGTTTTATGGCGGCTGAGGGCCGGCGAGCGACTCTGGCTGTGATTCATGGACGTCAGGGAGGCCTGTGAGCAGCGCCATCCCTCATCAGCATCCAGCCGCCCGCGTACCCAGAGCACCCACACAATTACCGTGATGAATATGACTTGTTTTTGTTGTTTGCTTTCCTCCTTTTTTTTATCAGTTTTTTTTTTTTTTACATTGTTACCTTCATCTGTTTTATTTATTAATTTATTTATTTTTTTGGGAACAGGGCGGTGCTTAATGCTGCCGCTGAGCTGTCAGAAATAAACAATTTACCATTTTCAGGTTCATTCCTTCCTCCGGCACCCTTCTCTTATGAGAACTGAACCCGCTGAGGCTCGGAGAGAGCAGATACAGACAGATACAGGCGAGCTCGGAAAGGGGAGGGAGGGAGATCCAGATAAGGAAAAGATAAATATAGGAAGAGGAGACGAGGGATGTGTTCATAGATGCCGTGAGGAGATGTAGGGAGTGGAGGATATCAAAATGAAACGAGGGAATGGAGTGAAAGCGGAAGGAACAGAGAGGTACAGGAAGTAAGTAGGAGAATATTACAAGTCTGAGAGAGATGTAGAGGATGAGGAGGTGGTTAAGCAAAGGAACTGTGGGGGACAGATAGCAGAGAGAGAGAGCAAAGCAGCAGCAGAAGGAAAGATAAGGTACAAGGAGATAAAGAAGATGAGGAAGGATGGAATCGTAGTTAGTAGTCTTCTAGCATCATGTTGAGCGAGTGACATGTGAGTACTCTACGTCCTACTTCCTGTGGGTTTTTTTCTCTTTCATAAATAAAACAATGCTAAAAAACAGGCAAATATATATGTTTTCTAGTATCACACTCACAATACCAGTAGTTTGCACTGTCACCTCAAATCTGGGGGAGTTCTGGTTCAAGTCCCAGCTGGGTCCATGAGGTTTCTGGCTACTCTGACTTCCTCCCACTGTCCAAAAAACAATCATGCTCATAATCACATGGTGCTATTGGTAAATTGACCTCAGGATGAGGGGGAGTGTACAGGATTGTCTGTGTGATGGGTTGGCCACCTGTCCAAGTTGTACGGCTCATTTAGCCCAGTAACCGCCGGGACAGACTCCACCCCTCCTATGACCCTCAACAGAAAGTGGGTGAATAAAAAAAATGGGAGGAAATCTTCCAGAGCTTTAACTATTCTGAAGCTTTAAAGCTGATAACAACAGTTGAGAATTGGAAAGGATAACTACCGTATTTTCCGCACTATAAGGCGCACCTAAAAGCCTTTAATTTTCTCAAAAAACGGCAGTGCGTCTTATAAGGCAGTGCGCCTTATATATAATCATTACGAAAATTTCTGTTACTGTAGTCAGGGGGATTGTGGGTAATGTAGTTGGTGTCGCCGAAGTAATGGCGCTAAAAACATCAGGAATCGTCACAGACGTTCAAGACAACAGCAGCAACGCTGACTCGCATAATGGCGACTTCGACGAGACGGAGCAAAGCTGGTTTTTATTTTGTTAATAAAGTTTGACATACGGTACTTTTCTTCTTGTTTTTTTTTTTTTGCATTTGCTGTAGAATTTTGTAGCATTTCCTCTCCATCAGGTAGATACGTAACTCAACCCCAGCCACTATAGTATGGTATTTTACCAGATATTTAGTGCGCCTTATAATGCGGTGCGCCTTATATATGGAAAAGGTTTCAACATATGTCATTTATTGAATGTGCGCCTTATAATGCGGTGCGCCTTATAGTGCGGAAAATACAGTATATAGTTTAAACTTGCTGTGCATTTATATACATCAATACATTTTCTGAGTTTACATTGACTGACTTAATATAGACTATAACAAGTATACATGATGTTGGCGTTATAGTGGCCTTTCTTGGCTCTGCAGTTTTTTTATGTAATGTTTGTAAATTACTGGAAAACTCTCTTCTGTGTTAACCCATTTTTATATTGTAAATGGTGGTACTTTATGTGAAAATTGGTGCATTGATAAGTAGAATTTTCCTCATTAATGCTGAGTCTGTTGCATGAATTGCTTCTCATGGGGGAGCTTGCACAGATCCTGAGCGCTGGATCTGACTCACCTTAATGGCACGCAGCCATCACTGATGTTATTTCTGCCTTTTTTTTTCTCCTTTTCCCTGTGTTGGAAAGTCAAAATGTTTGACTTCTTTCCTTGACTTTTAGTGTTTGCTCAGCTCTTCCGATTGTTGCCAATTTGTACCGATCTCCTCTCAGTGGCTGTCATCGATTTGGTGTGCTTTTATTCTTTTTGGACGATGTCCCACTTTGCTCAGCTAAAGCCGCGTGTTGCCAAAAAACCTGCTCTCGGCCCCTCTCCAAGCAGATTATTAAATATGTGCTAAAAATGGGATTTGGGGAGAAAATGAGTTCTATGCTTAGTGCATTTGGTGCATTAAGTTTAAGCACAGAAAATGAATGTAATTTGTAGAGTGCAGCAGAGGTAAAACAATGTTTTGTCTGATACAAAACTACACAAAACCATTTTTGTGCTGCAAAGTCTGGAGACACACACACACACACACACACACACACACACACACACACACACACACACACACACACACACACACACACACACACACACACACACACACACACACACACACACACACAGGTACACACATCCGGAGCCTTTGAACAAACAGTAAATGAAGCTTGTTCTGGCTGTGAGACAGCCTCCTCATTGTGTCTGTAAAGCACATATATGCAGTACTGGAGTTGAGGGGGGATGAGGGGGGATGGCATCCCCCCCCTGAAATAAAAACGGTCCAAATCATCCCCCCTGTAAAACTGCCATCCCCCCTTTCCATCCCTTATGTAATTTCATCAATGAATGTGGTTTTACTGCTATTTCAACATTTAGAGTCATCACCAGAAAAATAACTTATTTGACAATTTTCACCTGTTTCAAGTAAATTTTCACTTGAAATAAGTAGGAAAATCTGCCAGTGGGACAAGATTTATCTTCTCATTACAAGCAAAAAAATCTTGTTCCACTGGCAGATTTTTCTACTTATTTTAAGTGAAAATCTACTTGAAACAGGTGGAAATTGTTGTTTTTTCCAGTGATGAGTCTTGTTTTAAGTGTAATGAGATTTCTTTACTAAAATGAGACATTTTAACTAGAAATAAGACAAATATTCTTGTTAAGATTTTGAGTTTTTGCAGTGATCCATTTTACTTATCCTGTGAAGGACAGAGGCATATTGAGTTCAGAAAACTGTTTTTTATTGTTGTGTTTTGATGTAAGCCCAGTGGATATTTAAAGCTTACAGAAGGCTGCATTTAACTGCTGCTATGTCATTCCTGCAGTATTTCTGCAGGTGTTTTGGTCACTGCTATTATTTGTAATATATTATATTATTCGTAATCAGCACAAATTATCTGTCCCCATATGATAAAATCCACCATCCCCCCTGATTTGTTTTTACAACTCGAGTACTGCATATATGTGCAACACAGGAGCCTCCTATGCTGCACCAACGTAAAGGGAGAGAGAAAGAAGAGTCATGTGGCTCATAGCCTTATTTGTGTGTTAACTTGCAGCTGAGCTGTCTGGATGTAGTAACTCAACAGGGATACTGCCTGAATATGTCTCTGTCACACTTTTATTTGACTATGTTGTTTTCCCTTTAGATGTGCCTTGCATGTGCCCTCGGCTGCCTGGGAACGGCAGCAGCGAGGAGATCAGTGTTAAAGTCAGAGCAAGTGGCAGTCGCAATGTAAAGAGCAGCCTTTCACCTCTGACATGGATGTGTTAGTAGAAATGGAGCCCAGTTAAGTGCAAATATCAGCAGTAAAACAGCAGGACAACTTCAGGTTATTCTGGTAAAATGATTCTTCTCACCATCACATCTCAGTTTCGTTGAAGAGCACACAGGCCAAGAATGAAATGTCTTTAAATCATTTTAACCTGATACAATCCTGCCAAGTCAGGTTGGGTTTTCATTTCATGTATTTCTAACAGGGAAAAAGACACGTACCATTTGTCTGTTTAATGTTCACTTAAGCCTTGCTTCAGGTGTTGTCCCATTGTAGGAGGATAGCTGGTCCTAAAATAACCCTCGTTACGCCAACTTGTGCTTTATTATAGTTTTACTAGTTTTCAGACACTGGATTGATAAAAGATATACAGAAGAATTAACATGTAGCATGTTTTAAAAATGTCGAAAAATGCATTCTCTGATAATAAAAAGTAAAGGACAAATAGAATAAGTTAAAAATAGCAGGGTAAAGGTCTAAACTTCATTTGAACTAATGTGACGCAGGGTCAACAAAACAACGTGGCTGATAAACAAGAAGCTCACTTCAAAACATCCCAGGAAGGCAGCGCTTAGTGCAGGTGAACAGAGGTACAGGAAATGAAGGTTGATTTTAAAGGGATGACATTGTGAAGAGAAATAGATTAAAATGGCACAAAATAAACCTGAGAGTTTATATCTGAGCATCTGAAGCGACTACCAAATCATAACATAGTACCGTTACCGCCTCAGTCTGAAACTATGTCGTTCTGTGAACACGTTCAAACTCACACGGACTCTGACATCATAGACTCAGAAAATGAGTTTAATCATTATTTTGTTATTTCCACGCAACTTCACATCAATATTTGCTGTACATTGGAAGTGGGTAGTAAAGTTGTCGTACCCTGCTGTGGGGGGGGGGGTTGCTAAGATGAAGGTGTTTAATCGGACTATGGTGTTGCTTTGCAGTTATTTGGTGCTCAAATCATATACAGGTAAAGACTTTTATATAACGTTGACGTGCCATGGTCAGAAAAACCTTCAGATATTGAAATGGAAGAATCTTCATCCAGTCTGCTTCTGTCAAAGTGGATGAGCAATCCCACCAACAATCCCAATATACAAGATTCATTTAGTCTTGAATTTTTTTTTTAACGCAACTGATCTTTAGTCTTCACACAATGGGTTAACGTTTTGGAACAGATCATGGATTGTGCTCAAATACACAAATTCACAACACTTGTGTTCCATAATGGCACACTTTTATGTTAAAACAAAACCTATTTCTCAATTTATCAAAGTTAGTTAAAGGAGCTTGAGGCAGGAATGAGGCAGGATTTATGAAAAAAATTTGTATACGTTTTAGGTTTTCTAGTAATAATGTCAGATGAAGCGTTCCAAACCAAAAAGAGTGAGCCCTCTAGTGTATCTCTCCGTTGCCTTGAACAGGCTGTGTGCTGCAAAATGTGCTGCAATTCGGTCCCGAATTTCCCGCGCTCTCCTGTGGATGTGACGTCACATGACGCTGCATGCGCGTTCTCCCCGTTCTCCCGTGCCGGCTTCGCTGTTGGCTGCAGTACCCCCGGCGGCCGCCGTGGCGAAGGGTGGTGCTAGAGAGTCTCATTTCTTAAAAGGAGCCTCATGCTCCTTTAAATGATTAGAAATTAAATATTGAAAGATTCTAAATATTTGATAATAGCACCATTGCCAGTTGTTTGCAGCATCAAGTCTCATCTTGGCTGATCATAGCACACTGTTCTTCATGCAGTTTGTCTGTTTCTGTCTTCTGGATTCTTGAAAATGGTGTAATTGCGTCTCCAGACGTGTTTCACTGCATTCAGGTCCAGATTTTAGCTGGGCCACTTCAGGACATTCCCTTTGTTTTCTCTGTGATTAGTTTTCCTACTTTGGGTCGTTACTGGAGACCCTGAGCCTCGTTGGAAAGCCCCCCCACTCCCAGAGCCCATCAACCATGTGTCCCACCGAATATCTCCATGTAAGTTCAAACTCAAACACTAAACCTGAAAGCTAAATGTGAAACCACAATTGCCACTTTAGACTTGACCATCATTTATTAAAAGTAATGATTCTCTACTGAGGGCAGTTTACATTTATTGGAAAGAGGAAAAAAAAAAAAATGCATCCTAACAAGCAGAGAAATCTGCAACACAAAACAATATATGCTGCATTTTCTTCAGTGAAAGAGCGTACGGGCTTCCCTTTTATTCCGGCTATACAAACAACTCCAACTGATTTGATTGAAATGAATCTGCTGTAAGCTGCTCTCTCTCACCCTCTCTCTCGTAACACAAACATGACAAACACAGACAGCTTTATGGAGGCTGCTTGTTCATTTCCTACATTCTCTATTTTCCATTAATGTTGACAAGTTTTCACTGCTTTGATTCTAAAGTGAGATACCTGCAATTTTGTTTTGATTGTTAAGAAAAGTAGAGGCATAGAGGGGATATGAGATTTAGAGGTGTATTAAAAAGAAGGGATACAAATATAATGTATAATGTTTGTGTGAATGCCAAACAGAGCTGTCCCACTGGTCTGGAGTCTGCATGCGACGGAGGAGGAAGGGTGTGAGCCGTCACTAGCACGGTTTCAGGAGGTTGCTGTATGTAGGGTCAAAATAAGAACTTCTTAAAGAGTTTCGTACAGAAATATCTGTAAATATGGTGTGTTAAAACATTGCAAAACAATTTCATCCCTTGTTTAATTAAAGAAAACGATTCCAGACGGACATTGTGGGTTGCAAATGTGTGACTGGTTTGTCAAACTCAATTCGAAGCCTCAGCATGAAAACTGAAGTAAAAGACATTCCTCACAAAGAGCAGGAGACAAAGTGTTTATTCTCTACCCATGAGATTTAAGAAAAACAAGCAAACAAAAGGACATTAGGGCAAAATCAAAGAAAGAAAAAAACCCGAGATGACTAAACTCGCTCCGTGGGAGTGAAAGAAACTGCACTTGTTCTTTTTTCTTTAATCCAAACTTGTCAATCAAATAGTTCAATCAAAATGTTTACTGTTAAAAACACGTACAACTGGTAGTCAGATTACAGTAACGCTGAAGGTTGATGATTTTAGAAGACCTCTGAGGTGGTTTTTTTTTATTTTATTTTTTACCGCATTGCTGTCAGTGTTTATTTCCATTTCTGAATGATATTACAATAAACAGGCACGGGGATCAAACATCCCTTTAAAGGTCATTTGTCATCAAGCTTATGCTTCTTAAATGATTTTTAATACATAGGCACATACTTGTTTCATTGATCACATTTCCTCGAGTATTTACATAAAAAAACAAAAATATAATTTTTCTTTTTTATATACTATTTATAAATAGAGAAAAAAGGCAACCCTGCAGTCGCTTAATGAGGAGCACTTGTGTGCAACACTGGCTGCAGGCCACATGTGAACAGTGTGTGCGCGTGCACATGTCTGTATGCGTGGAGACTGTAGCCAGCTTTTAAATATTAATCTCAAGGTCAAAGGGAGGGAGCTTTTGATATTCATGCAGGGTGCTGTACCGTGTGCCGGGTGCCGAAGCCCAACCCACGCGGCTCCT